>NC_060250.1:33171123-33481626 GCF_921293095.1 Ischnura elegans | reverse complement strand
GATCAGCCAAGAGGAGTGATGCATGTGATGCGTTATCTAAATAAAGGCCGCTAAACATGGCGAATGGTCATGCGAATGATCATGCTGAATGATCATGAAATTTCGTCATTGTACACGGTGAATGAAATCATTCGCCGTGCACAACGGAAATATTCGCGAACGAACCGTCATGCGCATGAACATTCTGTGACAATTGGAACATGTTCTATTTTGCACGCATGATCCTATGAATGACCACGTGATCATTCATCATGGTCATTCGCATGATGATCCACCGTGTAAGGCGGCCTATGAGCACATTCCTGCAAGTGAATCGCGTCATCGGAGATCTAGGCGGAGTCATTTCAAGAAGTCAAGCAACGAGTGTTGACATTGGTGGTACGCTATTTTTGTGAAGAAAAAAACTACAGTAGATTCCTGAATGTGCTAATCCCCATTGAGAATGTGAGAACATAAAATTTTCTGAAGTGAAGTGACGGGTTTTACGCAGTAATGCACTTTGTTTGTGAGTGTGAGTGACTGACAATATTCATGACGTATGCGGAGTTTCTTGGCCATATTCCATCTGGATAACCAAAATATAGCAATGGATACACTATGAAAGAACCGAGCCGAGTTGGTGTGATAGATGGCATTGCATCTGGAAGACACGGACTCAATCCCAAGCTGTGACAGGCAATTTGTATGGAAAATCCGCTTCCTGCTTGGGTGCTAAGTGGATTACACTCCAAGCAAATCACTCCGTCCTTAGGATAGGACGTTCAGCCGTGATATCCTAGACACCTTTCTTTAAAACCAGGCTAAACACGGCACACACCGAGTTTATCTTATGACCTTAGCTTTCGGTCAACCATTCAATGACTAATGATTTTTTCGCGATATTCCGCCAGGTTTAAAAATTCCAATGTTGCCAACGTTCAAATAGCGTGTTGCTCGTATTCAGGGCAGTCTGATGCAGGGATAGAACAACTGCGCTTATATGACCTAGAATATGTATGTGATTGATGTATGGGCCTAATGATTGGGTTCCATGATTGGCTGAGATGGAACCCTTGGTCTCCATTTAAACTTCATCTTTTTGTCAGTCAAATTTCAATCGCTACTTTCATCACTCTGCCCCAAAAACCTAGGGCGTGGCAGAGCAGTTTGTGTGTCTTCCTCTGCAACTTTGCGCTTTGACAAACAAAGTCGGTTTCGCTAATTTGAACAGTTTTCCTAAGTTCATGACCAAAGTTTCAGAAAACACTGCATTCTCATTCCACTGCGACAACTGACTACTGTTAAGCAAAACTCGTGCGTAAGGACAGTAACTGCGATGAGGTAACAATCAATTGAGAACCTAGTCCATCTTAATCCTTCCAACAGTGAGTATGAAGCTTTCAAACGTGAAACGCAATATTAATTTATGACAATGACTACATCTCAATTGGCAAAGTTAATTTAACTGAGGAGGATTGCATTTTGTACATGATTGCCCAAGGGCTGTTCGATCTCAGCATCAGACTGTCCTAAAGTCGAAGAAGCAACGCGCTATTCGAAACGTTGCAGACGATGGAGTTTTTAATCCGAAAGGAATCCCAAAAAAAAAACATTCTTCATACACGGCAGGAAGGAGTCTCTTTATAGATCATTCAATGACTCCATTATAACTTTAAGGAATGGTCTTACATGAAATGCCAGGCTACCATACATGTGGACCTCAAGAAATATTTTTTTACCTACGCAGGAGACCAAATTAAATGCCAATAAATTATCTTCCTATTCTAGGTAATCCATATTTTCGGTCAAATGGGGTCATAAATTGAACCCGGTGAGATAGAAGTTCATGAACTCATGGAGAGAACCTATTGTGATTTTTTTATTGATATCGTGTAAAAAAATATTCTCATCGATCACAGAACAGTAATTAATTCTGTATAAATAATTATAAAAGTTATTCACTTATGCGGCTTATCTTAAATATAACGATCTGCAATATATGTTTTCACCATGGATATTATCAAATTTCATAGCCATACAAGTGAATTTATTCTTGTGCAATTAAAAGACTGCAACCGCTGACTACATGGTTGCATCTACCATGAATGAATGGTTGAATCTACCATGATGTCCACAGTTATAGTCGAAACAAATAATCGGATACTTTTTGCTAGTTTTTCCACAATTTCAGAGGGCTTTATATTTAAAGTTATCACAGCTAATCATACGTGGCATAGAAAGAGTGACAAAAATAGGGATAAACCTAAAAGTTATTATTTTATCGGAAATATATTCCAACTTAAAAAAAAGTACGGGTTACTCGACTGAGGGACATTTTTGGAAAATTTTAACGAGGTATGGAAGAAAATTAATTTTATCAAGCATATTTCTACAACAAGCATTATTCTACAACATTTTTGGGTTTTTCATGTATTTAAATGGGAGTTTTAAAAGCTTAAAACATTTTTGTGGAGAAGAAATGATACTGAAGGAAACGATAGATGCAAAACATCTATCACTTCATTTTATTACAGGATTACTTTAGCCTCACAGTAATTGGTGACTGAAGCATCCACTCAATGCGCATGTCAGAAAGCTCTGATTTGAAGCTCATCATGGTCAAAAGGGTTGCGTGAAGATGACAGCGCCAGTTTACGCTAATTAATGTTCATATCCACAGACTCTATAGAGCTAATCAGTGGAAATCGGGCTGAATGTAAGTGGTTACCCTTGTGTTTCATGATGCCCATGTCAGCAGCGTGATGTTTCTTCCGTCAAAAACTTCCTTTTATATCTTGATGTACTACAGATTGTATTCTTCTTGAATGTTATTTCTGAGTAAAAATCTGACAAAAATTTGACACCTGAACTTATAATCATTCATTTTATACCGAAAATATAATTTTAGTACGTCACCACAACAGTCAGAAAATAAACTATTGAAATTAATATAAAATAGAACATTCTTCATGTGAGCGAACCTAAAACTCTCAATTTAAATAGTAAGAGCAGATATTATCAATTAGGTCATTTATTTATCAATTAATCAACTAATTTCTTTAACGATAATATATTTCTTTAGATAAATTTATAATTTTTTTAGAAAAAATGACAAAAAGAATAGAATGGATGTTAAAAGATAAATCAATAAAATGAAATCATCATAATTTTTTTGAGGTAAAATACAATTAACTTACGTATGTATAATTCAAGTTTAGTTACGTCATAGTGACAAAACAATCAAATCAAAACCATGTCAATTGTCTCGGAAAATGTGATAGGCATGAGGATAGGCACTAAATTATTATAAAAGAGATTTAATCTAATGCAAATCAGTACAGGTGATTCGAATATGGATGAAATGGGAGTGGAAATTTAAAAAAAAGTAATCCAGACTTAGACACCAGTTATATTTATTACCGTAAACAATGCAAATACCCATATTTAGAGACCAAATCGGATTTAATCCTTCCCGTTTGAAAATAAAATGGCAATTGATATGAAAAACCGACGATATTTTTTTACAATAAAACGAATTAAAACCTTATTTAATTCGAAAGGGCATTATTTGATCATAATAGTACTATGAAATTGTTCGGGATAAACGGATTTTACATCAATTTATGCAAACCGTATAAAATATTTTACAGAAAATATTTCACGAGTTTTTCAATGATACATGTTCTGCTCTACTTTTCGAGCCAAAAATGTATAATTTTTCAGAAAAAACGGTGAATCCCTATTCTGCTTGGCTAACTTCAGTGATATGTTGACGTACCTACGTACGTTTAAGTTCGACCGATTCATGCGTGATATAGTGGACGTTCGACATATTGAAATGAAAGATAGTTTCACTTTTCCACGATAATTTAATGCGTACCACGGGTTTTGGCTCACAGAGGCATCATCTAGTCGTGACCAGATGATGGTTCTGTAAGCTGAAACGCGACGTACTCATTAAATTGTAGTGAAAAATAGTGACTACCGTTCATTTCAGTACGCATGTATTTGAACATACTTCAATAACATATTTATTCAGTTAATTTTCCATGTTTGAAATTAGAAAGGCATATTGAAAGGGTCATGTGACTGACAACACTCTCTAAACAGCACACTCCTCCAACCTTTGAAATGAAAGACTGACTATCTACCGCTCCTACGCTCCACGGCGCAGAGATTGAACATTTTGATGAAATTACAGAGCACTTCCATGCCTTCGTCTCAATATGTGATAAAGGCAACACGATGCAAAGTGAACCCGAGATTATTGCCCGAGGTTGCCTAGCAAGATTCGCACGCACACAAGCACCGTATCTGCCTTAAAGCCAATGACACTGCGAGAAGCAGGGGTACGTCGGAGATGATCAAAGGGGATGGCAAAGGATAAGGGGATGTACGCACTTTGGATGGATCCTTCGCATCGAAGACGCCGGAAATTCCCTTCGAAGGATTAGAGAATTAAGATACAAGAGACCGAACCCATAGGCCCGAGGTATAGCCTATCCATTTGGGTTTCATGATGGATAACTTTCCACGGAAATGTCGTTTTTGTCAAGTTTTATTTATTTATTTATCTCAACTACCGCCGAAAACAGCTCAATGTGGCCTTTACATCGGGATTTTAAACAATCAACAAGAGACGATCATAGACACCCATGTCCTGGAAGGGGCAACCTACCCAGGCGGGACTCGAACCCGCGATCTTCGGTACGAGGACTAAACCCCGCCGCCACCGAGGGCAACAATCTATCTAGATGTAGGGCTTTTCTTCACATAACAAATTCGCTACCTTGGTTTGACAAGGTTCTAACCGACATTTTGGCAAAATTTGGTGTTTTCAATCAAGATAACTAAGTTTATGTTTCTCTATGTGTTCACCAGTTTTTATTCCTGTATGTAAAATAATAACAGATTTAGAACAGTGACAAAGTTCCAACTGCAAGGAGAAAAAACTAACATTTGGTGTGACAAGGTTCTAACTGCATTTTACTTATTTTATTACTCATATCAACATGTAAAAAAATAAAATAAATAACATATTTTCTTAAAGTAATAATTACTAGTGTATCTAGTGGATCACTAGTGTATGTGCCAAAAATCAAAAATAAATTCCTATTAATAATAGAAATAGAGCAGTTTAAAACTTTGACAAGGTTTTTCTCAAAACCAGCTTAAGGTCAGTTAGAACCTTGTCAAACCAAGGTAGCGAATTGACAGTGAGAAACATATAGCACTCCTAACACCGTATTAAAATTACTTTCCCGAATGGTTGATAGTTCTGTTCCTCCTAAGTTGTTGTCTTCAGTTTTGTAACGGCACATAGTTTTGGCGTGGCATCATTATATGCACATAAACGATTGATGCTAATAGCCTGCAAATATTCTCTCATTTTTATAAAAATCAATCAAGTTCTAAGGGTGAAAACTGTACATGCCAGTACGAGGGTGGTTTTTTCCAAGGTTCTTAGAGTAAAGGTTGCCTCATTCGCGACTCGGGTTCCAATTGGCTTGATCCAACTTCCAGCGCCGTTTTAAATTCTAGCCTCTCCGCGGGCGTATCTGCTACAGTCTAAGAACCTTGGTTATTTTCAACCTCCGATCGCTCATCAAATACACCATAGAGGCGACAGGCGGGTAGTGCCCGGATAGGACGATTGTGGGTCCTTCGTGCCACACGCTTAAGTTATTTCCGATCTTAATTTGATAGTGGCAATCTCATTAACTACACTGCCTCAATTGATTCTTCCGCCAAGAATACACTGCGGAGCGACAACCAGAAAACTCGCCGAATAGCTTCAGCATTGACATTTATGCCTATAAAACAGAATTTTATTAATGCACTGAGGAGACATGCAGAATTCAGTAATTATTCTGATCCATAACAACACCAGTCATCTCAGCGCTGATGTAGCCCAACCGCCCCTGGATATATATTTCAACGAGACATTTTCTATCACCCACCGAGCAAATCCAGCCTAGTGCCGTGTGACTACCATCTTTACACTGAAATTGGCTACGAGGGAAGCGTTTTCAAACGGACGATGAGCTTCAGGACAAAGGCAAAGTTCATTGAAAGTCATTGGTGGCGACATTGTATGAAGAAGGTATCGTAAAGCTTGTCCACAGGCACGACCGATTCCTCAATTGCCGAAGGCATTATGTGGTAAGGACACCACAAATGTGCTCAATATTTAGCAATGAAATAATTTTCAATGAATCGCTTCGTCTTCTGTTCACGACCCATCGGAGGTTGAAATAAAATCGCCTTCGTATAAAAAGTTTCATAAATATACGTATTAAAAGAATAGAGAGATGACACTTACCCACAGGTTAACTGAGATTGCGACGCGAGCTTATCAAGTACAATGACCTGACGGTCTAAACGCGTCGTACTTTCAAGAATAAACCTGTGGAAAAGTGCCATCTCTCTATTCTTGTAATATTTACAGGATGTCATTCCACTATATTTTGCCTGCTTCCGTTCGGTTAAGTTTCATAACTGTTAAATGAAGGCATTATTGTAAACAGATCATCCGTTGATGTCAGTAATAGCGTGGAAGCATATCTTTTACTCCGTCTGCAGAACATATGAAAGGGTTGGAAGCCAGGTACAAGTACAAGTGCTTTCTCTTTTCTGCACAGAGTTAGGTACAGAAATTAGGTATAGAAAACAAACGAGATCAATTAGATATTTTGTAGTGCATTTGATTTTCCACTCGATGTCAGCACAGAACAGAGACTAATTCGTTTCCCTTGGCAACCAGGCTTTTGTGTATTTATCCTAACAATTAACTTCACCTTACTCTGTTGAGAAAAAAATCACTTTTACCCGTTGGCTTCCAACCCACCCATACATGATACAACGTATTAGCGTATACTTTCCGCTCCCTATTTTTTTAAATCAGAGTAAGGCATGGTTTAAAAAATTAATGCAAATAACAAATAGCATGGAATTATTGGTTACCATGAACTCCCGCTTTTCTTGTTTCCAGAGTGAGCTATGGTTACCCACATCTATCTATACGAATTAACGTAAGTTCTCTTACGCTGCTATAAGGTTACACTAAAAGCCTAGTCGTCGCAGTGGCATGGAAACCGATAATTCAACCTTAGAACCTAGCTTCCTCCTTCGTGACAAGGAGTAAGGAACTGTCACTACAAACATAACTATGAATCAAATCTTACGAATGTTTGAAGATTCGATGACGATGTGGAATTTTTTTGTACGGAGACAAGTTCAGTCCAAACATGGGCCTTTTGAAGCAAATATCTGCGACATATCCCAATTATTTAACAACACTTTTATGGAAGAATTTTAACCAGTTACTCCACAGTGAAATGACGAGTTACAACTACGAATAAAAAATATCTCGAATTGCATCGAATTTTTTCAGCTCCTCATCAACAAATATCAATACAAAAGCCATTACTTCCAACACATATCATTCCCTTGAAAACCGCAGCCAAAACTACGATTGGTCATAAACACTTTAATCACATATTCAAACACGGAACGTGCTTTCAGTACCAAAAAGTGTTGATAATGAGCAAATAATAGTACACACGCATTCAATTACCCTGCAAGTGGTAACAATAATTCAAACAGAAATATAGAAAACTTCGAACAATAATATCTGAGCTTAAATCAAGGATGAACAGGGTCTTTAATCAATGTCTGAAAGTAATTTCCTTCCCAGAATGCATTTTTTTTAGTCACGACGCAATTCTTTCTCATCTGGAAAACTTGTTGACGCCACGGTTACCGCAATAAATCCCGCTACCAAAGAGCCGCAGACATTTTTCCTTCACCCTTATTATTTTCACCCCCCCAACACAGCCTTCAAAAGGATTGTTCCGTTATATGAATCCTAGTCATCCCTCTTCCCTTTCTGAAGGTCACCGATTCGGATAAAACCATTAGTTCCTGGCGAGAGCGCTGGGAACGAGCTTGCCGGTGAAGAATACCTTGGAAGGACAAGGGGATTGAAAATGCCAGGACGGTGGGTGGGGACGATGGAGCCAGGTAGCTAGCTACCAATGGGCGAAAGAAAATGCTCGCTCACACGAGGCGGTGATATATCCTTCATTCAAGACCTCACTCTCTCACCACTATCGGCCGTATATCTTGCTACGTTTTACTGCGTAGTGCATAAGGCCCCAGGGACGCGTTAGTTGCCAATTCCATCGCAAACGGCTTTCCGCGAAATTAACGGTAGTGACACATGGCTACAGCGATGGCTGTTCCATTGTTTTATGTAGCACGAAGTTCCGTCCTACGAGTAATCATAAAGAGGAGTACTATCGTGCGGTATTTTTTTCGTCAAGTGAGTCTCAATTTCAAGGCATTTTCAGGTTCTATTAAGCAAAATAAAAATGGAAAATGGTGTTGTTTAATTCATGTAATTTTAATTATAATCTCTTTGTATTTCTTCTACATAAATCTTTTTCCGTGTACAGAAATATTTAGCCTCTTTGTTCATGCTTTCAACGCATCCCAACGTAAATTCGCATATGTTTGTTTTTTTGATAACTCTGCGCCACATCCGACCTTGATCCCACTACGCCCTTTATTTTTTTGCAAAATTAACATTTAAAATGACCTTTTTACGCTAAAAGCGCAAATGAATTGATGTGAGGCACATACATACATGATTATAAAATTCACTGTGTAAAGCTATGAATTGCATTAATGCATCTAAAAATGCATATGCACACGCCAACGAAATAGTCACTCTTCTAATTTTAGAAGTAATATACACATGCCCGCTATAGGGAAATGTTCAGTCAAAAGAAAAAGATCGCAGGTTTAACAGCTTTTAAAATTATTTGTAAACTGTCCACGGAATGTGCACTCGATTAGGCTGTTAAAGGCCGAAGTTTCGACGAATCGCTCTCTGATCGCTACGAGGGCTGAAACTGAATTCATACTTTTATCGAAATTTGTATTTATTTTTATGGATGAAAGTAATTTATTGTATTATGTGTGATGGCCAATCGCAAATCTACTTAAGGAATAATCTTCCATTTAGTACAAGCCAAAAATCGCAGTTCAACATCGAATCTACACAGTTAATCGAATCTCCGCTGCTCACAGTTAAGTTTCTATCCCAGAAGTTTAGTGGAGGGGGATAAGAGGGAATAGTTTCGACCCATAACGTTGGAGAGAGGTTAAAACATTGAGCTTAAAAATCGAATGGCCAGTTTTCGATCACCGTTCTCTTGTTTATGGTAAAAAAAAATAAATGCCCCATGCACCTAGAGGTGGTTGGCCGAACCTCAACTTCATTCAATCATAATTCGTACTTGGTGAGTGGGTCGAAACTAAACCGTTCGAAGGCGAAGCACGTGGTCCCTCCGGTGCGAAACATTATCAGCATTTCGTTTCGTCCCAGAGGTTTAGTTTAGTTACAACCCACTGTAGTTTTGACTCCGATTTCGTTTCTACCCTGAGTTCATCTCCCCGGGTTTAAATCCATTTCGTTTCGTTTCAATATTTCGCTCCCGGGAACGAAACTATTGAAATTTTTGCTGGTTTTAACTTTCGTTTAGTTTAGATACAAAACCTGGTTATAGGCTAAGGAATAATAATTTTTGGACAACGATTAGTTAGGTTCCTTGAAATGGAAGTCTACCCGTGATGCGATAGTGATCATGGCTCCCCAAGTGGAGAGGAACCAAGGACAAAACCACTTTGTGTAGACTTGCGCCGTGGAATTTCAAAAATATTTGATTGAGCGAAATGGTGGTGCGAAAGGAATAAGATTCTTAATAAAAAGAGGCGCAGATTGGACGGATAGGCGACTCATTCGTACCCTGTTCATGCATAACCAGGTAACAATTAAACCTCTCGTGAAAACAGGCCATTGACAATTTCTTCTGATGCTTCTGCTATGAAGATTATCTATGAAGTATGCACTGCCCGCTAATTGATTCGGCACATGAAAATGACATACTCTCTTACGCCAACGTTCTGCATTACTTTTATCTGTTTGTTTATTAAAGGAAGATGTCCATCCATTTAGAAAGAACGCAATTTATATAGGGGAACATGGATCATCATTAATAGTTAGGAATGCGAAGATTGGTTACACACTACCCTGAGGGTCCGGGATCATAATCCCGGCAAATTCAGAGCCAGTACAATCCGGGCTTGAAACCTTCGTGGAGGGCATTTCAAGTACAGCACTTTGTCCCTCGAATGGGACTTAAAGCCGTGGTCCCCATGACGCCTTTCACTAATAATGGAGTAATACCTAAGCTGGATTTCTTTACACCCTTCTTTCCCTACCCTTCTCTATTGAAGCAAACGAACTTAGCTGAGTGCTACCTTCTCCAAATACCATTCTACGGTATGACGCAACTCTGCACTAAATAACCCATAGGCCAATCTTAACTCCTACGTATTTTTTTTACTGTAGATCCATCATCATCCAATATATGTATCTTATTCGAAGCCAACTAAGCTGTTATTCCCTTTCACCTGTATTTCACCGATAATTTTCATAAGACTACAGTGTCTCGTTATGTAGCCGATTAGATTCCATACAAGGATTTTATAACATTTCTCTCCTACCCGTCTTAGTACTCCCGCCTTGCTCACACGATATATCCATGATATGTTAGGCCGACGCTTATTTTTTCAAAATGCAAAAATTCGTGCTCTCAAAATGTGCGAAATGGTGAGAAAAAATTATATAAAAGTGTCCAGTTCGTGCGACGTCGGATAGCCATGCCTATCTAACAATCAAAGTCGACATTTTGTCATCGGGAAAGCATCCTGTGCGCATTGTACGGGCAGCGTTTCGACATGAAGGAATCGGGATGACTAAACGGTGGAAATGTTTGCCCAAAGGGCTCTAAAATATCATGTTTACCTAAGAAAACGTTTTATCCGGGTCGAAAAACTTAACGTTCAAAATAACTGCATCATTGCCCTATAGGCGCCTCAGGTACGGCTATCCGACGTCGCACGAGCCTGACCCTTTTTTTATAAGTTTTTCCTCACCATTGCACATTTTGAGACCACGTATTCTTAAATCGGACCATTTAAATCCTACATGAACACAAAATTTCGACGAAAAACAGGGTCTGCTATTTTATATCGTATCGGCCACAAATAATACAACTGAGTCGTGAAAGTTACCAAGAATTAACAATAATAAACCAAATTATAATAGTGTAAATTTTTGTTTCTATTGAATTACTACAGAAGGTGTGGCATTAATTTTAACATGCTGATTTTCGGAAAACATTCAGTGAGGGAAATTTTTGCGAAATTTGTTCAACTTTGAGGCCAAGTAATTTGTTTAAAAAATTTACTGATGAAAAACTGTTTGCGTCAAAAAATGCACTAATTTATTGACAACAACTGCGCAAAGTTTCAAATTCCGCACTCAAAAAAATCGTTTTTGAGGTTTTGACCAGCTTTTTTCGATTTCAGCCCACTGTGCGCCGAGGGGACCACGGCTTAACGTCTCATCCGACGGGCAGTGTTTTGTGTTCGAAATGTTCTCCACACAACAGGCACGCAAGTCTAGGGCAGTCTCTAAAAATTCTCTAACACCGCCGGGATTTGAACCCGAACCCACTGGGTGGGAGGGCAACACTCTAGCCACCACACCAACCCGATCACTCACGGTCTAACCATATATCTGAACCGAGCCAAAATGTATTAGGAGTCTCTCACACATTTTAGCTCGTTTTTACATGATTTTATACATGTATCCACGTTCAGATACATGTGCATGTAATCATGTAAAAACACCTCACACTACGAAACACATAATCTATATTCAACATAGGAAGCAATCTGCCCTTGGTGCTAGAACATGCGAAACATGATGTCAGAAATACTTGGAAAATTCAGAAGTATTTTTTTTAGCTATAGTGAAGTTAGTAAGGTACACATGAGAATAAAATAAAATGGTAACCTTCCACACAATTTTATTTACTTAAGTACCGACCCGGTTTCGACACGTAGTGCCATTATCAAGGTACCAATTTGGCTTTCCAAGTTCTATATATACCGTCCAGCAAGAGAAAGGTAAGGTGGAAAGGATAGCAAGGGAGGGGGGAGACAGTTTGACTAAAAAGATGCGTAACAGCAGAGAGGAGGGTAATAGGGAAGGTCTTTGAAGGAGGGGGGGAGGGACTAGGGATTACGTAAATCAGTGAATCGGGGAGGTAGGAAGAGAAGTCATAGCAACGAGGAGGAGCGGGTGTGGATGGAGAACTTGGAAAGCCAAATTGGTACCTTGATAATGAAACTACGTGTCGAAACCGGGTCGGTACTTTAGTAAATAAAATTGTGTGGAAGGTTAGCATTTTATTTTATTCTCATGGATATAAAACATTTCCACCAGATACCGCCGGACACTGTGAATTATGTTAGTAAGGTACACGCCTAGTCGAGTAAAGTGAGTCCAAGCGCTAAAAACGAGCCAAAACGCCCAAGGGACTCTTCACGTACAAGTCCTCAACAAACGAAAATAAAGTTCAACAAAATAGTTGGGTGTAAATAGAGAGGGATAAAAAAATCGATCAGAGCAATAGTCTCCCTTTCCTCGACCACTCTCCTCGGTCCCTTCCAAGGAAAAAAACCTCTCCATTGGCTCTCGCCATAATTCATCGTATCTTTCTACCTCGCTTCTTTTATTCCGACCAACGTGCTCCCCTTTTGCTCATCCGGCCTAACCGCTTCGTGATATCGGACCCTTAAAACTCTTAGCAACCCCCAACCCCCTCCCAACAACTCCTCCTTCCACCTCAGCTCCCTTCTCATCGCTTCCAGCACACAATTCAGTTCCTTTCTCTTCACAAGAGAAACTTTTTCCTCTACTTTTCCTTACTTCCTTCAACTCACTCAAGTGACGGCTGCATTGAAAAAAAATATCACTGGGAAGGTTCAGATTTTAACGCGTTTATCGCGTGAGATGCTTTTCTGGTGCTTCATATCATAAAAAAAACTTCTTATATTCGGTGATTTGTGAGCGAAAATCACGATGGATTTATCTTTCTGAAGTAGGTATGGTAGTTCAATTATTTTGGCAGTACTTTAGAGGACAACGAACACAGCAGTGAGGATATGTGGTGAAAAATTGCGTAGGCAAAAGAGGCATGCATGAATTGAAACGAGCCAATGTGAGGATCGCTGAATAAGAGTTCCAAAAAAAAAGGTTTGTTGAGCTATGTTATACAGTAATGGATCTTTTATGAAGTGTAGCTCTCCATAAATCCTATCCTATCCTATTCATACGGCGCGGTTACGTGGACGCTGAGGAGAGAGGACGAGAAAAAAACTGGACGACTTCGAGATGCGGGTACAGAAAAGAAAGTAGAGGGAGAAATGGATGGTGAGGTCGAAGAGCCATGAGAGGCTTGACAAAGTGTGTTCGGACAGGTAACTTTAAGAGGTTTAACTTTAAGAGGACGCACGAATAAGACACAGGATCTGGATGGAACAAGTAGTAAGCGGATAGGAGATGCTGAAAACCCTGTTAATAAGAATGTAAGGTATGTGGGGAAGGGGTTTATAAATGTCATGAAAGGTAGTAGGCTTTACTGTTAACTGAAGAGAGATCTACATCTACATATTACCCTACAAGCCACCTACAGAGAAGTTTGGCAGGGATTGAACCATCACCAATATGCACCAGAGGATTAAAATTTACTCCCACGAATATGCACTACGCAACATGTACTCTACATATGACACATAAGTTATGGGATTATTCTATATCTTCCTGAAGAAGGGAATCTTGTGGAATCTACGAATGATCCGCACCACTGTGAAGTAAACAAGAAAGAATAGAAACTTGCAACTCACAAAATTCATGAGGATTCCGCTCGATTACAGCGATAGAAATCCTATTCTTTACCTTTCTCACTGACCTAACATTCTTTGTAACAGGGCTTTTCCCATCCCCTTACATTTGTCACAAGGTTTTTCATCCCCTGAAATGATACCCTATCCTCTTATTACTTGCTCCACCCAGGTACTTTATTTCCTCCATGTGTTATCTATCTTCACCCCATATGTCACACGCCACATACCACACGCGTTTTAGTCGGCTTGCTGGGGAGTATGTAGATGCAGATATCCATGTGAATGAAAATAGTTGATAAATATGCATCAATTAAATAATAGAAACATCTTCTATAAACTTTTATTACATTTACTCGACTTCCTCTCCAGCTCACAAAGAACAACCTTAAATGATTACACGAGAGATACGGACCAAAGAAGTCTACGTCCTGTAAACATTATTTTGACCTTGGCTCCGTAATCGCAAGAAAAAAAAAGGAATTCCTTGAATGCCACGCCAATGCTGCATGCATCACCGGGCAGAAGATTCAAAGCAATGATCGCATGTCGCAAGCAAGAAGAAAGAGAGACTTGAGTGAGAATTTGGAGTGGAATGAAAACATCCAGCGCCGCTGAATAAAGTGGAAAGGTTGTCGTGCATCACCGTTAACCTGACCTGGATCCTTCAACAGCCTCGATTGCGCGCCGACGACAAGAAAAAAAATCTGGAAAAAAATTGCGGCGCAAATATTGAGTCTGGCTGGGTCTCGCTAAAGGGTCGCTACATGGCAACACCTAAACATTATCCCCCTCCTTCTCTCAGGGTGCGATTGGGATTTAGCGGGGATAAACTTTCAGATAGGGAGAACTCTCTCGGAGTTCAAGCTTTTTTGCACGTTATTTTCCCGTCTCATATTATTTTGTGGCCGACGTAAATCATCCCTTTGCTTTGCTCAATCCACGGTTTCCATCCATAACGATCAATACTGCCTACTATTCAGAGTAGCGCGTATACGAAATTGTAATCCAATTCTGATAGCTTTATGATTGATTTTGATTAATCGATCTTGATCTTGATTTTCTATAAACCTTATAACGTCAATTTTGTATGAAATTTATTAAAATATAAATTTTACAATGTTTGCAACAAATTTCTAAACACGTGAAAACACTTGCCCCATGATTTTCAAACGTAATATCATTCAACTAGAGCATGTGAATTTATTTTAACCTAGCTGGCCAACTTCTTGGTTTCAGTTTTATAGAAATGCATGAAATGCCTGATTGGAAAATTTGATGACGCCTTGGATTGGTACACTACACCATGCATTCATTTCTCTTAAAATAAACATCAGCCCATGGCCTAAAAACTTTTGATTTTTCATTAACCAAGATTGAAAACACAGCGTACCATCACACGGAAAGCACATGCCACAGGATCTCGGTTGAAATGGAATGAAATAACACCTTCTGCAATGCATAAGCACATCAGTAAATAACTTACCCAGAAAATGGCTATGAAAGGTTTTGTGAAAGATCACCCCTTCCACAATCACTTCACCATAAAGATAGGCTTTCTACGTACGACAAAAATGTATACAACTTTTGACACAATTTCACGGTAGATTTATAGAGTAACCTCGATTTTTTCCATGACTAATATCACCTGAATAAATACCTACAGAGAACCCTTTACTGCATTGGAAAGTGTTTTAACCCTAAAACACCTCAATTGAGGCAGCCAAAAGGGAATTTTAGGGTCTGTATGCTGACAGCAATGAGGCCGAAATGACCCAGAAAAAGTTCTTTAAACCTAAAACGGTGGCATTAAATATTTTACTGCGATATAGATACATTTACTGAGGGTTAGTGGGGGCCAGTGTAATTACAATAGGTGCGAGGTAGGTCAAAGATTTTACCGCTTGGCGCCTGGTCGAAAGGTTCTGGGTTCAAAATCCGAAAGGGAAGCTATTGGGACAAATAAAAATCCTAGAAATACGAGGGAAAGTAACTGCCCCTACATTTGGGAAAGTTTTGATCGATGGATTCCTCTCAATAATCCTCCTTAGAATAATCCTCCAGTTTCGTTGGCACATTAATGGTTGTACCAGGTTTCGCTAGTCGTGGGCCCCATCGTCCTTCATGGTGGCGTGGGTATTTCCCTATCCCCGGGAGCTCGTATCGCGGCGGCGCCTCCTTCCTTTTTCCTTCCCAATCCAACCCTCTCTCTGGGTGACTGGACGAATCAGTTTTTGGTGCTGAGACCCGGCCACGCTGTGTTGTGCCCTTGAAAGGGTCCCCCTTGGATTCCTCTACATTGTCCGCCCCTACATTGAATTCCTCTTCTATTTGATGTATTGAATTTACATGCCTGTGATTAGCCCGTGGTGATATCTATCATCGCCTAGGCCAGGGGTCTCCAAAATACGGCCCGCGCACTCGTTTCAAGTAGCGCGCGATTCTCGCTCGTTTAACTCTGTGAGACGCCGCTAGGAGCATTGCAGCGCTGTACTGCACGTCAAAGTCGCCTTCAACTGTTCGTAAATAAGAAATACGCCTCCGGATACTTCAGTAGACGTTGGTATCGAATACTTCAGTCATCGGCAAATTTTCTATCCGGCCCGCGGCCGCGGGGCGATTTGGAACTTGGAATCTGACCCTCGTGCCTAGTTAATTGGAGACCCCTGGCCTAGGCAATCAACATCCACGCTTAAACGAGTTAAGTCAGGGTGGTGAGAAAAGCGAATCGAGATTAAATTTCCAATCCGGTGCACTTTGTAAAACTTGTGATTGGTGAATATTTAAATAAAAAGACGATAGTAAAACCATACGTAAAAGATAAAAAACCATAGTAAAGCATAAAATTATTACGGAGGCTTCCCCGGTGATTAAATTTATGATTGGTTTCCGGGTTGATTCCTCGTCGACTCATTTTTGGCGGACAACAGATTCGGGCTCCTTCCAGCTCCGGGTCCAAATGACCATCCGGGTCTTCGGGTCCAAATAATCTCCAGACCTGCAATTCTTAATATATAAGACTAGTCAGGAGCACGCTGCTTTGCTCGGTTTGAATTCCATCGTTGGAAGAGCCGTTTGAATGATGAAGCTAAAGGATAGCCGTCCTCCCCATTGAAGTTATTTTCATGATTCGCAATTTCCATCGCCTCCCTTATCAGCCGAGGAAAATATATATATATTCTCTCTGACGATGATTTTTGATCCTTTGAATAGCATGACGTGCCCAGGTTCCGACCATGCATGCTCCGCAACCGCAGGAATGCGATTTTTTTAAATATGTATTTTAAAATCGTAACTCTGCAGATCATTAGGACCCGAAGACGGGAGCTAGAACGCGCCCGAAACTGTCGTCCGCTAAATAATGAGTCGACGCGGAACTAACCCGAAAAATAATCATCGATATTATAGCATATTCTTTTCAACAGAGACAGTACATTCCGGTCGCATAAAGTTTTCGACAATTCGGAAAAGTTGCCAATTTCACAGATATCTAAAAATTATCCCGTTTTTCTTCCATGGTGTTTTCTCAATGCTCAGTTACAAAATTTTTACACCTTCCACTTTTACATAAGAAAGAGATTCGCTCCTCAAATAGTATCATTTGATGGTACAGATTCCTTAGACTCTCCGGAAAGGGTAAGGTATTTCGTGTATTTACTCACATTTCTAAAACGAGTTTCTTTTAGCTAGTTAGATTCTGCCATATAAATCAGAAAATTCATAAGGTTATTTTGGATGAATTTACTGCATGCTTATTCTTTCGTGTGCGAATGAATGTGCATTTGATATATGCGACCACTAAGCCCCACCTGGGTTATTCCACTTTAACGGAACGAATGGTCGCTATCGCACCAGGCCATATTAAACGAACTTTGATGCGTCAACTTAATCACAGGAAATCACCAATTGCGTCAACTTAATTCACAGGAAAAATAGCGCTCCTGGGCATTAGTACTCCTCCCAGTTGCGTAAAAAAACGTCATTTTCGGCCATTTTATGATAAGCCATATCAGGCTCATTTTACTTAATACAGAGCTGACAAATACATTATCTAAAAGTTCCTAGACTGTAATGTATCTGTCAGTATTTAAAAATGTACTTGAATTGAAATTCAATGCTATAGTAACTGCTGTAATTCGAAACTAGGAAAAGTGTTTTTTTTTATGTGGCAATAGCAAACCAAAGAGAGCGCCGATTTTAAAGACTCATTTTCTATTTTTTGCAAAAATCACCCATTAATAGGACACGAATAGTAAATAAAATATATGTTTCACTCGCCCATGACGGAGGACTTAACTCGAATACCTAAGAAATGGTTTTCCGCAGCAAAAAAAAAACTCCACGGCACAGGTTCTAAAATTAAAAAAACAGAGTTATTATTTCATTTGCTAAAAATCTTAAAAGTTTTCTTTTAATCTCCATTCTATAAATTAATACAGTCCTTTATTTCTTGGGAACAAAAACGAATTCCTATACCAGTCCGATCGGAAAAATATCTCTCTCATTTTATCACCTATTTCTGCCGGGCCTAAAAAGAGAATGAGGTTCCGAGATCTGTCTTTATTTCACTCACTAGTGCTTGGCGCTGATGTGATTCATACGATTGAGGATTAAATTCACCGATAACATAAGGATTCATAGTATTTCGTCCAGGTATGTGCCGTTTTTCCCATGTCGGTTTCCTCGACGTTCACAATGAAATGCTTCGTCATCGTTAGCCCGTGTCGTTTTATAGCCCCGGGTAAATCGAATATAGCACTCAACCACTTCTGGGGAAACATGTGCTTAACACGGATTGGGTACCATTTCTCTTGTCAGTTCAGGCCATTCAATATGGCAAAGGCTCTCTCCCCTTCGTACCACTCAGAAAGATCACCGATTTCTGGAGTCGGAAATGAATTGCTATAGCCAATGGCTCTCTATGCTCATAATCCAAACGGTCTTGGCACCAACTTGCTCAATACACGACCAGTTTGCAAATTACTATCTAGTCTTTGATGCCACGTGTATAACACAAGATATTTATCTATATTTATTGGGTTTAGAATCGAATTAATAGAGAAATTGAATAAGTATCATAATAAAGTCCCAAGCTTCAATATCTGCTACCCCTTAATTGGTGCAGTGACGGTATAATTCTTCTTGATAAGGGAAATCGTTTATTTTACTCTGAACTGATAAGTTCACCGTTACCAAGATTTCAGGACGTTATACGTGGAGATATTGTTCAATCTATGTACGATAATACATACTGAGTCGGATGACGCATGAATTACGAATGCATGTCCAAAGAGAATACTGTGAAGGGTTTTTTATACGTAACTACCCATTTAAATGTAAAATGGTTGAAAATAAATAAATCTTCAATGCCCAGCTTATTTCAAAACATCCCTTTATTTTTGACTTAAGTGCGAACAAAACCTGAAAAGTCATCGAAACACGCACTACACTGTGTCACACCCTAGTCGGCTTAATGAGAATGTGAGTAAATCCTATTACATCTGTAGTATTTATAAATTGTTGAATACAATCATTTACATTCCCTTCCCCTTCGTATAGTCTCCTCTGCTGCCATAGTTTCAATAGTCTTCCTTGCCATTCTCAAAGCAATAAAACATATTTACAGCGTTTCTCTATCTGTGCGCCACGAAGATGCTATTAGTCTTGCAAGCATATCCATTACTTGTAAAGAGTGTTCGCGCAATCCGGCCCGTGGTGGCTCAGAAGATGTGTGCGCGGGGACGTGTGCCCCGGGTTATGATAAATAAAGGGAGAGGACACCTGTAATGGAATTCGCTTTATTTCGCGCGCGACTTACAGGAAAGCGCACACCAAAACTCCGCGTCCCGGCTTTCGTTAAACACTGAATGGCACCCGCGCCGTCGGCAAGGGCATGGGTGATAGGGTCTGAGGGTTACTGACCCTCAAGTAACGGCACTGCCCTCACTCCAAAGGGGTGCGAGTCGAGTCCCCATGGCAGAGACCTTAGAGTAGATATATACTTCAATATAGTCCTTTAATAACTTTATTGCAGAGACCACGAGAAAGGGGCCGAATGGGAATCGGCCGCACCTTGAAAAAGCCCGAGGACGGCGACACTCGCCGAAGGGGAGGTGGGGGGGGGGGGAGTACCCAACAAAGAGCATAAGCTGAAACCACGAGACGATTGGGAAAAATTCATCTGCATATCATTTTTTTCCTACTTGATTTCCTATATGATTTACTGATTAATTTTATAACCTGTAAGATTATCCTATGAATACCGGATGATGGTGCGAAGGCTTCCGCGGTGCGCTGGTAATGTAGGCTGCATTTTCCGGGTTTCACCGCGTCATGGTTGCGTTGGTGACAACAGTTCCTCCTGCATTCCAGCAGGCGTCTTCAGGTCGAAGTGATTATGCCGTGTTTTGGCCGCCGTTATATAGGCAGCCCAGTGGTGTAGGTTCTCCCTGCGGCCTATAGCATTGGGGTATGGGGCGAAGAGTCTCTTCCTCATAATTTCAATCGAGAGGATAGCTACCAACTCCACAGTATATGGAAAAGACTCTACGCCCCATACCCCTACACTATTGGCCGCAAGGCGACCAATCAGGGACAACCTACACCACTGGGCTGCCTATATTACGGCGGCCAAAACACGGCATAATCACTTCGACCTGAAGACGCCTGCTGGAATGCAGGAGAAACTGCTGTCACCAACGCAACCACGACGCGGTGAAACCCGGAAAATGCAGCCTATAATACCGGATGATATTCACAATCAACGAGCTTTCTCCTATGCACTGGTAGGACATATCTCCAAGCGAACCACGGCTCTATGAGCTTACGGGTTGATGAGCTAGGCTCCATGTTACTCGCAAATCTTAGAAACCATGGTAATTTTATAATGCTCCACTGGTCTTCATTTTGTTCATCTGGGATACAATTAAACTTTTATACCTGCGTGTTCGTTCATATACTCTCGCAGGAATGTATGTGAATTTCGCTAGTCGTTCATGAAGCAAAGATGACATTAGCGCATAAATTCTAGAAACAATACACATGAACATGCGTATAAAGGTACATTAGCCAGTACATCTCATAACGTCTACAGTATTTGTGACCCTACCTAGCGACTCTTAGGTGCTGCAACGCAAGGAAAAAAATGAGAAATGTGCGACAACAAAAAAGGAGGTTTTCTGAACCCCGACTATTTTCAAACCCCGTCCAAGCAAGCATATTTTCCAGGGCCTCGAATACTTTCCCAATCTGCCATAGAGCAGGAAATGGACGAAAAAATCCACGAGGATGCTTTTCGTGTAGCATGCGAGGTTCTATATGAATGAAAATATGAGTTTCGACTCCATACCTGAGCGAGCCCATTCAAAACCATTGGAGTATGTGCGCATATTGCGGTATCGCCCGGAAGATCACTAGACATTTCTGTCGTTTTTCCACTCGACGAGCTGACGACGAGACGTTATGTGCCAATGTGTCTACTCTCCCGAACGACTCCTCCTCACGCTTAAGAGGACGGTATCCCAGCCTCTCGATCGGTAGTAGGTGTTTCGTCTATTTCGGTGACGCAGCAAAACACGGCCGCAACAACTTGACATAAATTCACCGAAAAATAATTGAACTTGGCAAAATATATTTTAAAAATACAAAGTTCAATTACTTTTCGGTAATAATCGAATTAAAGGAAGTACCTATTGAGTTAACTTGGCGTAACTATGGAGTTTAATTCTTTAAATTAGTGGCGTCTGGTTCATAACAATTTAAAGAGTTGTAACACAAATAGAAATGAGTAAAAGAAAGATAAAATATCTGTTTGAATTAGCCAGCAACAGGGAAAATAATAATACCTATCAATATCTAATCGAGAACTACCCGAATTTCTCTTTAATAGATTCCACGACTGATATATGGCCTTAGTTTTGATTGGTGAAAATTTTCTCCGTTAGATCTGGGTGGTATAAAATCAAATTACGCCAAGATAAAATGTTGTGAACGAGGCTTTAATCCTTCGAAGTTAACACTAGAGCCGCGTGCGGTAGTTGTCAAAATGTTATTTCCCAATCAATGGTTATTTCACTCTTCATCGTTTACATTGTGTTTTTCAACAATAAAATTTTGCTTCATTTTTATTTTCATGAAAAGCGAAATTACAAAAAAAAGAGTAAAATAACTCTCTCCTTTGGAGTTGACGGATTGCCTTCCTCAGACACTGAGGCCTAATAAGATCGTGGACACCATTAAGCCTCATTACAATACAGTGCACGTGGAGGGATAAAAAAAAGCCAAAATAAGAAAAAAATGAAAAATAAGCAGTGATTTACCGCCGCCGAAATTGGAGTGCGAAAACGTCCACTTTGTTCTAATTAAACTGTCATCATGAAAATTTCGGACTCTATAGGGTTGACCACTGTAAACAAATGATTGTACCTCCAATAAAATTTATCATCTGGGAAAATATTGATGTGAAATATCGATTTTTGAGACACTAGATAATTGACCAGGGTCTACTCTATACACCACTAAATTTTTTTACGATAACATTAGTCAACATTTGCCTATTCCTTAAATTTAAATATAAATTCACCTGGGAAAATAATGTGAAACAATGTTCAAATTTCTGACACTGGGTAATATTGAACAGGCAATATTTTACGCACCCAGAAATTTGTCAATTTCATGGCAATAGCACAAATTTTAAACGAGTAATCTTCCGCCCAATATTCGTCTCCCACATCCGCTACTTTAAAGTCGATAAAATGAATATGTTTGACGCTAACTGATCTCAATTTAAACCATAATCGTCGGCAGAACAGCTTGACATTCTGGTTGGGCGACAGGTGTACGTAGGAAGAGTGATATGATGGTCTAGAAGAGACATCATTAATGTAAGCTTACATCATGTTCCAAAATATGTTTCGATTATTCCGCTGGAGTCTTCATAGTAGTATTTTATCAATTTACGAGGGTCGCTCATTTCCGAGAGATTGCACTCTCAATATCAAAAATTAATTTTTCCCAGCAAACAGTAATCTTGACTAGTCAGCTGTTAGAGTTTCAGTTGTATTCATGCCATATTTTCATTCTTGATACCGA
Source organism: Ischnura elegans (assembly GCF_921293095.1). Taxonomy (NCBI): domain Eukaryota; kingdom Metazoa; phylum Arthropoda; class Insecta; order Odonata; family Coenagrionidae; genus Ischnura; species Ischnura elegans. The sequence continues at coordinate 33,458,736 of NC_060250.1, read as the reverse complement.
TTGTAGTGAATAACTTTCATTTGTTTATAAAAATGGATAAAGGTGATTTTCGAGCGATGACATAAAACTTGGTTTTAAAAGAGTTCATCAAAAGATCAAATCTCAGCTATATGAAGTCAGCATGTCACATCTGCTCTTTTGATCAAAACTATTTAGAATCGGATAAATGAATTTACACGCGGCCGTTCATCAAAAAACATGAACATCGTTCCGGACACCTGGGCGTCATCATTCACGACCGTCCCGCATTCATAACCTTCGAGCCGTGTGGAATTGTCTACCCCCTAAAATTATTGAAAAAATCCACGATATGATTTTGAGTGATAGATAAAGTTAGCGATATAGTTTAGGCCACAGGCATATCGAAATGCGCAATCGCTTTAAATTTGCCCTAAAAATTGGGTGTGAAAAAATCTCGGCAATATGGCTGCAGAGTTTTTTTCCTAGTGAAAAACCAACGAGATCGTCAGGTCAACTCCGAGGCTGTTTTGGAGCTTTTCCCCGCAATCCGGAGAATTTTTCACGTTAGTACATAATTTTTTTATGAAATATGGATTCATCACTATACTACAGAGACAAAAACAGTTGAAACAATGGAATGCTGGAGGTTAACAGGCGAAGGTGGTGAAATGCCATATTTTCATTGTTGCACTTATAACTCTCAGGCAGGTCATGGCAATGACATTTTGGGATGCATGCGGAATAATATGCATCGATTACTTAGAAAAGGAAAAAACGATAAAAGGAGATTATTGTACATCGTTATAGGATCGGTTGGTGGAAAAAATGGAAAGAAAAGCGTCCTCATTTGAAAGAGAAAAAATTCCTCCTTCAAAAAGACAATGAATTGAGCCAAAATTGAGAAATTAAAGTTCCGATTGTAACAAAATTTACCGTATTCACAAGATTTGACCCCCAGTGACTTTTTCTCATTTCCCAACTTTAAGAAATGGCTTGGTGGACAAAGATTTACGTCTAAGAAGTGGGTCACCGCCCGAAATAATGAGGCCCGCCCATTTTGAGGGGTTACCGAAATTATACTTATTGGATGGCTTAAAATGCTTAGAAAAATGATAATAAAAATCTATATAGCTAATAGGAGACAAAGTTGAAAAATATAAAAAAAATTGACCCAAAACAATCTGTTCTTCTACCTTTTTCTGAAGACTTATTGAAAGACCCTCGTACAACCGAGTTACACAGTCAAAAAGTGCTTCGGCCTTTTTTTTGTCAATATTTATCAATGTATCACGAGAATGACGATTAATCATTGAAACCGTTTGGTGATTGGTATTTTCTAGTGATTGATGAAATACAATCTCAATGAACTCAATTAAACCCTATTCCGAATACGAACTAAAGCTACCTGCATCCAAATTAGAATACGGAACTAACAAGGAAACTGCTGCATATGTTTACATTCACGTAGACGCGTATGATAATCAGCTTTATACCTCTTCTTACAAGAGAAGGAGAAAGTGAAGATATTCAAGCATTTTTTCTGTGAACTTCTCGCTACAGTGTAAAAAAAACCTTTAAACTGCTCACTGATAGTGACTCGGTTTCATCATCATCGAGTCATGACACCGTAGTTTGGTTTGACGCAGCATTACACTCAATTCTTCTAATGGCTAATCATTTAAAACTTTCATAATTCTTCCGCTTTACATCTTCATCACCGGATACATGTATCCAACCCTACGCCAATCTCTGCTTTTTTCCTGATGTGGCCGATCTAAATGCCTTGTCTTCCACCTAAATTTTTGAATAGACTTCTTTTCTATCCAACTGCGTTTAGGGATACCATATTACTCACCCTATCTATTTGATCTTCATAAACCGATTTGTTCAACACAGCTATGTGATTGCATGTTTGGCAAATACCCGAGCGTAAACAAAGTTTTGAAAATTTTTGACTATAGCGAAAAATATGGGGACGGGGGCGTTATGAAGTGTTCTATAAAAATTATTATGAATTTTAAAAAGTTATTTGACACAAAATAATATCAAACTCTCTGACCTCGGCCATCGATTAACCAATAAAAAAATCCATAACAACTACTACGAAGGCAGTTTAATTACTTCCCTGATCATTCCAAATAAAAACCATCTTACGACACAATAGCGGCTGCGGACAAATTTGTTCCACAAAGCTTTTTAATCGTTTTCCCATGCATTAAACATGGTAGATTACACCAAATAATTTACCCCCTAAAGGGACGTTTAAAGATTAGAAGTAATTAATTATGCTCAAATAACCGGCCACTAATTACTAGCATTCTACACAATAAAACAAGAGATTTAGATTAGTTTTATCCAGTGAGCGTTAAATGAAACGCTCATTCACCTGCAGCACACCACTTTCTGATTACTAACGAGTCCCATCTGCATCTTAATAGCATTCAGAGCAGTAAATGCGCATTTAGTTCCACCAAACACATTTATGGGATTCCGATCACGGGAATGGGACAATGGAATAATAAACAATACAACTGCCAATACGCAATTGAACCATATCAATATCCTACCATCATTATTTGATCGTTTGTTAAAATATTTCCATTTTTCAAAAACATAAAATGCGTCTCCGTAAAAAAAATCTATTCAAGTCAGAAAAAAAGTATTTTCTTGAAATTTGATGTTCAACATGGGCTGATTATATATTAAAAATTATCGGTGAAATATAACTTTTTTCAATTTCAAATACTTCACACCATTGTGAACTGGTAATCTGACATACGAGTATTGGACGAAATTTCAGATCCGATTATACGGCTCAAATTTTACACAACGATTTTCTGGACCAAATACGCCTGAATGGAATGATTTTTGAAATACCACTTTGCGGCCGGTAGCAGTTGACCTGAATTAGTGCACACCACTCTTTTGTTTTCGAAAAATTATCACACGATTATGACAATTTTCTTAAAAATCCAGCCCGGATTAAGATTTTTTTTAAATAACATTTTTACAAAACGGTTTTAAACAACGTTAATATAGAAGAGCCTGGTTTACACAGAATTTTCATGTGCTAATCATTTCTGTAATGCTTATGTTATGCTCATGCTTTGATGATAGACTGTTAATTAAGCCATTAATTAAACTAAATAACTTTTTTTCATTTTTGAAAAGAGTTTGCGAATTTTACTCACCCATAAAATATAAAATCCTATGTTATGCACCAAAGTTATGTATCCACGCGTCCATCATTTTGAATCGAGTTTGTACGGCACAGATATTATGCGCAAAAACTCAGCCGTCACGGTTGCAGGGCTACAGGAAATACTTACCTGCGTTTATACATACACTCCAAGTTATTTTTTTCATCCATATAGCGCCAGCACAGTCATATTTCACAAGAATTCATAAAGTACTACACGTAAAACTGAATATTTATCGCGTTTCGAAGCGCGTATATAAAAGGGACGAATACCGACTGCATTATTCAGCGTCTATTTCTAACTCTCGCCCGTTTTTTTACCCTTTAGGATTGATGGATGTGATGAATGTTGTTACAGGAAGAGCATAGTCACACGGTCAACCACTCCTGTTTCAACAGGCGAGTGAAAAAAGGAAAATAAAGGGACATCATTGCGAAGGATGAATACCCCTGTCCGTCGACCCAGCTACTGGGATCCACCAGCCGTGTCAATATGCGCAATAAATAGATGCCTCGTGTTTGCCGTGGCGCATGCACCCACTGCGAAGCTGTGATCCGAGGAAACAGCGCCCCAAGTGTCGTGTATACCCGCAGGTGAAGTATTCACCCCACATTTTTTAAGCACAAACCCATTGCAAAGCTGTAAATTGAGGAAGATGCACTCCAAGGCTCATATTGAATAATCATCACTGGTCAACAATCCGAAGATTAATTTGACGCATCTCTCCACTCAATTCTCCCTCTTCTTTCAATACAGTTTCAGATCACTTCCATCACTGCACATCACGTTATTATGCGTTTTCATGGTAACTGCAAAGTGCGTCCAACAAAATATTTGCGTTGCCATAGCTCGGTAATCAAGGAGTTGCGTACCCCATATTCATAGGGAAAAACAAGCTTGAAATTATCTCCCTAACACCTCCTGAAGCATTACACATTCCCCCTGAAACACCCTATATACATGCTGTTGACAATCCTGATATTGGTTTGACGCAGCTCTCCACTTAATCCTCCTGTCAACTTATCTTTTTACACCTACGTATTTCTTTCCTTTCACATCTGTATTTACCTGTTCCATATATATTTCATTCGTGGTCTTCCTTTTCTGTTCTCGCTAACTACGTACTTTTCCCTCGACGATCGTCTTCATCAGGTCTTCATGTCTCAAAATATAGCCAATAATGTTATTCCGTCTTCTTGTCAAGGTTTTCATGAGGCTTCTTTTCTCTCCTACTATACTTACGACTTCCTCATTACTTAATCGGTGGATCTGTTTGATTTTCATCATTTTTCTGAAGCATCATATTTCAAAAGCCTCTATCCTTGATTTCTCCGCGGCTGTCATTGCCCATGCCTCAATTCCGTGGAGAAGCATACTCCAACTCGAATAATTACCATTCCATTACCATAAATATCCATTGATTTGATCCAATAGATCTGCAATTCTAAACCCAAGCTTGGCTTTCACGAAGCTTTGCCATCCAACATTAATCTCCTATGCATAAATCTAATGTCATTTTATATCATTTTCAAAATTTTGTTGTTGCCTTTTCAATATCCTCATTTCGTCCATTTTGCCTGTGTTTTCATTCCATTCCACCTTCCATCGACGAACCCACTGTTTGGTAACTTCCACGCTTTATGAATTAATACAAGATTGCAAACTTTATTTGTGCTCAATGCCCTTAAAATCCAGTTTCAATCTAAACCTCCTGGAATTTACAGATAAACAGTTCATAAGATAATGAATATTAGCAGCTTGATTGAACTTCGTGAAAAATGCCTCAAATTTTTATGTTATGCCCTTTGGGAAAAGCATGTGCTCCCATGAAGCCAATATACGATTTTGGCTAATGCGCTCAGGGCGAGCGTAACATAGTAAAACCCCGTGTATCCCGAAGTCAATATAACGACTTTCCGGTTCATCCGAATAAAAGATCCGGGTCAATTTAAACGAACAGTACCGCATAAAATATAACTGTTCAATCTGAAAATAAACATCAGTTTAGCTTTTCGTAATCAAGCGATCACGCGATCGTGCAGCGGTTAAATGTCAAATAAAAATAGTAATAAAGAAGATAGACGATTTCTTTGTAATAACTAATAATATAAGCATTAACAAAAATCATTACACGCTTGTGTGGAGCAGATTGCGCAGTAAGTTGTACGTATGGTCGATATAATAATTAATTAATTTATCCATATTTATATGCATATTGCTTCCAGTTTGACCGGACAAGATACGAATTTTTGTTAATCCGGATCATGCCCGGTCCCAGTTAATCCAGATAAATGAGATGCTAATGTACAGCATTTTCCATTACAATTTAAATAGATAGGATTATGAGCAAACATAATATTATTGGGGATTGAATCTCTTATTGATGCAATTGGTAGGTAATTATGAAAATACGAGGAGCTAAGTTCAACTGCACCGGATCTTACATGAACTTTAACAATTTGTTAATAAACCACAATAAGTTAACAGAATAAAAATTTTAAATGCGAGCTAAATAGGTAATTGTAAATTTACATAATGAACATCAAACATGATTCTTTTAACATTATTGCCTTGCGTCAAACATTAAACAGTATAAATTTAATGAATCAGCTTTCCCATTTATCAACTCGATCTGAGTCTACCTTCCTTCACATTCCCGAAGCCCGTACTTACATCTACTTCAATTCTTTACTATTTTGAGAATTCTTCTATTGAGTCAAATTTTACAATTCGCTACCATTCCATGTCAAATCTTCTTCTATTTAATAGTTGAAACGTAAATTACTATGTTATTACACAGAAATAAATGTAGTAAAATTCGCTTTACGTTTCACTATAAATGACTGCATTACCTTCTTATTATGCTGACAATTCATTTTAACATTTGTCCATTATGCAGGAATTCTTCTAAGGTTCTCAACCAGGTAAATTCAGTCGTATAGGCCGACGCTTTGGAAGATGACTTGTCCTCCACTTTCAAGGCGTGTTACTCAATCAATCTCCAATTTCACACTCTTTGAAAAAATAAAATTAAAAGATAAGGAAATAAAGTGAAAAAATTTCACTGAATTTACCTGGTTGAAAACCCGTGGAGAATTGCTGTGTATTATTCACCAGGAGAAATTAAAATCGTTTATTTGACCATTACGTTTGTTTAATTGCATAGTTCTTTTACTTGGTTACCGCAGAGCGCAAATAAAGTTTTCTATCTTATTCATTCATACAGCGTGAAAGATACCAATCAGAGGATTCGTCGAAGGAAAGTGGAATGGAATTAAACTCCGGACAATATGGACGAACTGAGGATGGTGAAAACAACAATGCTCCAAAAGAGAAATGAAGCGTTGGTCCACCAAGGAAAAGTTCCATGAATAACCTAAATGCTGGCTGCAGGAGATGTACTGAAAGAAACTGACATTAGCCTGGGAAGTAAGGTGGAAGAAAAGTAATGAAGATCAACGACTTCAGAGCTTCAACGCGTGTTAGAGTCTACATGAACAACATCCACACAATTACTATGATGCACAATAGTCGTTCATGGGGACGCACGCTCTGATATGTTTCTATATGGCCCAAAATTCCATCCACTGTATTTGCAAAGAAAGCCTGAAGAGTCGAATTCATTCGAACGGAATAAAACGCGTGTTCAAATAAATATTCCATACACTACCCTGTAAACATATTTCTCCGAAAAGAAGGCAAATATCCAGCTCGAAATATATCACCGAAGGTGGGAGTCCATGCCTAGCGCAGCTGCAAAAATATATGATGTTTGCTGACTGCGAGTCTCTCGATGGAGAAGGGACGACGAAGAGTATTTCTCCGGACCCATAAAAGAAAGATGACGGTTTGAGAGAAGCTCTTAGGGAGGTCTATTTTCCTAGAACCACTCGCCTCTCGACATTCACCACGAGATCTCTTGCTCTGGCGGAAACTCCATTTCATCCAACGAGGAAGGGGAAGACCCTTGGCTGCTGGAGAAAGCACGGTAAGAGTAGTTCTGGACGCTCGCATTTGTTATATCTCTTCCCTTTTCTTTACCCCTTCAAGGATGTAGTACTCGTGAAATATTACGTCGTGTAGATGCGCAGAACAGGATGGTATGGTATTTGAATTACGTGACCAACAGCTGAGGTTGGTAGTGAAGGCTATTCGAGTTCTCCACCGGGTAATCTCCTCCATGGCTGCCGACGTTTCGGGGTACGAGTCGTACTCCATCTTCAGGGCTGAGTGTCATGTCTCGGAAGGTGTTCGCCTTATATAGCGTGCCGGGATATCAGGTTCCCTCTGATTGGTCCTTGGTATTATCCAATCGGATTTTATTCAATACGGGTTTTCCGAGTAACGTATGGAACCCTGTATTGAATAAAATCCGATTGGCTAATACCAAGGACGAATCAGAGGGAACCAGACATCCCGGCACGCTATATAAGGCGAACACCTTCCGAGAAATGACACTCAGCCCTGAAGATGGAATACGACTCGTACCCCGAAACGTCGGCAGCCATGGAGGAGATTACCCGGTGGAGAACTCGAATAGCCTTCACTACCAGCATACGCCGGGAAAGCATCCGATCTTTTTTCAACAGCTGAGGTTATTTGCTCCATGACGGATGGGCAGGGAAGTAAAGGTGGAGAGATAAGAGCACTTAGATATTAGATAGAATAGCACTTACATATCAGATAGAATTAGACATGGAAAATAAACCACTGCTACTAAGACCGTTTTGGCAACATACAGAGATAAATATAGTATTCTAGGTTATATTGACGAATTTTTAAATTTATCTAAAGAGTTTTATGCTTTTACGATGAGTGATAATGATCAATAAATATTGAGAGCATGCAACCCGCAATCCACTCAAATTGTCTGACTGGGGTGGCGCGCGCTTACTCTCGGTGCGATAAAGGCGCAAAGGGCAGAAATGAAAAAAAATTGAGGTGATACTCTGAAAATGTGTGATGAGTCGCTGTAGAAGACAAAAAACTGATAGAAGAATCCCAGAGTGACATAATCTTCAGTTATGTCCGAAAAACTCCCAAAAATACCGAAGTTTCAAAACTTTAAGTGCGATATGGCACCTTTTCCCGGTATCAGATTGCAATAATAATTTTCATTATTTATTTTCTCACCGAATGGAACAATAGTGGGGGTTTCCATAAAGATATTCGAAAACTTTCAAAAATAAGGACCATCCTAATGTACAGTACGTAAGAGGCGGCCAACATGTTCCTTCCCTCACCCCTATCTATCTCATTCTTTTCTATGTTATTTATTACAGTAAATTTAAGGATCTACTGTATTTAGAAGGAAACATTTGTACAACTAACATAACATTATTGGAAACATTCTATTTGTTTTCTTTGCATTATTTTTTATGCTTTTTCCTACAGTAAATTTAAAAACCTACTCCATTTAAAAGGACCGAAAAATTTCAACGCTTCAACCGAAATATATAAATTTACTTAAATTATCAGCGAACATTTAAGTCCACGTAGCACTCTGCCTTAAAAATGCACCTTCACCAGCGCTTTTTAGGCGCAGGCACAATTGCCTTTCGCCTTTTTAAAGGCGCCGGTTACTTGACATTCGAAGGCAGCAGCAATGGCTTGAAACATCCTTTTCTTTGTAATACATAAATGCAGTTGGAATATAAGCCAAGGAGCATGATACTGAAATTGTGTACATCGAATATTTAAATGAATCGATTTTTTTCTGTTCTTAGGTAAATATCTCAAGTGTGTCACTCTTCTAAGTTAGATAATAATGCGCTATGTCGGGTTATGAGACATATTATGAATTTTTTTAATGGATAAAACTACTGAGAAGCATGCTGAAAAAAAAGTTATTAATCTTAATCGGTAAAAGTATAGTACCAGTTTTTTTCCCGCCAATGGCCACATTTTTGTGATAATTTTATACAATGTATTCTTCAACGGCCAGGGATCACGCTCATGTGTGAGCTTATTTATTCTGCATATATTTTGAGGTGATGAAGTTTTTATGTACATATTTGGGCTTAGTAACTGCGTTTCCTATTCTGTGACGGAGTTATGTAATTGAAATGAGTGTCTGTAAGCAAATTTTCTACTCAAGCACGCATGGCATTACAGGCGCAAGAAAATTTTCATATGAGCTTTCGGAATGCCTTTTCCGGGCGCCAAACGTGCGAATTTGAGATAGAAAACAAATGCGCTTTAGATGCTATTGAGTGCCTCCGTGGCAGTACCTTATCTTGAAAAGGTGAGTGTGAAGGCAGTGAGCTATATAAAAGCAGGCGAATAAATGAGGACATCTCGCTTGTTCATTACGACAAAGGGAATTGAAATAATTAAAATAAACTTTTTAGAGCATACGATGAGAAAATAACGTGTTCGTGTGAAACTACCGTTAGTAAATAATGTTAACTACCGTTAGTAACTCATTGTGGATCATCATTAATGTAGTATCACATGCAACTCAGGGATGCAATGGCCCACTTTTCTCGGCATAAAACAGGACTTCTTGATATTTAGCTGATATTGCTTAAAATTTTACTCAATTTAAACGTGGAAATCAATCAATTCCTCGCAAATACCCTAATATGCTTCTGATACACAAGACTCACCATTTTCCATTTCTCTCAAAATATGTAATATTTAGACAACCGAAATCCCTTCTTACTCCACACCTAAACACGTAAAAACATTTGAACGTTACAAGATGGTCATGAATGGAAAGGGTCCGTAGGATTAGTCCTTATGCGACTCTCCGAATTAACTTAGCAAAAGAGACGTCATTATTAGTATTATTATTATTATAGATCTTACCCTCATGTAAGTTATGCGACACGAGTTCCCACTTGAAAGCAGTTAAAATGATTATTTACTTCATTTTTCATCAATAACGATGCAGCATCAGCATTTGAAGAGTTTAAGTGGATTGATTAACTATAGGCTTGCAAAATTAATCACAGGAATAATTGAAATATTTTTTCATTATGTTTTGCTGATATTTAAACCCCAGGAGTTGAGTGATATAACTATACCAGTTCTTCATCGTTAATAGATGAATGAAATAAGAAAATTCCTGTTGTAATCATATACATATAAATTATAGAACATTAGCAGAAATTCACAGTTGGAAACCAAGACTGACTAAGAATAACTTATCACTAAACTCGGAAAAATTACGAGAATTTAACTCGGAAGGAACGCCGTATATTACTATTGGAAATAAATCTCAATAAAAAAAACTCTCTCCGAGGAAGGGAACTAAGAAGAAAAAGGGACGACTGTGTGACAAGAATTTCTCCTAAGTAAACACACAGAATGGAATTTTTCACCCTCCACAAATGGATATTCTTCAGGCGCAAAAAATTTACACGTTTTGCCTATTCTCCTTGGAAGCCATCGGCCTGTGTAAACACCGGTATGGCAACAAACCCGTGCCCTAAAAATCAAGGCGGAATCAACCAAGAAAATGAACGACGCTTTCAACGCCTTGTGTTAACATTTTTTACACTATCTCTCCTGAGGTACTTGCAAAAACACACAAGAAAAAGGACGTAAAAATAAAATCCGTCCTTCTGTAGTAAAATACGTCCAATTTCCGTTTTCCAGTACGTTTGATACTATTACCTACTAAATTCGTTTCCCGAAACTGACTGTATCCAAACAACAGCAAATTTAGTTTTTTTCGTAAAATTTTCATTTTATTTTAGCGTCTAAACATTTCATTTATACATGGTAATTGGCCTCCAACTAATTTTGGGAGGAGTCAAAATTCATTGTGGGTACACACCTATTGAAAGCGTCCAAATTGGTCTTTTGGGCGAATGGTTAATAACAATTTGGAATAATCCTATCCATGGAAATACGATTGTAGCTCTATTTGTCTATTTTTCAGCAATTTTCTAATTCTAATCTTTATTTTCATTCTCTCAAGTGCATCGATCCAGCTGCATTATTTCGATACGATTTATAAATCTTATTCAATTAGTTCGTGCAAAGACTTCCGCGGCGTGTATAATATTCGGTTATATTTTTTCGGGTTTCCATCGCATTGTTTCAAACAAGCAACGCAGTGGAATCGTGGAAACTTTGGAAGAATAAGAAGAATCGCCGATGACAGAATGATAACAATAATAACGCGGTGGCAACCCAGAAACCATGGAAGAACCTTTTTCTATTAGATGAAACTCTTCATCTTTTATTTTGATTAAAAGGCCTTATAGGGGACTTAATAAACTATTTTTATTAGCTTAAAACAAAAATGATAGCAATTGATCACCTCCCTTACATTAACCTCAAAGCTATTACCTCTCTCAATTTTTCCGAGTACCTACCATTTAACTAATATTCATTGCTAAAGCCTCCAATTTCTCCATTAAGTAAGAACCTAAATAATTAAGATAGAGACGTAGGAATTCATACCTAACTAAAAAGGTTGAAGTCGCTCTTTCATTGCTGAAATGATATCAAAACTTAATGCCTAGTAACAGAAAACAACAAATTATGTCATGAAAAATACGCTAACAAACACAAACAGTTCCTAAAAAAGACAATTGAATCTACACGCCGCGATGCATATCCCTTTCATACACATAATTATACTGGATTCTTTGCAAGGTGACCATGTTGAACATGCTCAATTGCGTCAGAAAATTCGTTGCCAATTTTCCATAAAGAAATATATTGTTACTTCCTTCTTCCTTTTCATACTTGGAGTTACGATCCCCTCAAATTATTCAGCTGATTCCAGGAAAGACGCTATGGCATAGACATAGCTCGAAGATAAAAGGATCCGCTAAATATAGATTTCTTCTACTCCTTCCTCAAAGAAAGCCCTAATAACGTTAGAGGGACTAAAGTCGTCAAATCGGCGACCTAAAAAATTTAACAAGAGTAGAATTTCATAGTTGCATCAATGTCACATTCAGGACTGCATTCAAACTTTTATTTTCCGCATTGACGAGGAAGCTGTAAACACTCACGAAAAGCATATTTTTCAGCTAATTGTTCAGAATGCCAAAAACCAAATTAGTATTTACAGGACGGTAGTTTCTTCCAAAGTGTAATGAATGACGCTAGCATATTGAGACAACCAATCGTTCTTGAAATGACTGAGTCGTACATCCCAAAGCTTAGCATGTATCCCGATAGCATACAAACTCAGTGAATGAATTAGTCTGCGCGAGATATTTTCCTAGCAATGGCTGTAATAGGGAGGAGTTAAAAAAATATTAACCCTTTTGCTGCGGGAAATGCATGTTGTAAGAGTTTACTGGTGACTGCGAGAAATACGTACAAGAACGTTCAACCATCTCTTCTTAATTGGTTTCTCAGGCATCCCTATTTTATGGTCCAAACTCTTTCTTACGGGAATGGGGAAATTGGCAACTCTCTGTTTTCCTACCAAAACTAGTTCCTACACTTGATTTTGGCGGACATATTCCATTCTCTTAAGTTACTTGCGAGCCCTTCCATTATCATCTCAAAGCTCTATAAGAATTTAACCAATTTAAGTAAATATCAAACGATTTTCTTGGTGTCTGGCATAAAATAAATGAGAAGATTATAAGCAAGCTTACCATAATATTTGTTTCGTAGATTTCAGCCGATGACACAATTTCACCGAATCATTCGATATTCCACTAACTCGTCAATTTGTGAATGGGGTCCTACCCACGGGCCCTCGGAATTCGGGTCATTACTCGGAGATTAAAGGGCTGTTTTACCGACTTCGCCCTTATAGAGGAACAAAGGATCGTGGGAATTTTGCTCACATCTAACCGGAAAAAATCAACGAAAAAAGTAATTTGGTTTTATTGTGATAATATTTTCTTCGTTTAAAAATCAACCAAAATATTGTTATATCTTTAGTTTTTGTAAACGATTTATCGTCAAAATATACAAATCAAAACATTTCACTCAATTTCCATTTTTATATTGTTTTATAATTGATTTTATAATGGTTCAAATAACGCTATAATATAAAGTGATGTGACTTGCACGACCAATTCCAATTGTGGACACTCAATAAAATGTAATGTGACGAAAGTGAGTCTTTGAACAAATTTTACAGAGATTATTCATTCTCTTGATTGTAAATGATTTTGACCTTTCCGCAGGTGAACTTGATTTTACCACTGAGCTTCTCAATGTGCACACATCGTTTTCAAATGTAGATACTTCTGATGATCGTCTGTATACACATTCCGTTCAGTAGGCGGGACCGATGAAGGAGTGGCATTGGAAGATGGAATTTGATGGGGGAGCCAGCTAGAGGATTTTGTATGCATAAAATATTTGAAGGTGCTCACTTGAAAACGATGTGCAAACATTTTAACGCGTCGTGACGATAATGTTATTCCGAAAAGGAGCGAAAACGGTTGAAAAAGTGAAGTTTTTTTCGTTTGATTTGGATGTATGCTTACATTTTTAGCCTTTAGTGTGTTGAATCAAGTATTTAAAAGAAAGGACGAGTAAACGTTTTGTAAGAGGGTTCTATGAGAGTAAAATAAACATAATTTTACGAAGCACTATACCAAAACATTTCGAGGAATGATTCTTTCTATCTCATGTTTTAGGCAATAATGACAGAAGTCGATGTCCCATCTCGATATATAAAAGAACATGGATATGTTTCATCATCGTAATTTCCACCAATATCTGCTAAGATTGACTGCCAAAACTCAAAAAAGATTACCTTACCCTTCATCGTTACATTCATTTTGGAAATGTCTGTAGAACAGATTATTTTCAGCAATTTCGGCGGAATGCTCGTTTGAAACCAAAATGAAATTAAAATCATTACTGGCTTCCTCTTCCCAATTTGTCGGAACTAAGATCCTTGACTAAAACACGAAATCAGCAATGCATTTAAATAATTTGTTTGATGGAAAACAAAGATAAGTTACGACATAAATAAATCTTCGTCATTTAGCCATTCTCTCATAAAATTAAAATTAAAGAACATGAAAGGTGCCGCCCTCTTCTCATGACCTGCAGACGTCATTATGGCTACAGTTCATTGACTAGTTCTGTGCGAACCAATTACTGAGGAATGGGATTTCTCACAAGAGAGGTGAGACTGAAAAGCGGTGACCAGCTTGGCAGGAGCAAAAAGCGTAAATCTCTTATCTACAAAAGAGATATTCGCAGGAAAATATCAAAAGAAGCAGAGAACGGTACGAAAAATGGAAAAATATGGGTTTTATAATCTAACAACCTATTGTAATTGGATATATATAAAATGAAATTCTCAACGAGCCATTATGCTTGTCAAATACTCGTAAAAGTGGTAGTAGAAAGGAAAGGCAATGGCACATTCACAGTTATTTATTTCTACGACCGGTTTGGATACAATGTATCATGAAGCACTTATTATAGATATCGTCTCCATATATGATGGCTAAAATAAGTGCCTGATGATAAAACTTGGTATCATCAATAAATAATGATGGAACCTGCTATAGCCTTTCCTTTCTACACTATCGTGGAGTTCCTTCATGTGCACGGTCATGAACCTTACAATATTGAACTTATCGTGCAATTGCGTTGTCAGCAGGCAGCCACGGTAACATCAAAATCTCATAATGCTTCTTGCACCTCCACGTTACACAACTTCATAGTTACGCAGGCCAAACATCTCACACTTCTATTGAATGCAATCCTTTCCTCTTTGCCATTGCGCATAACAGTTCTCCCTTCCTTGTTGGCACAAACTTAGCTCATGTATATCCATGAATATATATCTTCAGGGTCATTGCAATTCTAGTGGTCATCTACCTCCACGATCCAAGCATTTCTGTCTTTTTTATTTTAAACCCAAACTCTACCACATTTCTTGGCGAGGGACGACGTATGGACTTCCATTCCACATCCATAAGCCACCCCTAAACTCCATGATATTTTTTCCAGGTCCCTTTTACAAGCCACCCCGGAAGGCCCCATCAATCCGCTTAACTCCGCGAGCAGCAGGAATTCCCCCTTCCTCCAACCCTCAGCCGCTACTAAGAGTTTCCCTGCCCGTTTCCCGGATTCTCCAAATCTTACTACCCTCCCCCTGGTCTCTGTGACATTCCCTAGGGATGGGATTCAAGGAAGCACCCGTCCAGAATACATTTCATGGATCCCGAAAGGACATGGTTCGCAGTGCGGCTTTTCCAATTCGTATTCTCGTCCGAGCATCTTGCATGGAAAGCTTCACCAACTCCGGAGAAAAATTAACCGAGAAAATTATGAGAGAGATGAAAAGTAAATTGATTTTCTTTCCTATAGAAGGGTAAATTTGAAATTTTAAATCATATGCTTCAATTATAAGCCAGGTAGTCACTACTTGCTGTCGTGAGAATAAAATTTGTTTTTTTTTATTAATGCCAAAGCATTCCATTGCCAAAAAGTGAGTACAGGTATAATATCGGAATCAGTGCGAAGGCAGGACAAGATATTAGATAAACATAAAGATTCTTCATGAGTCAAATTTTCTGTTCCTCATCAATAATCTATGCTCAAGAACAGTCTCTTTTTCAATTTCATAAAATTCCCACTACTTTAATATATCATTACCTGATTGCTGATTGCACATGATGTTCCTTTGATACTCTTTTTTTAATTTGACCTCCACGCCGCTCATCGTGACCGGCAGTGGAAGTTCCCACCTCGCTAACCCGTTCACGGTGACCAGCCACAGAGCGACTAAATCCCAGAGAAATCACGCCACGCCACGGGTGACCGAGACCGATTGCTTAGATACGTATTGCCCTGCAAGTCACCTACAGAGGTGTTTGACACGGGGTGAACGATTACCAACATGAAGTAAGATCTAATGTTTTCCTGACGAATACAGTAATTGGCCGTGATTGGCCGAGAGCCAGCCAACCAAATTATTCTTTTTTTTTTCGTTTCCGTTCGTGAACCAGTGCAAGGCTAGTTCGGTTGAGATTGCGACGAACAGCTGGTGATTCAGAAGATGCCCTGAGAAGGGCATATTACGAATCGTTTTTAACTGTATCAACAGGCTGGGCCGGAGGAACTTAAACTTTTTTGCTTGAAAAATAGTTAAGTATTAACATGTAGAATCTGAGTTTTTCCCGGCGTATGCTCTACAGGAATATTTCTCGGGTTTCCCACCGGGTGTCGTATCGGGTTGTAGTTCCCAACGTTTCCATGACTAAGTCCGTCATCGTCATCAGGGGTTAATCAATATCAATTCAAAAAAAAAAAGTTAATCAAGATTAACCCCTGATGACGATGACGGACTTAGTCATGGAAACGTTGGGAACTACAACCCGATACGACACCCGGTGGGAAACCCGAGAAATATTCCTGCAAAGTATTAACATGTATTATTAGTCGCTCACACTTTCCGAAAACAGCCATGCTGCCCTCCCAATGAATGGAAAGAAGACACAGGGGCATTAAAGAGGATGATAAGGGAACTTCGGCTTTAAGGAAATGGAGGGTGCGCTTCTCGGTCCTAAGAGCGGGGGTTAGGGAAAGAATAAAACGGGGGAATATTACGAAAGATGAGAGGAGGAAGCGAGGATATCGTAGGCAAGGTGATGAACTTGAGACGGAAATTCTGCGATGAAAATTGAAATAAAGTGATGAAAATAAAACCGCTCAATGGTCTAATGAAGGAATTTTTACCGCAACAGAAAATTGTAAACATATATAAACATTTTAGGTATATCGGTAAATGGGATAAACAACAAAATAGCACATGACTAAACTTTTAATAAGTTTTTAAATTTTAGGCAGAAATGTGCAGGAAAATAACCACAAGTATAGTTCCCCTAAAATAGCAGTACATTAAATTTTAAAATGCAATAGAAAAGGCAAGATTATTGCCATGATGATGAAAAGCCATGATTTCTAGATGGTTTTCATTGATATATGGACGCTTTTTTTTTAATGTTATCCACGCATTGATTCAATTTGCGATATCAGGCTACCGTTCGCCTACAAAAGCTGATCTAAGGTCGATGTTACTTTTTTTTAACATTATTGGAGCGTAATGATCTAGGTTGCATAAAAATTCGTCCGGGAAAAAATATGGTGGGACATTGTGGGATTTTACAACCTTTTTCTGATGCGGTTAAGTTATTATTATAAGAAGCAGAAATATCCATTAAATTCTAACAATTTACATTATTATTTTTCTACAAATTTTAGATTTATAAGCAAATTTTGCTCTATCAGGAAATAATTTCTTCGTGTGTATAACTTCGACACTGTACAAAGTCACTTGTTACATACTCTAATTCACCATAAAAATCTGAAGTAATTTATGAAAAGCCCCTACTCTGCTCATCAATCTCGAGCCTCAAGCGAGAAAGAATGAACACTGGGTGAAAATCGAGGTTTATTAGATAAACTGTACTCGGTTTGTAAAGTAGTAATTGTTACTAGACGATGATGCAAAACGTATTGACTCCCGTTGTCTTATTTAACCTATTGTGGAAATTTACTAGTCAGGATCATTAATGCGACGGACCCCCCCCCCCCAGATTAACCCTGAATACCATCCCTATGTGAACAAGTACGCATCCCTAGTCTATACTTCGCACACCAATTTCGAGCCTTGAACGCGACGTTACGAAGATAGTGTGAAACTTGAAGTTGCCGGCGAAACATGCACGTTTGCCTAACGTTTGGTTCGTGATTGTCACCAGACGATGCGGCGAAATGTATTAACACCGTTTGTTTTATTAAACTTGTTGTGGAAACTTTCTCGTCACTTTTATTAGCATGATGCACTTCCACCCAGATGAACCCTTAATACCCTCTCTATCTGAAAAAGCTGACATCCCTAGTCTGTACTTCGCACATCAATTTCAACCCTTGAGCGTTGCAGTGCGAAGACTTGAAACTTGAAGAGTGAAACTTGAGGTTGCCGGCTAAACATGAACGTTTACCTCACGCCCGGTTCCTCAGTAAACGCAGATTCCCTAAATTCGCGGAGATCAAGTTCTCAGGACCGAAGAGGATCATAAACATGCCTTCTCCACTACCCAACTCCCATCTCATGACGCGGGAATTACATTTCACTCGGTCCCCCATATCGCATTGCAGCACCGTGAATTTGCCTCCGGGTCTCTTAAAGCACTTCAGCCCGCGGGGGCTCTTCGATTTCCAATTAAGGGGTCGTTTATGTAATCGAGCCCTCGCGAGGAAAAGCTACCCGCTGCCGATGGGGGAAATTTGCTTCGAGGATTCATATGAAAAGCGCTCGGCAGAATCTCCCATATCCTTTCCTGCGTAATCTTTTTTCTCCCATCCACGTTCCAATATATCTACAAAATTAATTTACCTATACAGCCCTCTAAAGGCCGTTTTACGAGGTGCACGTCATTTCGCTGGTTAGCACTGAAAATAATTGTTTTAAATTGTGATGATGCAAGCTCGGAATTAGAGCAGGGGCCATTTTTCCATCTCACATACATGCATACTCGCATGCGTTGCAGCAATTCACCTCTTTACACGACGAAATTTTGACGTTCGGTTCGGGGAGTACAGGAAAATTTTTGAAAAATAACATGCCTGGAAATGCATTTTACATCATTTGGGCACAGAAAATTTAACTTCAAGAAAATTCAGCTATTATACAACAAATTTAGATAATAGTTGTAAATATTTTTTATACATCTCTGAGGCTTTAGGGAGATCTATCCCCTTATACCTCCCGTATTTATGCTGGATACTACGGATAGGTTTATGGAATCGTTTTTCCCCCGAACAATAAAGAAGCTTAATAAAAGAAGTTGGACACCTCAATAAAGTCGCTGAGTTTCAATGTTGTGCTGTGGGAAGTTTGTCGGATGAAAAAGTAAAAGGGAGGTACTATTTTATACTCGTCTGCCCTCACTTTGAATATGCAGCGAGCATATGGGAACTGGCGCAGCTGGATGTAATTCCTGACCTAAATAAAATACAAAAGAAAGCCGCCCGATTCGTAAAAAACAGCAACTGGCGTACAGAAGGCGTTATACAGATGTTAAACGAATTCGGCTTGGAGTCGCTAGGGACTCGGAGGAAACGCAATAGGCTCAGAGAGCTTGTGCAATTAATGATAGATATCTTTAAAAGAGACACTGAGAACATCATATTAGAACCAACTGTATTTCCAGGTGCGACATAAACGATAAATGAAGAGAGACATTTTGCCGAACGGAATAGTACAGAAATCCGTTTTTTTCACCGAGCAATAGAGGACTAAATGAAGAGCAATAAAGGACTTTGATAAATGCTAGGCATAACATCGCAAGCACATGTCCTTCGTATCTGTAAACGGCTGGTGTCCTAACCTCCCCCGCCAAACGCTTATTGAGGCTGCTTGCGGGGCAATATGTAGATGTATTTGATGTAGTGATAGGCATGTGGCATATAGTGAAATAATGGGAAACTAAACTCAGGCAAACCATACTGTTATTAATCAGGGCGTTCATTCAGGTAGTTAGTTAGTAGTGGTCACTAACTCCAGTTAGGGAAGATATTAGTGCCTTTAACTACCATTGCTGCAACATCTTCTTATGGTTCTCTCATGCTAGCTCTGTTTCCGTGCAGGCTTCCGCGGAGATTTTGACTGTAGACAGTGATACTTCCGGGTTTCCTTCCTCGTTTATCAATGTTCCTGGGCAATATTTCGCCAACGCTCCAGTAATTTACTCATGTCCACTGAATTACCGATGCAGAGTGTCTATTTATTAACGTATCAAAGTGATTATAATAACTTAAATATCACTTGACCTTACATTTTATGTTTTCCTTCTTTCTCAATATGGTTTCTCCTGCAACAATTCTTTGTTTTTGTGCCTGTCTCCAAGGCACCAACTCAAGCATAGTACTTAAGAAAAAAAGCAACTGAAAATAACAAAAAATAGGGTTCAAAAAATGAAACAAACATAACGTATACAATAACATGTATGAAAGTGATCTGAAGTTCATTCTTCATCGGTGCATTAATATTGGAGACCAAACTCTGCATCGGCACTTCAGTGGACCTGAGGAACCCAACTGGAACGTTGGCGAAATATTATCCAGAAAAAATATATAAACGCGGAAGGACACCCGGAATAAACACTGACAAATGCTGCTCTAGCTGAGCCATAATCACGAAAGAACAGGAACATACCCCTAAAAAGATGCGACACCCCTGAAAAAAATCCTCGGTGTGCGAGTTTACCTAGGAAAAACAAATTGCCCCTATACTTTAAGCGTGCGAAATTCTCACACCTATACCTTAATTGGCGGTTAGCCAAACGCAATCTCTTACCTACCTGTACCAAACTTCGGGTAACAACAATGAGTGAATGACCAATTTAAGTAAATAAGGAGGCTTGTGAGTTTACTCTATAATGCTCTAGTACTGAGATCATTTTTAAAAAAACGAATACAAATATATTATCGGAAATGAAAAATGAAAAGGATTTACATTGAGAAAGGCCAAATATTCTGAAAGAGGGAGAAATAGCAGTAAAAGATGATGACTTGAATAAAACGAAACCGGCACTGAATCAAAACAAGAAAGCAATCACGGGAAACAGAAGACAGATCGGGCTGGAAAAAGGATGAAACATAGACAGTGTACACGGCTTTGATGGCACGATACGTGGGTTTTAAAAAATCCTGCAGAGGAGCATGAGATTACGAGAATTTTTGTGGAAGGCTTTTCTGAGAACTGCTGGCAATTATTAATGGAATGATCTCAATCACCCGAAGAGGGAGCCAGCTGCTCTTTGGGGGGGAAGGACGCTTTTCAAGCGAGGCGTGGAAAATTACTCCCCGCAGAAAGAAGACCCATTGCCGCATCTACCTTGTCCGAGAAAATGAGAGAAAGTCTGGGGATATGAAAATGAATTTTTTTATCGGCCCATCAATATTTTAACGTTCATATGGCTAAGAAAGAGAAATGGAGTAAGTTTCGGGAAAATTGTTGTTCAGTGGGCGAAACAAAAATGTGAAATGTTTTTGAATGCGGGAAAAAATTGAAGTAACCAGAATAAAATAAAGGCAACTGAGATTTTAACGGTCAAAAGCTGCTTTGAAAATGGAAAGTTTGATGTTACTCCACTTTATGCAATCAAAATGACACCTTATTTTGTATAAAGATATCCTTAGTTTTATTTATATATAATATAAAGAAAATTAAGTCCATCATCATACACATCCTTTACATTTATTTATATTACTTTTATTTATTCATCTTATACCTTTCATTTAAACATGGTATAAATTAGACTAATTATATCATCACATAAAAACTAAGCATATATTCTTACACTCGTTTTGATATTTCCCTTAATTTCTTCTTCCATAGTCATTCAATTCCTTTCTAATTACTTTATTTTTAATCCACCCACATACTGAGTATTCAATTATGACTCAATCTCTCTAAACGTTTCCTTCATTTGCTTATTCCTATATTAAGCAACGCTAACACCGTAATACATTTTCAGCTCTATTCAGGAAAGATTTACACTTCGTGTCCTTTCGTGTTGTAAAGTGAAATGGCGAAATATATAATTGCCACAATAATTATGATTGAGTAAAAGATTTTTCATAATTTAAAAATAACAAGTCTTGAAATTTATTTTCTTCCAGAAGCAGCTCTTGGTTTGAATATTTTAACGGATAAGTCGCGGTCAACCAATATAATAAATTTACCCTCTACCCTCAACGTGTGAAAATAAACACGCCTTTAGGTCAGCCTGGGGCGAGCTCTGCCCTCATGTATCCCAAACAGTCCACGGGTTGCACAACAGACGTAGTGAGAAAATGCAAATTAAATTCTATGATATAAATGTGAGAAACAGATGAGGCTAAAGAGAGCTTGAGCACGATTTTCGATAACTTTTTCCCAATGGACATTTCCCTAAAGACATTATCGATATCTTGATTCTCGGTTTTGAAAACGAACCTAATTAAAAGAACGCTACTTTTTTGGAAATATGTATTTATATTATTACGATCAATGCTACTGCTACCAGATATACTGAAATTATTCGACAAACACAATCATTTTCTCGAAAATTGGACGAATGAAATGCGTATTGAAAGAGTGATGATGAAATCAAAAGCGCATCGCTAGCAATGATTAAAGAAATCTTGCGCAGAGAACAGGTTAAGTAATCATCATCACTGGTCAACAATCCTAGGATTGGTTTGACGCAGCTCTCCACTCAGTTCTCCTATCAGCTAATCTTTTCACACCAACGTATTTCTTCTCTTTCACATCCTTCTTCACTTGTTCCATATATTTTGTTCGAGGTCTTCCTTTCCGTTCTTGCCTTCCACTTGTCCTTCGACGATTGTCTTCACCAGGCCACCATGTCTCAAGATTTGGCCTATAAGGTTGTTCCGTCTTCTTGTTAAGGTTTTCATGAGGCTTCTCTTCTCTCCCACTCTTCTTAGGACTTCCTCGTTACTAACTCGGTCGATCCATTTGATTTTCATCATCCTTCTGTAGCACCACATTTCGAAGGCCTCTATCCTTGCTTTCTCCGCTGCGGTCATTGTCCATGCCTCACTTCTGTATAGGAGCATACTCCAAATGTAGGTTCTTATAAATTGTTTCTTTACTTCCATATTTAAGTTTCCTGCTGTAAGCAGGTCTCTCTTTTGGTGGAATGCTCTCTTCGCCTGGGCTATTCTGCTGATAATTTCTTTTAATAATTTCTTTCCGATAATTTCTTTCTTAAGGTTTAGTAATAACTTCTAAAGTAATCGCAATAATATAAATGTTCAATTTTAAGAATATCAAATAAAATTTGTTTCGCACCGCAACCACACGGTGAACACTTTTCAAAATGTAAAAGCAAAGCACTGAGGACAAGGACCAGGTAAGATTTGCAGGTTCACATGAAGCAGAGGCACTCAAGGTGTCCAGACAATCAAAGCAGACAAAGCCATGCATAATTTCAGGTTTCCCAGGGAAATTTTACAAAATTCCAGATAAATCTTACGTGATTACTGCGACAGATAAGAGTTTGAAAACACACAGATGTTAAGTATTTTAAAACACCCAAAATAACTTCAATACTTTTAAATAAGATTATATTTATGCACTAATTTACGTTTCTAATTAAAAGACTTAAACTTAGTTATAGAAATTTTAGATGTCGCCTGAAAATCTAGTCCCCATGAACGCAAGTTTCAAACAATAAATTATTGATATGAAAAAGACAAAATACAACCTGGTGATAGAGAGTATACTGGTCTCCAACCAATCAAAGCAGAAGTATCTATGCATAATTCATTTTTTTTTCACGGCGAAATTTTACAAAATTCCAGGTTAACCTTATGTGATTAATGCGATAGATAACACTTTTAAAACACCCAAAATTGCGTCAGTACTTTTAAATGACATTACACCTATGCATTACTTTACGTACCTAAATTATAGACTTTTTTAAAAGAAATTTAAAATTTCTATAAAGGTTAGTTATAGAAATATTAGATGTCACCACGCATTCCATTCTTTGTGATTTTGAATCTTGTTAGAGTCGAGAGTAAAAAGAAAACATTCCGATTCGCTTGTCTAGTCAGACATTCCACGTTTCAATTCCGCTGTAAAAAATATACTGCAAGTTATCAATAAGAGACTCTTTGTTACTTCCTCAAAAAATTTCATCACCAAATACAGAAAATATTTTTTCTGCAATATATAATGGTGTAACAGCCGAAACCGATCATAAAATAGAAATTTTTTTGAAAGTAACAATAAGACATATTGATAACATGGAGCTCTTCCACCACGTACAAATTTCTAAGTTTTAATTTAAGGTACTGCACTTAAAATTACGATAAAACAAGTTTTAGGCCAGAGAAATGGGCGTTGAACTGGCAAAATTTCATCAGAATTTGAAATAAGAAATAGAATATTTTGAAATTCCAGATTGGAGCAAACATTTATGAATAAGTCATGCATAATTCCAGGGACTAAATGTTCACGCATAATTCCCGATTCTCCCCGTTTTCTCGGTCTCTGGACACCCTGGCACTTCATATAATTTCAGTTAATGTAAATACTGGCACAGGATAAAATTACAGTTGTTAGCTACTCGGTTAATTATATAGAGTCAAAGGAGGAAAAAGGCGTTTCTGGAAGGCTTACTTCGTCGGAGATAATATCAGTAGGAGAGATATACTGGAGTTTTGATCATGATTTACGGCTTCATTCAGCGTTGGGCATAGTGGAGAATTTATATAACGCAGAGATATGGATGATATATGAAAGCAAAGCCCACACACAAAATTAAAAACAAATAGAAAATGCTGTAAAATGAAGAATAAATTGACAACGCTCAGGGCAAAGTGGATAATCATCGTTTTAAATTACGGTATAGCTGCTTTAACAGTCAATTTGAATCCTCACATTCGACTTCGTCTTGGCATTTTGAAATACCTGTTTTCCTCAATTTTATTTTGATCACATAAATTAATAAACAGTATAAGATGGAATGCTAACCATAATTTTTTTATCTTTTGGAATTGGAAAAAAACAAATGTTACGCAGAGAAAATACCAAATGTACTAAGTTAACTTGCCAAACGCATAAAATACTTCTCATTATATACATACATGGCCAGCACAAGAATTACAGGGGAATACAGATCAAACTGTGTGGAAAATATACGGAGGGCGAAGTAAAGGCAAGGGTAGTATAAGAAAATTATGACAGGTTAAGAATAAAAATAACCTGAGTTGATTAATTGTTGAGAACAAGATGAAAATAAAAAAGTCTTCCTTCCTCTGCTGACATTAAATTTTGGTGTTACTATTACTCTTCCTGAAAAGTTAGGGGTTTACCTTATGGATTTATCATAGGAGAAAATACACCTCACCTTAAAAATGTACCTACATTACATTTCTGGAGGATCTGTCCGTTCTCTGAAGATAATATCAGTCAGCTTGATATACTGGAGTTATGTCATGATGAATGGGCTTCTGCCACGGGGGGCATATTGGAGCATTGATTTTGCAGCGATAGTGGATGATATATTAAATGGAAAACCCAGACGAGACCCAAAACTGATAGAACATAAAGAAAAAGCTGCTAATATATAGCGATTCAGTGGACAAGGATTGTTTTAAATGACGGTTATATCTAAAAGAAAAGTAATTTCGACAATCTAACATTCAATTTCCCATTGTTCAACACTCTAATCGAATACAGCATTGATCTTCCTCGGTTGCATTTCCCTGGTATGTACAGCAATTACATTGAATCATACCATCTGCTCACTAAAATTTATATTCAAAAACGATTAAATCAAATATTAAGAAACGGTGGTTACTTTGGTCAACTCAAAAATCAAATTTATTTCTTTTTGCTATTGATATTAGAGATTAATAGGAGTCGAAGGACAATTACTCGCAACCTTGAGGGAAATTAGCAAAATATCAAGGAATAATAGGCATAAGCAGAAGAGATGCACTAACCCGGTATTTATCGTTTACTTTTTGCAGATGAACTCTTAAAAAAATGAGGATAAATATGATTGGATTAAGTTATAAAAAATTCTTGATGGTCAATTGCAGAAAAAAAGACGAGGATAGTGACTTACATTCCTGGAATGACTCTTACTCCGTCTCCTAAATTTATATATGTCACAGCGATGTGGGCTTCAGCCACAGGGGGCATATTGAAACATTGATTTTGAAGCGATAGTGGATTATGTCTAACACTTGAAGTCCATACGAGACCCAAAACAGATAGAACAGAAAGATAAAAGTGATAATTTGTAGCATTTTAGTGGATATGGATGAGTATTTTAAACAATGATATCTCTTAGAAAAGTAATTTTAAAACAAACACTCTACGTTTTCATGGTATACGGCAACGCTCTTTCGTTGTAGTATTATTATGGTATATAAAACAATCGCATCGAATAATACGACCTACTCCCTAAAATGTACACCTAGAAACGACTAAAACAAATATAGCACAACAGTACAACTACGATCAACAAAATGATAAAACATATTCATTATTGACACACAAATGAGATTATTATAGGAACCAGAGGTCGATTTATTGCAATTGAATAGGAAATATTTAGAAACAAAATTAGTGAGCAAAAGCAGTTTATGTGAAATAGGTGGCCCAACGGTATAAATCGATTGGTTGTTGCTAATACTCTCTAAAAAAAAAAGTAAGTATAAAATATGATTTGATGAAGGTATTAAGAAAACTTGAAAGGTTAATTCGTCAAGAAAAGAAAAAGAGGAGAAAAATATCTTACATTTCAGGAATTCCTATTCCTTCTCCTGAGATAATATCTGTCACAGTGATAAACTGGGGTTTTGCTCATGATGTACGGTCTACTGCTACGGGGGGCATATTGGAGCATTGATTTCGAAGGGAGAGTGGATGACGCATAAAAGGAATGCCCGAGGAAGACGGCAAAAAACTGTGCTATCCACTTTTTGCTACTCCGGGCCTGCTTCAGCGCTTTCTCATAAATCAAATGGCGCTTAAAACAGGGAAATCCTTTAACGTGGTCTTAGATGATAGGCACAGATAAAGTTCCAAAGGTTTTTGTACCAATACGGCTTACTCCCCTCAGATAACCTCCGATAGGGAGTACAGTGCTTTCGACTCCTTCATAAGGCGCCGTAAAAAATCATGGGCGCACTGCTATAAAAAATTAGTAATAAGCGACTTAAATAACAGAATATGAACTCATTATACTACGTATCACATTTCCCAAGCATGTAACAAGTTATCTCTGCAATTTCCATATCCTTTCCCTTCATTTATAGCAATATCATAGTCATTTATTTATAAAAATGATAGGAGCAGGATTGATATCCCATAAATATATTTTGTATTATAGTTATCATTATATAATGGGCTCAAGTGGCTTAATTCCAGCCCTTTCTAATCGAAAATGAAAAATAAAAAGCATTATATCTTTGTTTTTTTCTACTTTAAGCACGCAATTGAAAAAGAATCCAATGCTGCTTTAACATTCAGAGGAGTTTATAGTCAAAGAGTAAAAATATATATACTTATTTTACTTATAAATTGTATGTAGACAAATTCAAGCTTTAATAAGAAGCTTCGATATACCTCAAGCGATTATAATGGACATTTTACGAGATTGAGCATTGCACTCTCAAACCCATGAGATTGAGCTCCATGGTAATTCCAACAATAAATTGATAATTCCAACACTAAAGTGATACTATTATTGAATTGGATACATTAAAAAGATCGTTTAAATTTACGGTTCACGTATGGAGTAACAATTATTTGATGAAAATACAAAACAATTGAGCAAATCGTAGGAGTCGTACACTTATTAATACGAACGAAAGATAAATCTCTTCTCTCTCCCCGCATAGGCATAAATATTCCAATTCGACCTCCGTATCCGCCGTTTAACCACTTTGTATAAGTTGAACGCCGTTGGATGAGATAACAGTTGATTTCTAAAGGTTTTTAACTCAATTTTTAAAACAAATGGTTACACATCCAGAAGGAAGAGAGGTGCGATGATCTGAATACGGCAAGCTTCTACGTCTAGGAAGTTTGAAGGGATCTCCAAGCCTGGTTTCCCGAATCTCTCAACATTATATCGATACTAATTTTTATATAGAACTATTTTTTCTATCGTAATACGACGATTGCACCAATTATGATTATTGCACCAATATTCGCTGGGTGAATCTATGATTCCAGCTACCAAATGATGTCTTATGTTACTCAACGCCAAAGGACACCAGGGACTATGAAAATATTAGAAAAACATTCGGTCTCCCGACATGACACCAATACGGGATGAGGGCGGAAGTTGAGAAGTTCCAACGATTTGAAATGACAGCGGAGGAGTTTTCAGACTAGGCATACACAGACAGTTTGTAAATTGCGGAAGAGCCAAAGTGACACACAGGAAGAAGAAGAATTAGGGCCAAACAAACGGGATGACGAAGACAAATATGCTCTTTTAGAGGATGGAACGACAGGGAAATCTGTTCGGGGAGTTTTTGGGATCAGAGATATATGGCATTGGGCCTGAAGACTAAATACTTTCCCTTCAATATTCCACAGCGTAATCCGACATTCCCATTGCCAAAATACATCTCATCAATCTCCCTGCCTTTGTTAATAGCCACCTATAATTAGGCTCATTTACATAACCAAGTTGATGCAATATTTATCTTGCTCACTAAAGTGCAATTTCCGATTTTCAATCCAAGTAGTAATAAAAAAAAATTATCGACCACAAACACCAATAGCTTTTAAGATCATTTCTCGTGTTTTTGAAATGCTACACGGAAGTTAGGCAGTATAATGTGTGCTGAACGTATTAGATACCTGCATGAGCGTACGTTGTAGTTTGTGTATGAGAAATGTGAAGGAAAACAGAAAAATAATAGTTAAAATTCGTAAAAATAAAATAATATATAAATAATAATAATAAAATAAAATAAAAATTCCTAAAAATAATTCACTGTTGCAAAGTCGTGACGCGCATTCGCGCATAAATATAATACGAAATAAATATAATCCATAAATATAATCGTACAGTTAACGGACACGAAAAAAACAGATGGAGAATGAAACGAGAAATTTGTCACTAAAATGGAATAAATAAGAGTACAGAAATAATGAATGAACCCAAAAATATCATATAATTACGTAATGGGAAGATTATTTTCTTTAACACCTGATTACGATTATTATTTATACAAACACGAGACAAGTCTAAGTAGGAGGTTATGACATTATTACATAATGGCAAGTTTGTTTTCTCTATTACGTGATAACGATCATTATTTATACCAACATGAGACAAGTCTAAGTGGTTATCAAGTCTTTACTCGAGGAGGTGGAACAACATATGGAACTCATTCGGGGAACGGACAGCCATCTCGTAACTTACCCCAATTTTGGCAATGAAGATGTTCGCGGAAAAAAACATTGGGAATTAGGGTATATCTTTTGAGGCCGTTATTGTGTAGGTCAACAGCGAGGATGCTAACTTTATGGGGGCACAGAGATGAGTTTGTGCTCCTCAAAAGGGCGATGAAATATTCTCCCCTAGGGTGAAACGGACCACGATAACCGCAGAATATGAGACCCGCCCACCGAGCCAACATTTTCTGCTGCAGAGCCAACAGAACGGCCAGCAAAGGATAAAGTGTAATGCACGGAAGCAGCAAGAATAAGGGAGCAAGGGTCACCAGAGCGAAAACAAAAAAAAACAAAGATAAAGGCTGACGGATATTTCGGAGATAGATTATCAACTCAAACGAGGCGAAATGAATAAAGGTAATGGCTGTGGGAATTGTGAGATGCGAAACCGAGAAAAACTGAGCATCATTAAGGGAGAAATTTGATGAATCTCGAGTAGCACATAAAAAATGCTGATTACAGAGAGGAAAGGGATGGAGAGATATGAAAATTTAGCTCGAGAAATTTTGGCCGGGAGAGGTTAACCAGTGATTTAGGAAGAGGAAAATTGAGAAGCGGGACCAGAATGGCACATCACCCAAATATAATTCGTCGCTACCGAGCAGAAATTTTCACTGGCCGTTTTGATGATCATTCTAAATGAAAACTTTTGGGCTATGTCGCCACGTCAATTTTTGGGTGGCCCTAACGTTTCCCGACCGATGCTGGTCGCTTTCTCAAGGGAATACGATGAAGTGGGAATTTAAATTCATACATAAAGATATCCGTGTTAGGGGAGGGTAGCGAGAGGTTGGAGAAGTAGCACGCTGATGGTTTTTTTCGAATTACGGATTAAAAAATCAACAACCTACTTGATGCATTGCGTATTCAATATAAAAATGATATTCTACCGTCCCAAAAGGTAAATTAATTTCAATTATTACCTGAAATTCTTCGAGGGATTAACGTTAAACTAACCTCCGAAAATTTGATGGAATACGCCTACTATATGTTAAATGATCATAATTTATTTTTCAGCAGAAAAACACGATGGCTCCTTTGGGTCGTATCCTAAATTCTTTGATTTCAATATCCAGCAGGGTACGTATAAATAAAACTTCTCCCCTCAGATCATTAGCAAGTTCACCCACCCATTCGAGACCCAGTCATCCAAACCTTCCCATTACAACCGAAATATTCTCTCGATTACGCACTCCCGGATTCTTTCGCCCTCTGCTGCGAATTACCCACTCCACCTCCATGAGCTTCCTCCACAGGTTAATTCGTGTCATTCCCAGCAATTTCTCGTTCTTTTTTTCACAAAGGGTACCAAGTTCAACTCTTACAAGTATTTCAAAATTTTCATCATGTGAACATCACTAAAATGTGAACATTCACTGAGGAAAGTAAGCATCATGGTTCAAGGTAAAAATAGGAATTCTCTACATCGGAACATCAAAACCCGGGTCACTTCACGTGAAACAATAATTGAAATAGTTAAAATCTAATTAATATCATAAAAATAACTCTTATAATAGTGCATAATACTTAATAATAATACCTAATATATAACTCTTATTTCACGCAACGTTTCTTCCCACTGCAAATTCTTCACTAAATTCTAAGCAACCTTTTCTTCCTTCTTGATCATGTTGAAATATATTCCACTAATAACTGAACTTCGTGATCCTCTTTGATCGCGTAAGAAACTGACTTCTTAAGCCCAAGCACACTATTCCAAGAGATTTACTGCACTTTTCCTTTCGTGTGTCAAAAGTTAATGGCACCGCTCTTCGCAGACACAGAGTCGAACAAATCGTGAAGTTTTGACACGAAAGATTTTCTTCTCTTTCTTCATCTCCATGGCAGTTTCCACTCTCCTTTTATGTCGTCGCATGTTCCTCCAACATTTGTGTATTTTTTTCTAACCCTTCAAACACCTTAATTTCCGTAATAACAGGAATTCTCGTTTTGTCAAAAAATGAAACATTTCTTACGGTTGTTCTCGCACAAAGTCTAATAATAGACTTCTAACCCCTTAGGTGACACAAAAAACGACACAGTACTTCCCTCGTTGTAGGTAACTTTGAGTCAAGTATTTCCTCACTTTCTTTTCCAACTAGTTCAATGTTTGAATTTAGTACTAATTTCATGCTTGTTAGCCTATTCTTAAACTGAACGTCATGTGTATCCATGATTAATTAGTTATTCCACTACTTTTCTCCTTCAATCCTCAAAAACTTAACACTTCTTTCCTTTTCATACTATGCACAAGAACTAATGCCCTCTCCATTTTGATCTACAACCGTTAACTGACTGCCTCGTTTCTTCTTTCTGGATTATTTCTATCCTGTAGTGGAGCACTGGAAAAATGAATGAAAAGCAAGAATTTCTGGGACTAATTGGCGTGTCTAAATACCCTCAAATGCCTCGTAAATGCCATTGATCAAAAAATTAATACAGCAATACACTTCATGCAATCAATAATCTCACTGATTCCTCCCCTTTAAAGAAACCGAGGTCACAGCTTGAATTTATTATCTCGATTAGCATTTCTGGGGGTGAGGGGGTTCAATGTGTTGCAGAACAGACGTGCCACTGGATACCGATATCCTCACGTGCGACAGAATGCGGGAATTGAGAGGCAAGAGTAAAAGTCGAGTTCGTTTCAGAACGGAAACGAAGCATTTTGCGAGCATGCGGAAAACTGGCGGGGTCTGAATAGCCCAATTACCGACGGAAATCCCTCGCCGTAATATTCACCCCCTTGAATTATCGCGGAGTTGAGTCAACGATAAAAGTGAAAGGGCATGAGCTGGAGGATTTAGAGCAACTTCGTCGCTCGTATAATTTGAAAAAAAAGTTCTTTTTATTTTGAACGCGAAATAAAATTACGAGGGTGGAAAAAAATTCGTCCATGAAATCAAAGAAAAAAACAGCCACTTTTTAAAGTAATTTATGGTGGGAATACTCGTAAGTTTTTTCAATTAGGAAGTAAGTACTAAACAAATTGGAAGATTTTATGATAAATGCCAAAAAAATGTCTGAAAAAATAAACAAATAAGACTTGTTTTCGAGGATAATGAATTGAATCGATGTGCTGAGATAACGGAGATCTAGAAAGGAGCCCTTTTTATTTTATTTGTAGTTATTCTTGGAGAGAGCTGACGGTTGCAATGCAATACATAATGTAATAAAATGGGCATATAATGCTCAAGAATGCAATTCCCTCTGATTATTGATAAAATTTCAGGTTTCCTTAGCTACAGGATGAATGGCAAAGAAACTAACATATCAGCGACTGATAGAAAGAAATGGCCTTTAAAACAATAGTAAAAAAGTGGGAGGGAAAACATGAACGGAGGATTTGTAAACGCCAAAACTCAAGAAGAGAACACATTCGTAAACAAAAGTTGGCAACCAATTATTTTACGCACATATCAAATGACGCCGACAATAGCGAAAGGTTATCAGTTCAAATTACAAAAATGTCATATCCCCAAAATTAAAAATGAAAACGCAAGAGAGTGAACAGAGCAGCAGATATTTAAGGGCGTATTACATCTCAACAATCTTTATTTTTGATTTCCAATTAATTCAATAAATATAAGACAGTGTGAGTCACGAGCCTCGAATACCTCCATCGTGGACATGGATTAGGAATTACATGATTTCCTCGAAGTAATCCTTTATTGTTCTAACCAATGCAAATTTTAATAATTTCCATTAACCAGACCATGAATATACACTTGATTTTTAGTATAATAAATAAACAGAGATCGATTGTTTATTTTTGTTGTATTATCTTATTTTTAGTCTCAAAAATTGCGGTACAGTGCCAGTAAGAATATTGCTTTAATCAGCGACCTAATTTCATTAGAAGCAAAGTTGCATTATATAATTTTTTCAATTGATCCCCACCGAACACACAAAAATATCAACTCCATCACTTATTCGCTTCCAAATATAGTTTAACTGCGTCGAATACGAAGACAATTCACGCTTCAACAACCATTCACGAACTATTGGTCGTTTCCCAAATATCATTTGGATCTTTTTTGGATTTGGATTTCATCTGAGTACTGGCAATGCTCGAACTGGCATTGCTTTCTACGTGAACAAAAAACTCCAAATGCATTCAACATTGTCACTCAAGTATATCCATTTTGAAAATATAGAACGACACATATCCACGAAACAGCGCTGCGAGACTAGAGCCACGTGAAATATGGGACAAAGAACAGTAATAACGCGGAAAGAGGTATTGGAATTCAAGGAAATACTGCCACGAGTACAACCAATATTCCTTTCCAAAAATCATACAAATTCTCATAAGTAGGAATATATGCCCCATACTTTGTCTAAGATAGCAATCACCCATTGTGAAATTTAGAAAATTCTTCGTAATATTTCTTTTTACAATTTATATAGATGGAGTTTTCCTCATGCATAAATCATAGCAAGGTAATATTATATGCTGATGATGTAGCTTTAATTTGCACACAATACGATTTTGATATAGCACAGCAAAATATGCAAAATGACATAAACTCAATTTCCCAATGGCCGCATGACTACGGTTTATTAATTAATAGTAAAAAAATCAAAAGCAATGCATATAGTAAGCAAAATGGGTGGACTTTAATCCATAAATTTAAAAATTCATGATCATGATTGCATGCATAACCATTACATTAAGACAAAGTGTAGATGCTGTAAAATGACTCAAGTTGAAAAATACAAGTGTTTAGGATTAATAATGGACTGCAATTTTAAATTTAATGAACACGTATATAAAATAAATTACAAGCTAAAAAGATATTTTACCAAATGTATCATATCAAAACTATGTTAACCCAAAGATTTTATTAAATATTTACTATGATTTGGTTGAATCAGTGATGAGATATGGTCTGGCAGTGTGGCGAAACACTACAAATGTTCACAAAATCTCTCTTATTAACTCCCAAAATAGAAAAGTGAGAACAATATAATTATGTAAATACAATTTAGAAGACTATGCGTAGGTACCAGACATTTATTTGGTCTACAGGGAAATATGTGTACTGCCCTTAAATAAACTTTATGACTACTCATAACAGAAAATAATTTTAATAATAAATATAAAATGAAAAAAGGCAATAAATGTGGAATGAAGTTGAGGGGTAAAGAGCTGTTTGTAATTCCAAAGGCATACACCAACTATAGAATGAGAATGCTTTGAGTAACAATACCAAAACTAATCAATTATGTAAATTTAAAAACCCAAAACATAACCACTTAATCAGAATAAAAAAGAATGTGAATAAAACTGTTACTGGAAAAATAATAACAAAAAACTGATGAAAATGGATTATTTTCTACTCTATAGATTATGAACCTATGTCTAACAAAGGTACAATTATTTTTCAGATATTTTCTAGTTTTAAGGTATCAATTGTATCAAAGGTAAATCAATTGTCACACTGTGTATTTCTTGTCCTCAATATGTGTGTATATGTATGCACCTCCTAACGAGCCAGTGGCTCAGGAGGACTTAAATTGTAAATATTTATGTGGCCTATAACTATGTATCCAAGATTGTATTTTTTATTTATATTTGTCCTTGTTTTTTCCTACTTATTTTAGCTTTCCTAACATGTAAGATTTTCATGTTACATCGAAACATATAGTGTTACAATTTTTTCTGATTGTTACAATAAAGATTTCATTTCAAAGATCTCATTTCATATATCATCTGCCACGATTTTTTTTATCATTTCTGAATGAAAGGAGGGAGGGTTTGTAACAGGTGTATTTCAATATCTCTACCGTGCACTGCGTTAAAAACATAAACTTTTCCTACGGGACTTTGAAAACCATAGGCATTATTTTCATTTAAAAGGATAGCTTGATGCAGAAAATGAATTAGAAATAACTTAAACTCCGACAAATTCTTTACATGATACTTTCCACCATTGACTACTACGGCAAAAAGTATTTTTGACTTTAATATAATTAAAAAATGTAGCTCACAAACGAATTATGTGATTAGTTCAAAATGCTAATCATGCCAATTAAGAAGGTAGATTAGTACTTTTTTCATTCCAAGAAATTGATATTGACTATGAAAGCTTATACGTTTTGCATCCTTGAATATTATCCTTACTTTAGGACTCGCTAATTCAGTAGATGTTGCTTTTTAAGGTTAAATTTTACTCGCAAGCGAAAGAATACTTTGTGCTGATTAACAAAAAATTCGAGTAAAAATTATAATTTGATCGAAAATTTAGTTTCCATTTTAATCAAGCCGAGAACGTGACCAGCCAAACCTTTTGAACAAACGCTCTCTGTTGTAGAATATTTTTTGTTAGAATTCTTGGAAAAAGCGATTTGGACGTTTATCAATCACTACCATTATCTTTGGAAATCTCCAAGGCATGAAATATGGTAACCTCCCACGGAATATTGGTTTTAATATATCATATAATTGACTTCATGGCGTAAATTATTTCCGCCTTTCGTAAGTATTAGATAAAGTTCAACATTTACCCGCAAAACCACTTAAAAAGGGATATAGTAACACCAAAACTTTTTCTTGATCAAAAAAAGACATCCAACAGGCAGGAGAAATATCAGCATATACCACTTCCGATGGGTTCGTGGCGAATTTTTCCCTTCCAGTGAAAATGAAATTGAAAAATACGAT
Source organism: Ischnura elegans (assembly GCF_921293095.1). Taxonomy (NCBI): domain Eukaryota; kingdom Metazoa; phylum Arthropoda; class Insecta; order Odonata; family Coenagrionidae; genus Ischnura; species Ischnura elegans. The sequence continues at coordinate 33,422,999 of NC_060250.1, read as the reverse complement.
AGATGAATGAATAAGACTTTGATATTAACTTCACAACATGGGCTTAAATTTTCTAAACAGGACGCAATTGATCCGTCAAGGTAACCTCAGGGTTGAAAATCTTCATTCAATTAATTTATATCGCCAAGTACGGATGGAGTATGGAATAATGAGGGCAATCTGGGGGCATCTTTCCTTCTTAATACTACGGCTATTAATGCCTCTTCTGCCCCAAAAAAGTGAACTAGAAAAAATTATATAAGACTGAAAGTACTCATCAATTTCCAGTTCTCATGGAAATAAGATGGTTAAAAAATGTGCACCGAATTGGCACATAATCCTCCATTTCGAGCATGAAATTTTGAGACAATACCTCAAAACTCTTCGTTTTGTAAAGAAAAGCACTCAGACTATCCCTGGTTATGATGGAATTTCAGTTACCACAGCCGATTACATACAAAATAACATTATCGGAGTAACAAGAAGAGTCGACTCTTCACTTCAAAAACTTGGGAATCGATAAATAAGTCTCCCAAAAAAGTAACAATGTGTAAAGGTCGAAGTTCATGGAGATTTTCCGCACATTAACGGAATAAAATTACACAATAATAACATCTCATGCTTCCCCAAAACGTTTTTATTTCTCAATGAGGCATTATTGAAAGGATTTTCCCAAGGTATCTACACCAATGAAAATATGCTGCCCAGCGCTAAAATCACAACTTCCAAATTTTCACACGTAATGACCTCATTGATTTTCAATTTCATAAGCATCATTGATTTTCATTCTCATATCGCCTTTTCCAAAAATATTTTTGGGAACTTCGTCCACATTACCTTCTCAATACACTCGATACAGTAATAACACGCTTCCCACTCTAACTAAATCATAAAATTCACGGTTTTTCCAGGTTTATACGGTCTAAATGTTGTCAAATTCACGGTCTGTAGAGAAGGCATTTTAGACAGAAATATATCGATGAAGCCCTAGTAGTACCAGATGAGCGGATTTGATTCCTTGGGCGATTGTTGAGCGTTTTTGCAGTTGGAGGTATAGATATTGATCACGTAACAATCATCGGCCGCACGTTAATTAAAAATGTAACAAACGCAACAGACGCCGGGAATGCAAATGCAGCAATGAAACAGCTATCTCTCATGACGTCACCTCCCTAGTAGAACCAAAAGGATTATATCTGTGTATTTTTAAGATTTCGAAATACATCGGTACACAGATTTACAAATCTGTATATTATACATATTTTATACATGTCTGATGATCCATGGTCCTATGATGTGTACCAGAATCTTTAAAATATACAAATTATATCCTTACGGCGTAACCAGCCTAGACGGCACAGAATCCTCCGTATCTAATTCGTATGCAGATAGTATCCATTGACAAAAAGCGACGGAGCGGTAGCCAATGGATACTATCTGCATACGAATTAGATACGGAGGATTCTGTGCCGTCTGGGAGGGATCATCAGACAAGTATAAGATATGTATAATACACAGATTTACGACAGTTATACATATTTTATCTACATAAAATCCATATTCTGGCAGCAGATGTGATACGTATAATATCTAGATATTATCTGCGTGGTAGAGGACATTTGCATGTATTTTATACGGATATAATATGTATACAGTGTATACTATGATACGTATTTAATCTAGATATAATCCTTTTTGCGCTACTAGGGCTATCGTTAGCAGAATTCAGGGTCGGCTAAAGGTTGTGAGTGGGAAAATGGGGGGTGGCAGGGAAGTGAAGAAGTGTATGATTTTTCGACAGGGTTGATGAACACTTTGGTTACCGGTCTTCCAATCAGAGGCTTAAGGTCCATATGTGATCATGGCGCACGGACCAACAATTGCGCCTCGAGTATATGCGTGCAGATAAATGCTTGGACAGTGTTTGCGAGTGACTGACCTTGAAACATAATCGACACAACGACGTATTTCTTTTTATCAGTCAATCGTTGTTCTACCATCAAGTTTGAGAGATTTTTAAGCCTTATGAGGAAATTCACGACTTTTTCCATTTTTTTTTCACGGTATTCAATTCATGGCTTATCCACGGTGTTAAGGTTTTCGCGGTTGTTGGGAGTCCTGAATAATCACCACTGAAAATGGTTCAACCCTAACTTTGGTTCGGAAAGATTAGTGTAATGGTCACAAAAAATTAAGTCACAGGCGTGTGACATTCAAATATCCTTTTTACTTAGTAGCAGGGCAGCTGTAGTTCCTTTCCTCGGGGTCACCTAGCACTCCGAGGATATTTATTTTGCAGTTACATAAGGCTTCACTCCGTAACGGAACCTGGTACTCTCTCTGTTATAATGTTTTTACACTGATTAATAATTTAGGACGTCGAATTCTTCAATAAAATATTATTGTACTTTCTACAACTTACAGGATTTGAATTTATAATATCAAACATTGCGATAAAATTGCCATTCCAAACCCGGGAAATGACAAAAATTGAATTTTTTTCTTTGGTATTTTCCTAAGCCGTAAGGATGCTGAGAGAGTGGAGGAAATTTTTAATGCAAATTAAATTTGAAGAAGTCACATAAACTCATAAAAATTTATGGACAAATTTACGAGAGATAAAAATATATTCCTTGGCGTGTACACTTCACAGGTGTTTGAACCCCCATGTATTCCCAAATATTTACCTAAACTGATCTTTCTCCAATCTCCCCCTTTTCGTTGGCTAATCTATTCACTTCATACGTGTGGGTGAGCTTTCGTGAGAGCCTGGTTACTCTCGGAAGACTGCGCAAATGGAGTAGGGGTAGTAAGGAGAGAGAGAAGGAGCGAACTTAACGTTGCCAAATATGCATAGCCGCCCTAATTTGTCAATGAAAACGTTAGATGCACGGGTGCCCATTGGTATTTTGGGCCCAGCGCAGAGACTTTATACATGCTTTATTCCAGGGTAATATTGTCTAAAATTTACTATGAGCAGTCATTTCCGTTATTTGTGGCCCTAAATTTTTTGCCACTAAGGCATTTTTATTTATTCAAAGTGCTTAAATTGTTTTTTGCCAGATGTGGAAATATACCGAGTGGATGTGACAAATATAAATATTAATTTAAGGACTGAGTCATTTATAGCTGCAAACAGAACCAAGTTAACTTTATATAAACGATGTTTTCTTTATATGGGGCCAAAGATATTTAATTTACTGCCCGCTGGAATTAAAAAAAAATAAAACCTCAAATGTAATGCTAAGACTTGCTAAAGACTGGCTCTTCTCTCAAGAAATAGTTTAAAATTAATTTTGATGTTATTTATCGAAATACTCATGTATTATTACTGCATTTTATGTTTATTGGCATACATTTTGTTATTTGATGGTGGCTCAAATCTGGTCCTTCGACCTTGGAGACCACCTAAAGCTCCTTCTCTTGTTTTTTTATGAAGATGTAAGGACAAAATATAGGAGTAATAAATTATTATTATTATTGTTATTATTATTATTATTATTACCTCTTAATTTATTGCCTCTTATGTTTATTGTTTATTGATAGTTTATTGTTTCTTTTATTCTTTTTAGATGTTTTAACTTCTTGCAAATGAATTATGGAGAACCTGCTGATGAGCCTGTTTTGGCTCAGAAGGTCTCCTAATTGTAAAAATATTTTTTTATTCTAAAATATTGTAATATCAGGGTTTTTCTCTATTATCTTTTCTTGCCCAATAAGTCAGAATATGTGTTGGTTATATAGTGAAAAGCGTGTTAAGAATTTGTAAAGGGAATGTTTTTAGTGTATTATATGTATTTTAATATTTGAGATATATTTTTAATGTATTGTAATGTGTTTATAAACAATAATAAATTTAAAAAAAATTATTATTACCTACTTATTTGAAAGGTATTACCAATGTGGTTGTAAATATCTGGAGGCGCTTTTTCCGAGTTTTTTGCGACATCAAAGTTCTGCCATCTTAGTTTGACAACTTTTGGAGTCTCAAAGTTGTCAAAATTTTGGAGACTCAAGTCTCTGACTGACACTTTGAGGTGTTTAAGATTTGATCTAAAAATGAGCTAAATGAGTGAAAAAATCAACCATAATCATTAGTATTTCGCCGGTGAATGTCATAGGATTATTCTCATCATTCGCGATACTTCTATTAATGTATAAACTCTGTTACTGTTAGCCACTTTGCTGGTGGGTATATCCTTAAAAATATACTTTAGTACTGTATTTGTTAATTTCCGTAGGCTATAATAAAATCCAATACCTGTTTAAGTGCAGGTAAATGACTGGTTTACTCTCGTAAAATTTTATTTTCAGCTGAGCTGGTTGTAGGACGTAACCGTGGTGACTGATAATATTTTTTCCCTGGGAAAAGATATTTGAGGCATAACTTCGCAAAGCCTAACAATGAAGTAAGAAAAAAGGTTTACCAAATATTTAGCATTGACCCTTATGGGATTTTCAATGTTTTGGTCAAAGTGGGCGTGGCTTTCTTACCCAAGAACCTCCATTCCGGCCACACTTCGCTCCAAGCTCGAAACCAGTGGTGCCACCTCCAGATATTTACAACTTCCTTGGATATCACGGATAATCCATTCACAGAAGTCGATGACTTTGTCAGCTACCACACTGAATGAGGCACCATTGGTGAAAGGTATGCTTAAAGACATAAAAGGAGAACACGTGAGGTTTGGCAACACTGCTCCAGAGGCATGTTCACGATGTTAACTCGACGGAGGTCTGAGAGCGAATGACTGTGGCCACATCTACTGTTTGCTTTTTGGCAAAGGGAAAGTCACGTGTCGAGAAACTTTTCTTTCCCCACCCCCACTTGCTTTAGCCACACCAGCTCACCCGTTAAGATTCTCTGAAATAATTTATGAGATAAAGTAAAAAATATTCGAATTTGGAAATCGTATAAAGCAAATGTTTATAGTTTATTACTTACCGCCTCATTATAACTCATTGGTGATACGAACAAAAATTTATGTTCCTTTGATTTTTTTTTCTTACCTTGATGCAACTTCTGCTTTATTGGTTTAACTCTTTGTGATTTATCCCTAGGTAACTGGTGGTTGGTAATGATACTTACAGTTCGTATGATGTTACTATATTATATTTTTTAGAAAATTGTACATGACATGTTTCCTTTTTTCGAAATTTGTTTTACTGTCTTGTTTCATTGGTTTATCGCTCACAACGAGTGAGTGAGTTGATAAAATGATTCTATTTTTTAATATAAATTTTATTTGCTCTTAGGGAATATCTTATGTCCTTAAGCAATAAATACCTTTCTAAATATCCTTGAGAGCAGGGGTGCAGCCAGGAATTAAGGCTAGGGGAGGTTTAGGTGCAGCTGATACCGGTGTGTGTGGGGGTATGGAATACCCACCAAGATAAACGGTAGGTGCGAGATTTATGAATTGCGGAATTGTAAGATAAACAGTTCAAAATGGTGAGTTTTACGGCTTTCTGAGGGATATTTTATTAATCCTTACACTATTCTATTGGTAATATCAATCCAATTAAGCAAAATGAAGTAAACTTAAAAATTTCTCTAAGCCCTGGGGGGGATTTTAACCCCCAAACCCCTCCCCCCCCTCGCAGCGGCTGCGCCACTGCTTGAGAGTGACTATAAAATTTTCAGTAAAAGTACTGAAAGTTCTGGGTGGACCAAGTTATAGGCCCCTCTCTTATCACGTATGTCCCACCGAGACAAAATTCTTCACATAAAATCCCCAGGCCATCGTCGGATTTCCTCAACTGTGGCCCAGTTCCAGAAAAAAATGAGTCCTGATCCACGCATAAAGTGAGGCAAATGCTTTTCCCTCGTACACCGTATTACGTCGAGAAACCGAATTTCAGAGGTCACCGAGCGCACGGTGCTCCCAATGAAATACTCCAAGGGCTTTTTTCGGTATAAAGAGAAAGGTCTTTTCCACCGCGCCGAGCTGAGAGTGAAATTTATGAGAAAGGCTTTTGCAATAGACACCCGCAGCTTGTGACTTCCGAAATTCAAGCGATCCTGAAAATGCCATCCAAAGATACTGTTTATTTTTTTAACCGTAGGTAACTGGGAAGAGCTTTGCAATGAATCACGTTTTTTAGATGAATTTTTAGTTTCTTTACGAATAGTGTTTTCAAATGATTGAAGTCACCGCTGCAACAGCCGTAACAAAAATCCTGTATTGCACCACAACTCCTAACACTTATGTCAAAGAATGAAAGAAAAGATATGTGAGTATTTCGGGGGAAATAGTAAAACAAAAAATAATTGGAATGAGAGTTGCACTTACGTATTGTGGAGCTTCCACCATGCTCCCATTTTTAACATTGTCTCCCTTTATATATCTGATATTTATGACTCCAAAATAAGCCATGTACACGGCAAAATTTTTGGTATTCACAAACTATTCACTACTTTTTACATACCTAATACCGCTTTTCACCATTACATCATCGTATACGTAATACATATAAATTCATATCTTACCAATGATTTTATTTCCAGAAGCGAGTTTTAGTTAGCGCCAATTATAGTTATATTTCAAAACATAGAGTTTTTTTTCATTTCGTTCAATACACAACAGTTTATTCTGGCTAAAAGAGGAACAATATAAATCATAACCTCAAAATTGTTAATTTTACGGATGAATTGCTCAAAAATCTCCTAAACCCCTAATATTTACTTCCTATATTACTTATGGTGAAGTAGGTAATGGCTTAAGATTCCGCATTAAATCCTGCCACAATGAAACCTTTACAGTCTTGTTTATATAAATATAACAGGTAATAGTCGTCCAGAACGAAAGCTCTAAGATTTAATTAATTATTATGACTTTAAATAATGTTACTGACTTGCTGACCCATACTTAAAAATTTCATGTATTTCTGGAGGCCAAGAAAAACGTCCGTTACGATAGACGGAAGCATACGTATTTTCAACCAACTTCCCCTTGCATAACTGCAACTTATAGCTGATTTTATATTTTATTAAAGAAATAGACTCCAACCCTCTAAAGGTAACGCGTAGATACCTGGAAATAGATGAAATAGGGATCCGCGCCGTTTTTCACGTAAATTGCACGTAATATCATCCCTAGCTACCAGAAGAGTTTTTATCGTTTACCTTTTCAAATTTCAATGAATGGCGCAGATAATAAAGACTCTTCCTTTTTAACGTAACTTCTCTTTATTGCCCCCCCCCCCCCCCCCGCTCTCTCCTATGTTAAAGAAAAATATTGCGGGAAGTGGAATATAATCTATCAATTCATAGATTTGACTCTTATTCGGTTATCACGTAAACGTTAAGGGTAATTTGATATTTAGCGATCCATACTTCCATCGCGCAAAATAAGTGCAAAACAAACATTTATTACCGATATTAATGAATATAAGTGGCAAATTGGAACTCCACTTTCAACGATTCCCAGGGATGTCACAGTCGAACTAAAAAAATAAATATTGTATGGTTACATAAATAAATTGAGGATTTAATTATCAGGTGTATTCATTATTTGTTAAAATCACAAAAATAAGTCACATTTTGGCATTATTTATTTTATATGAAATCCCACCTAGAAGACACCATTGTCATTTTATAAATGCATGGCTAAGTATTAAAAAATGTTGATTAACCTAAATTTTAATGAGGCATTCAGGTCATCGAGCGGATAGGTCAGCATAATTATTCTGTCTATACTTTCGCAGAGGTTTTTCTCCTTTCCCACAGCATCATCAAATTCGACGAATTAATTATTTTTATATCCATATTGCCATAAAATCACCTTTTTCTTCATCTTTTTATACGTAAGCTTCAATATGATCGTATACTCGAAAACAGTCCAGTTAGAATTGCTATATTTAAGGCCACGCCTCTCTTAACGCAAAAAAGGAATTACGCTACGTCAAATACAGGCCCGTGCCGGGCCGCTGGAAATCCGGGAAGTATCCCTCCAGCCTGGAAATCTTTGGCAGACTCCTGTTCCGAAACTGACAAATTTTACAGCCTAAATGCCAACATTGAGCAGTTAACTTGATTTCAATCCTGTCTCATTTTACAGATAATTGAGTAAACAAAATCAATATCATTCAATTTGGTAAGATTCAATTCAATCTCAAGAGGGTACGGATTAAAATTTCAAAATTTATTACTATATTCCACACCCCATCGCCCCATCGCCCCCTCCCCCCCGCATAGTGCTGGCGCCCTCTGGCCATGGCCGTTCACCGCCGTAAAAAGTTGTCCAGCTCGGTACTGCTCCAATAATATGACTCTAGACATACCATGTTTTGTAAGTGAAATTTATTTATTAATTACACAGGCCAACAAAAAAAATTTGTTAGAAAACTTTTTTTATTTTAATAGCTGATCTTTATAGATTTTTAAGTGCCGAATCCAAACCTGGCCTTCATTTTTTTTGTATCACCCATACTTTCCAAGCAATATGTATTTAATATTTAGTCTAATACCCCTATGCGGTATATAGGGAAATAATTGAAACACTGTGTTACATCATAAAATTGTTTGTATTTACTGTTCACTACATCCTGATAAAATTGTTTATATTTACTACAGCGTGATAATACAGGGTTCACTTGTCAACTGGAATTGATCTTCCTTTTCTTTCCCATTTTTCCTTGAAGCTTCTTGTGTAGCTTTTTCTGCGATGAATCGCTTGCTGAACTTCTCGGTGAAGTACCAACAGTAATCCCCCATTATCTTCCTTCATTAGACCTACTTTTTCAATTTTATTATAACTATAAAAAAGCTGTTAAATTCTAAAAATATTGCTTGATTTCATAAATTTAACTGTAAAATGTGAATAAATGGTGGGTGATACAACTTTCAAACCATCATATTTGGATTCAGCAACTTTAAAACCATCATATTTGGATTCAGCAACTTTAAAAACATAAGAATAAGGGCTATTCGGTAAAAAATTTTTTTCATTGTTGGCCTGTGTTATTTTACGCTATTTCTGTGCCTCCACGGTATTCACCATCATAAATCACATCCTTTACTCCCATCGGGCTCGCGTGGTTAGTGGCTGTTAATGAGTTAATCCTTCCCTCAGTGAGCGGTTCTCCCTGAACGTGTTATGAATCCCAACGAGCTAATGACGTCACCTACTCAGCAGAAGTGAGCGGCAGCTTTCACCTTCATTTTATTTTACATGAATGAGAAAATGGCTGCACGAGTAAGATATATTTTTCGTCATCACTTAGCTTTCACTTCCATTCACCGAACAGGTTTTAATGATTTGAGGTTTCGGGGCTGAGTGAACGATTCCATTGTCTTGCATTAATAGACTCACTCCGCCGCAATATTTATACGATACAAATAATACGAGAGTGAGAATGATAACAATTTAATTTCAAAACGAATGCGCCAGAAATAAGAATCAGGAATATTCCGTGGATAACACTTGATGCATTTATGCTGAATAGGGCAGGAAGCGATATTACAGCAAGCAATTCCAAAAGCAGTGGAGTTGGATATCTCCTCCATTTTGATAAGATATTTTCTCGCATAGGTATACAAAGATTTCTAGTCGTGCTTAGACGAATTACTCTCGTATGTATATGCGTAAGTAATGAAATGTAACATTGACCTTTTACAAAAGCACAATGTCTCGCATGAACAGGAAAACTTTTAGCTTTTAGAGCGAAGAATATCTTTTCAGTAAATAACCTCTGATAAATAGGTATTAAATTCGTAGACGGGCATTCAGGATCCTCCTTGCACGCATACGAATGCAGTATGTTTTGAACTGCGCTAATAAAATTTTACAACGTCATTCTGATTCAAATAATTTTTTTTCTTTAATTAATCTCCGAAACCATTATTAGAAGTAATTTATTCCGCTAGCAAGCATAAAAGCCATTTTATTCCACGTATTCCGAAGACTGCTTCGATGCGTGATATTAGATAGGAACAGCTAATGATGCGGGTGGCACATTGACAAGATTTATGCGGGTAACAAACATCAGTCGCGTAGGAACGAATAAATGGAAATGCAAATGGAGGCAGCAGACGTATCGTGACGCCTTTGTATTCGCTACAGTTTTGAATTTCAAAGAAAAAAATGGATGGAAGAAAGCAATCCAATACAATTGTCGACGCAATAATGGGAGGAAAAATAAGTTTTGGGAGGATCGCCGAATCTGGAATTGTAATGAAGGTTTTTCAGGGGGTTGATATCAAGCACGCGAAAAAAAAAAACTCACATAAGGCTGTCTTCTTCAAAATGGCTGGTATTAGGGTGCGAAAATGTTGGCCATCGTGAGAGAAAAAAGGAAAATGGCCATATATCACGATGAATATCACCCAGACGAACATAATCTATTTTCCAGCATAGCCCGGCTCCTCTATTCCAAGATTTCTTTCACGCCATTTTCACATGATCATCTGGAAAAAATACGCAATAAGCCTTTCCTCCTTCGCCATTATAACTGTGAGCAATAAAAAGGGATATTTCTCAGCAATCAAAACGATATGTACTCCAACAGATGACAAAAAATTTCATGGCTGAGACTAACAGAGTATCCCAAAAAACTCGTAACGGATACATTGTGCATCGTTGTGAATTTAAGTCTTTCTCCTTAAAATGATTAAAAATGTACAATATATCACTAAAAAAACAAATTACCATTTCTACTTTTCATGCTTCATTCATTCATTTTAACTTCCGCTCAGTGGTTTCTGCCCCGTTGTGCCTTTTAAGCAAGTTTTTCAAGAGTAAGTACAGAGAAATCTTTCGCTTTATATTTTGTGTTCGTTCAAAGATAGCATTATTACAATTGCTACAACGTATTTTACGAGGATTTATATTTTTATTATGATTTTATGAACAAGTCTTTCGAGTTTGAATCGATTCTCCACCATTTCTTTTCCATTTAAGATTCGCCATCTAAGATCGGACCTGTCTCAAATACAATTTCTTTTTAAATTTATAGACGACCGGAATCTCAAACTCATTTATAAATTATTATTTTAGTAGCTGATTTATATGAATTTCCATTGAAATTTTCTTGAAAATTACCTTGAAAATTTGTTTGGAATTGCACTGAAATTTTCAAGGATCATGCAGTAGATCTTTTATTCCCTTTATCTGCTTGTGATCTATTACATAATGACGATTGTCCTTAACACAAAAAATAATACGTCATTTCAGAAGACAAAATACGGTCCATAAAGCAGGAGTGACGCGTCTGTTTTGTGTCCTCTTTACTTACGAACGGATGAATATGGCAGCGAATTTTAAGCTGTACGCGTTGAACTCAATTTTGCATCAAGTACTAACCTTGATAATACCCACGGTGAAAGTTCGCTACCCACCGCCAAACTCCACTTATCTTAAAGAGAAAAAGCGTTATCAATGCGTGCACGCTTAGCGATTGTCCATATTTTTTTGTTCCAGGCATATATTTGGCAAGGATTAAGGCAGGCGAGATATAAAAAATAACGATTCCAGTGCCACAACGATACAATGACCTTCACGTGGAGTTAAAACTGCCGCGAGAATAGTCGTTTGCTTCTGAATTGCTTCGTTGGTTGGCTATCGGAGGACAACTGAGGGGATGTGGTCCATTGATGGCACCCCATTTGGTTTGTAAGGAGGATATTATCGGGAGAAATGAAAGAGGTGGAAAGAAGATAGTATCGGAGCCCGCTTCTTCGAGGGTAGGTTCAAAATAGGAAGAGCAATGATTTTTCCCATTTCTTAGTTCTTTTCACGATGGATCCAAAGGTGTTTGTTCATCTATCGATAACATATAGCTCAATATTTTAGGGCCTCCGTAATGGACGCAGTGGTGTAGCCAGGAATTTCGTTCGAGGGGGGTCCAAAACCAGGGGGGAAAAGTTTTGAAAAACAGGGTACTAAGTAGAGGGTTTAGACTAATTTTAACACTTCTCATAATCGAAAAAACTTCGTTTACTAAAAGAAATGTTTGTTAATTCATGATTATTCAACATTTTGTTTTCGTTTTTGAAGGAAAACAATTGCGTTTTTATGTTTCGGGGGGTTCCGGGCCCCCCGGACCCCCCTGGCTACGCCACTTAACGGACGATATCTACAAAATACATATCTTCGTCAATACAGCAGGTAGGCATCATCCTCATCGATATAAAAATATAGCATCCTAATTATCCTCAACAATAGAGATACATAGATTCCTTAAACTTTTAGCACTCTTCCACAGAAGAAATTCAATAAAATTTTATGATAATTTTCCAAAGGTTGAATTCTTATCGATAAAAATAATACGAAATATGGGGTAGCTTCCCCTTATGACGCATATCTAATTATATCAAAATATAATGCCATATAAGAACTCAGTGATACAATACACGTGACGTAGTTAGCGATTTCCTCATTGAAATGGACAGAGATTATTCAGGAGATATTTCATTGGCAATTCTGAAACCCAGACACATGATGCATTTTTTGTACTAATAAAAACCACCGAAAAAAGTATCTATTAGGCCTTCTATATTGGATATTTTTACTGCAAGCAACTGAAAATCGCACAAACACATGTCCTCGTGGCAGAAGAGTATACAAGGGATATCGCTTAATGCACTCCTTACCACCTGGACTCATCCATACCAACGTCAAATCCAATTTGATCAAAACCAACGAATTTCCATGACTTTTGGAAACAATTCCATTGAGCAGGGGGCCCTTGGAACCCTTAGAAATGCATATTTCCAAAATATCCCACCTGAGTTCCAAAATCTGCGTACGAATTGAAGCCTCGAGTTTGATTAAAGGGGAACATCGCGATTATAATATTTCCAGCTCGTCGATCGCGGTTTCCAAGGAGACTAAATGAAGGATCCCGTTATAGCTTCATTTACGTTGCAACTTCACTCGCTTTATCATCGGTTTTCAAAAATGCACGCATTACGACAAGTAGGGCATAGCGACACATTAATTCTCAATAATTTCAAATATAGTACGAGCGATCTCAAGGAATATAGCATAAATTTTCATTTTTAGTCTAAATTATTATTAATTGAAGTGAAATTAACATTTGCTTTGCCGTTTTCGACGCCAATGGCGACTTGAATAAAATGGCTTTACTAAGTTCGCGGTGGTTGAAAACACATTGACCGATTTTGAATCCTTTATTGTAATACTAACGGATGTTATATCATTTAGCTTGTCGCCATTGAATAGAAGGGCTGGACAGCATTACAGACTCTGAAGCCTTAAAAGCAACGATAGAAATGATTTTACTGGAAAATACAATGTTTTATAACAGCAGGTGAATTGCTTAGTTCAAAATTTCAATTTACGAGCTAAATTGATTAGCTGACTGGGTAGGGATACACTACATAGCAGTTGAATATCTATTATTATATACTAAATAGTGAACTCATTTTCCTCCATTACCGAAACCCAACAGTGTAAGATATATCTAGGAATATCATACCTTCCTATTCATGACGTTAAATGAGGTCATTTGTTTTGTAATTGGAAATCATTAACACATAAACCGATCCAATCGTTGCTAACTCAACTTTGCGAAATGGCACCACGATGATGGGAGTATTTATTAATTATTTAATTTTCAATTTTAAATTTTTAGTTTTTCCACAATTTATTGTTATTTACTTTTGGTTGTTGTCGTTTTTTGTATTTTTACCCATAAAAATAGCACAGCTAGTGACAAAACCGGCTGGATGAATGAACGCGGTGTCGGAAATTACTAAGTCGTTATTTATCCCATCAACACAATAAAATATTATTTTTTATACTTTTATAATGAATCATAATAAGTTCTTGCGTTGATACCTCACTCTCACCGCGAGGATAGAAATATTAGCGGTCACAACAACGAAGGCTCCGAGAAAATGCTGGTATGTGGCATTTCAGATGTTCTGAACCAGAAGATGAAATCAAAAATCCGTTCAGCATTTGAGAATGCGAGGAGTGGTAAGAGTAGATGGAGGCAGTTAATTAGAATGAGAGACAAATAAAATCCAGTCAAGGAGGGAAAGTATCCAGAGGAGAAATAGGAGACAGCGTAAATAAATTAATCGGCTTAACAACCCACAACAGGATCCAATGCATAAGCACTATAAATATCGTCGAGCCACGAATCCGCTAAATTACTGCATGGTGTCCTAATTCATTACTATATGGTTTAGTTTTTATCATTTTGATGTTACTATTTTATAGCTTTATCGTGTATTTTATTTCATTTTGGTCGCTTCTCATTTTTGCAACGAAGTTATTATGTTGGAAAATAAATAAACACTCATTTGGGCTGAAACGACAATAGAGTGCAATTGCGTTCAATTCGTTATGCTATTTTGCTCTTTTTATTTTAATAAAGTTATTAAACCACACGTAAGAACTCTTAATTCCATTTCCTTCAAGCACAAAGAAATTTATTGTGCAATACCTTAACTCTTTTTCTTTATATAAAATAAATTTATTAATAATGACGAAAAAAAACTATCACAAATTAAAATCTCCAAAGTCACCTTATGAACATATTACAATGTGCTAAAGAGGTTCTATCTTCTTAATTGAATTTTGGATGATATTTTCCGCCTAAAGAGTTAATTAAAACATTTTTTTTCAGCCTTCCACAAATTATCACAAGGTCGCTATGGGTTCCAAGAATAGAGGATGTAAACGAAAATTTATCCATCAACTTAAATTCCTTCAAGAGGTAGATGAAAAGAATTTCCGTCGGCGTTCGAGGAAAGAGGAGGAAATTTGGCAAAGTTATCGGGAAGACGGTGATACAGGAGAAAATTACAAACATCAGAGACAAGGAATGCTTCTAAACGAGGAGCAAAATATATAGGAAATAATTTTATTTTAGCATCCAAGTTCCGCCGTGTGTGCGTAACAAATGCTTAATGGACTCGCTTAGCTTTATTTTTATAATCTATCAATAATAATAGAGTTTCAAAAATGAAGAGACTCCATTTTTTCTATTTCTGGATCCATCACCCAATTCTCTCAAGTTTCAACTCTCGCGGAAACTCCAGGCCGCAGCCTTTTCGCAGATAAGTTGATGACGTCACGCGCTCTTGCCAAGGAGATCGCCTCTGCGCATCGACCACGCGAGGTTCCTTATCGCTTACACTCTTGCAAATAATTCCTTCCCTTCCTTTCCTTCCTTGTTTATCCTGAAAGAGTAAATTGTTGGAAACTTCACTAACAATAAGACGTGAAAAGTTTTTCATTATTTCAATGAGTCATTATTTCGGATCTTAAGCGAAGCACCTTTTTAATCTACGTGTCCATGGCTATGCCACAAGTTGATCGATATCTTTACCAGAGTCAATACTTTTTAACGCGTTTTGTGGTTATAGCTTCATGAGCATATTTTGTGGAAATGAATTACTAAAACATAATGCGTAAATTCATTAAAAAAGCAACGCATTCTGCCCTATTTAAAAAGCTACTCAATTTTGGTGCATGTACGTCTTTCCTATAGAAACATGTAGGTGAACTTGTGATGTCCTGGCAGATGTATCTCAATAGGTGGGCTAGAATGAAAGGAAAGATATTTTGGAATGAGTTGTATTATAAACTTCGTACAAGAGGATGAAAATAATTTCCACCAGGAACGAAGGTAGAATTTCAAAAGTTTCGAGAGTACGTGAGAAAGACGAGCAGAAGAAATGAATTGATATAAGAAGGAGCGAAAGCTTTTCGGGAGAGAAACAAATGGCATGGAAAATAATCCCACCATTACACCCAACTCAAATGTTAACGCACCATAAAACATAAAATAGAGTTATATGCCCAGGATATATGCACAAGTTGGTCGAAACCTTTATCGGATTCGGTGGAACTCTTTTGGGAAAAGAGATCATGCGTCATCATGCCTAAAATGGATGACAACTTCTTTATCTGACGCTATTCCATCATTTATGGTGTCCTTAATCTTTCAGAATCGGATGAAAACCTTTCAAATTTATGACTAAATGTCTCTCGAGAATGTAGGATGCAAAAATAGTAGGTGAGTTATGAAACTTACTGACTGGGATGAACAACAGCAGATTCGTTCAAGACGTCTCTAAACGACAAAGGCTTTCTTTGACTTCCTTTCATCGAAGTATTTTTTTACCGATTAAGGCAAGCTTCCATTATGTACTTAAAGAGTCATTCTAGCAGCCACCACTTTCATCATTTACTTCCCTCTTTAATTCACAACAAGACCTACTCCATTTCCTTCTATATAAAATCCTCCGATTTAATCTAGAAGCTGCACCTCCTCAACCACCATCTCCTTCCTTCTTCCTTGTTCCCCCTCCTCTCCGTCCACTTTACCTTCTCCATTCTTCTCCAGACCAATATCTCGAACGCGTCCAGTTCTCTCTCGTCCTCCTTCCATGTTTCCGCGCCATGAAGCGCCACACTCAGACGCTTCACAAGCTTTTTTTTTATTTTTACATAACGAACTTGTCATACATCCTCATGTGCTGCCCAAATACAGGGTGTGGCAGAACCGACTGAGCAGTCTTAAGTTATTCTGGATTTAGAAAAAAAATGCTTTTGTTTTCAAAACAAGTACAATATACTATTTAAGTCTTCTGTTGCCATCCTTCCTAATTGTCCACGTTTCCGTACCTTAAAGAGCTACACTCCAGATCAAACTCTTCACTAATCTTTTCTTTAAACTCTTACTTAGCGATCGTCTCATAAGCTCCTTCCTCTTCATGGACACCTCTTTTGCTATCGCAATTCTCTTGCTGATGTCCTTAATGCTGTACTCGTTTTCCGGGAAGGTATGCTTGGATTAAAAATATTATTTATCCGATAAACGTGGATGAAAATTAGCTCACATGATTTTAAAATAAGGGGCAAAGTCGAATACGATGAAGAAAGGTTGTTTATAAAGTATAGAAAAAGAGGACTAGTGGTATAGGAGAAGACGTATCTGAGAGAGGAAACTGTGAGACAAAATAAGAAATAGGATTAAAATATGAGAGAGTGACGATGTTTTTGGATGTTTGGTAGTTGGAGCTTTGTGTGACTGGTGTGAGAGATTCTCCTTCACGTAGTCCCCTTGATCGCAATATCCGTTCACTTTCGAGTCCCTCCCTTAAGTGTCCACGTTTCCGCACCTTAAAGCGCTAAACTCCCGATAAAACTCTTCGCTAACCATTTCCTTAAAATCTTACTCAGCCATCCCCTCATAAGCTCCTTACTTGTCATGAACTTCTCCTTTGCTTACGCAATTCTCTCCCTGATGTCGTTATTGCTGTGCCCATTTTCCGGGAAAGTGCACTTGAATGAAAAATATGATTATCCGATTATACGTGGATGAAAATAAGCTCACATGTTTTTAAAATAAGGAGCAAAGCCGAATAGGATGAAGAAAGGTTGTTTATAAAGTATAGAAAGAGAGGACTTGTGGTATAGGAGAAGGAAGAGTACCTGAGAGAAGAAACTGTGAGTGAAAATTTAAAGTAACAGGGTAAAAATATGATAGAGGGACGATGGTAGTGCACGTTCGGTCGTTGGACCTTTGCGTGAGTGGTGCGGGAGATTTGGGATAAAGGAAAGGAAGGAAAGAGAGCGACCAGGAAGAGTGTCGGGAAGCGATATCGGGCGGTGGGAGTCTTTTATTTTTGTGTGCGTTCGCGGTGATGGCGCTTTCTCGGGAGGGGACATAAAGGAAACGTGGGGGTTGACTCAAAGGGTGAGAGGGACTCTTGAGGATGATTTTTATGGCGAGCGGAATGGGACTCGAGAGATAGCGGAAAGCGTGGGATGGCATCATTGTCGTTTCTTTTTTTTTCATTATTTTCCCTCGCTATAATCTTCCCCTTTTAGCTGGTAATATGGTGGGGTTGAGCTTAAGGATGTGGAGGTATAGGCGGAAATATTGCGCGAGTGAAAGGGTTTTGTACGGCTTCCAGTAACTCGTAAGTGGGCGAATATTTCGATCAAGGGGGTTCTCGAATACATGGAGGAAACCCAAATCCCTCTTATGGAAGGTCGAATCATATTGCCCCTGAAAACGCATATGAATCGGTTTACAGAAGTGTCCGCAGCGAAGAAAGCAGAGCGATCCATGTATTCTCAATATTTATTAAATTATATATCTTCAATGGTTTGCCTGTTACCTTTCAGGAACTTATTCATGGCTAAATGAATAAATAGAGAACTTTGTCAATTCCTCACCAATTTATTCGTTTTCTGCAACCAAGGATGGCAAGTGAAACGAAACGAAAATTTTTCATTTCGACACAGAGCGAACCGAAAATATAAGATTTTGGTATAGTTTCGTTCCCGCGCCAAATTAAAATCACCAAGGAGTTTTGTTTTCACCAGGGACGAAATATTACTCCCGGGAACGAAACTAAATTAATCAAAACGCCAATGTTCATTGTTAACTTTCGATCCCAGAAGTTGAGCGGAGGGAGAAAAGAGGAAATAGTTTCGACCCTTTACGTGTGACATACGTGTGGAGAGGTTAAAACATTGAGCTTAAAAATCGAATAGCCAGTTTGCGTTCACTGATCTCCTGTTCGTGGCCAAAATATGAGAACCCCATACATCTAATGGCGGTAGGCCGAAACTCTACTTCATTTAGCCATACTTCGTACTCGGTGTGTGGGTCGAAACTAAACCAACTAAAACTACGAAACTAAACTATTCGAAGGTGAAGCACGAGGTCCCACCGGCGCAAAACATTATCTGTATTTCGTTTCGTCCCAGGGGTTTAGTTTAGTTTTGACTCCGATTTTGTTTCAACCCCGAGTTTAGCTCCCCGGGTTTAAATCCATTTCGTTTCTTCATTTCACTCCCGGGAGCAAAACTATTGAAATTTTCCTGGTTTTGACTTTCACATGCCATCGTTGCCTACAACCTTCTGCGGCTTCAACACTATTTCATATCATTATCAAGAGGAGTTAATTCTACCGTTTATGTCACGGAAGTGTTGATATCAGTCGAGGTTGTAAAGCATAGAGCTGGATTAAAATTGACTAAGTTTTTAACACATTAATTAACAATATAATATTTATAATCACTAGGAATAGCATTGGAAAGTTATGAATTTAATTAATTGAAAATTGGCGAATGCACCTAAATTTTGCCAACAGCCCTAACGAATCCTACCATACCCATGATATTCAGATCACTCTCCCGTCAGCGACGCGAGTGGCGACTTCTGTAAAGTCATTTAAATGTGCCTTGATTGTCGAACAGGAGAATCCAAAATTGTTATATTCGTTATCGCAATTTTTGTGGAAGGCTATTGACGCGTATGGGTTAAGCAGTTTGAAGATTGGGAGCTTTGAAGAGTGGGCGAATAAGGATAATGGGGTCTACGGGAGGGCGAAAGGTGGAAATTGAGCCGCTCGTAATAGATGAGTGGCAGCGTGGTAGCCTCACATCGCTTGACTGCATGTATCGTTTTTAGTATACACTTTTCCTTAACTACCTTCCTCTGTTTCACCGATAGAATCTTGTAATTGATTTTAAACCCACTTTTCATCGTCGGATCGAATTAAAATTTGACACACTTTCTTGTTTTTGATACCCGTAAAATATTCAAAAATCAGCATTTAGAATTATTTTTATATTATGGTGTAAAGTCTCTCGGGTCCGCCGGAGGCCGCAGAGGGAACGCGAGGAAAGGAATTAAGGAGTTAATAACTAATTTCCGGTCTTTTCCATAACTCCTCTATATTCACGTTCAGATACATCCATCCCGCAAGTCTAGTCGTCTCCAAACCAACTCCCAACGTCGTGTCTTCTTCCCACCGGCGCATCGGCCAGCTTGCAGTTCCCACCGTTCTTCTCACCGGATGCAGGGAGGGGTGGGAGGAAGGCATTATGTATCTGCTTGCTCTACAGCTAACCATGGTGGGAATGCAAGTCAGCGTGACACTTACAATGGACTAATAAATATATCGCTTAACTGTTTTAAATTTTCTCGTTAGATGGCGATTGCTTCGCATTTTTTGGCAGATATTTCCACGAATATTATAAAAGAGGATCCTCAAGTCGGCCTCTATATTCATTGTCACCCAACGCGCGTTTAACCCTTTCTAACCCGGAGCTGCTTCTGAGAGAAATCAAATTTCAAGATTTTTCATTTTGAAAACTTGAAAATTTTGCAGTCATCCATAATTACCGTGGAAGTTAATTATTTAATCATTAAAATTTACTCCACAAAATAATACTCAGTTTAGATATTTCCTAAATAGAGATCAAAATTTGTATATTTTCGATGTTGCTTAGAAGCAACATTGGGTTACAATGGGTTAAAAGGGTTTACAAAAATCGCCACTGGCATGGCTGATGGACGAATTGATCCGAGTATCGCAGGGAAATTAGGTATAATTAGGGGTGTTAGCTGAAATTTATGCACAATATGATGTGATCTCTCAAATTCATAACTTTGCAATGCTACTCGCAATTACAAACAATATTATGCAAAACATGGGAAAATGCTGATTGCATTGTACTCATCAGCGCGTTGCGGACATTTTTTTTTAAAGCCGATTAAAATGGTATCGAAGTGGCAATAAAAATCAGCCTTCCATGGTTGGAAAAACCGTCATCAATAACACACAAAAAATATAAAATTTAGTCGGGTAAAGAGAGAAAATAGTTTAAATCTAATTTCCATTCTAATTCCGATTCGATTTCCCTACATGTAGTCCTAGACATTTTTTAGCGATGAATAGCAATTCAATACCCATTTTAACATAATTAATACCACGATAATAGGCATTGCATATTTTTTTCTGCCTCTTTCCACGATAATTAAATTCTATTCATTTGAGAAATTTTATTTAAATCAGGTAATGAGTAAAAATATCACTACATACCGTCACCCCCAAAAGCTTCCATGAGACTGCATAAGCTGGACAAACGATATTATGCAGGGGCTTCTCTATTAGTAATTATCACATGAAAGGCATCACAGTTAAATTCATCCAGAAGCTTTGTCAATAATATGCTGGAACATTCGAATTCCATACCATTAAAGGCTCTTCAGTAAATTTTCTGCTTAATTTCCAACACGTGTCAATTTATCTGCGATTTGGAATTTAATTGAGCAAAGGAAACGTGTTAGGGCGATACCATGAAAATGTCAACTTTTTCTGTCGAATTAAAATTTAGGCTGGAAATATTTTATCTTGATTAATCATTAGCTAAATGATTGAATTTTATGAAATCAGTATTTGAAACATTATTCAGAGCCTTATGAAAAGATTTCAACGTATACTTCGATTCACAGACCTTTGAAGATGTTTGAAAACATTACGCTTAGGAGGTTGACCTGGAAGTAATTCCGTCACATGTTAATTTTGGGCATATTTAGAAGGTATTTCGATAATTAATTTTGTTTCTGTATACAAGCACCACCTTCATTAAAGTTTTTTTGATCATGTACAGTTAGAAGTTTAGCGATTGTTATGTATTTTAAAATTTTATCGAAATATCTTATTGTATAGTTTTCTCTAAAGGTAATTCCGTAACTAATGGAATTGCCCGTTAGCACCATGCTCCAATTCAATTACGTACGATATTCCTGTGCTATCATTCTAGACCTCAAAGGTACTTTTATGTAAGAATATTTCTATAATGTTGCCCATTTAACATTATAGAACTCATAGAAAATTTTATAAATTCATGCTTAAAATGGCCGTCATATAATTTGATATTTGTCTGCGTTTATGATGGAAGTGCTGTTGTTTCTGTTACTAATCAATTAATTCATTAACATTTGCCTAGCTTACATGGAAAATGAATTTCTCCGTGACTTCACTGCCATTCGATTTCCATAAAAATTCAATTATGGTGAAACATATTCCTGTATTTTGAATAAAACGCTTTACTGCTCTCAAAAGTAGAATTTCACTACAGGATTTTCATTCCGTAATTTCTATAGGCTATTTAAAAATATTTTCCAATAATTTTTAAAGACTGCTGTCGACGTAACATGAAATTGGAGTTAAGAAGATGGGAACTGTTCGCCGCATTCTATCGAGAAATTGGTTCTTCTAAATTAATATGAAAAAAACAAAGTACGAAAAGAATAAGGATAAAAGGAAGGAATGGAAAAATCCTTGTGTTTGACAAAAATGTGAAGGTTAAATGATTCTAATACAGTCACAGTGTGTTACATTTAAGCAAAAGTAAACAGCCAGAGGCCCACACTAGAGACAGGGATCTGACTAGGGAGAAAAGGTTTTTTTTTTACTTTTTCAGGTTGGCTGCCATGATGTAAACAGCGTGAGTATTCTGAGTGGTATCCACTGTCTCATAATCACGCTGTCTTCTAAGAGTAGTGCTGATTTATTAGATTTTTTTCTTAACCCGTCAGTTCCCATGCCATGCACGCTAACTCACTGTCTCCCATTTAAAGGCGTAATGAAGACTTCCCTGTCGCCAAAGCAAAAAGACATTCAATTATTTGACTTAGAAAGAGACTAAGAAATGCAACAAAAATATACCGAGTCTCATTTTATTAGCCCGGTCAAAATAGACGTATGTATAAATTCCCAACAAGCTGGAAATTTACAAGAATGCTAGGAGTACCACTTTCGCGAAATCCTCATGATCCCCATCGATCCCGTGTGTACAAAAATTTTATTCAAGGTCAAAGGTCACAAAAAATAGGGTTTTTGCATTTTTTGGCGAAACGGTTGGTTATACGATAAAAAGAGCTCGGACCAAAATTGTAGATCAGGAAATTATCTACAAAATTGACACTACTTTTGTCTCTAATATTTACCATTTCTGATAAAAAGTCATTCAAAAATTAGCTGGAACTGCCCAATAATGTTCGGAGAGCGCAAGAATATAGTCATGCATATTACGGATATTGCAGCTCCGGCTAACTTTCGATTGGCTTTTTCTCAGAAATAGTCAATCTTAGATAAAAAAAGTATCGCGGCAATTTTCTAGATAATTTCTTGATCTACAATTTTGGTCTGTATAATTTTTCTCGTATAACTAACCGTTAGGACAAACAATGAAAAAAACCTATTTTTGTGACCTTTGACCTTGAATAAAAGTTTTTGCAATCATGGGATCGACGGAGTCTTTTCAGGATTTCATTAGAGTGGAATTCCTAAGGTTCCTGTAAATGTTCAGCTTGTCGGCATTAATGTAAGGGTACCCCTTACTTTTTGGGCTGATTTTACCGCGCTATTACGTAGTTGAATGTAATATGTTCAAAAAAAACTGTCACCTACAGGTGACGCAGGGCGTTGCCGAAAATTTCGTGTGCCTTTTACAGGTGAGTTTCGTTACTGTTATATAAACATACAAAACCTAGTACCTAGAGTATTTTAGTTGTAACATAGAACTGCCATTAGAGAACTGAACTAAACTTGGGACAACACAAAAAAAATAATTAAAAAAATAAAAAATTATGATCGGTTAAAATTCCCTATTTTCAAAGTGCAATGACTCTTCAGGGTTTTGGTTTACATTTACAGTTTGTGCTTATTACCGATAGCATTTTCATCAATATTTTTTAACATAAAATCTATCCCCAGAATGGGCTACAAACTGTATGGAATTTTTCATTTATTACGTTAGAGGTGCGATACGGGGCTCAACCTACTTGAATCTCAAAGGCGTAAGTCAAAGTCAAATCGAACGCCGAGGTCAATTTATACCTCCGATCGCTTGGAAGACTGTAGAAAGGCCTTGATCCAGGCTTAGTTCCAAGTTTCGAATTATTCACGTCGGAACTTTAACGATAAAAATGGCAATATCTCATGGCACAACTTCTCGATAGAAACTAAAAACAGACTCCTTACAAAAAAAAGAACACCTCGAGGGCTTATAAAGTTACCTCGCGCCTCCAGTTGCGCCGGCGCAAGTTTTTCCCTCACACCTCCATGTGTCAAAATATGATGCCCCTGTATGAATATTCATCGCCTGGTTCGCAGCACGACTTAAACTTGCCAAGCATCATGTTCTAGTTTCCTTCGCATCCCCCAGGGAACTTTAAGGGTTAGATATTTTGCACTTCAATAACTTGGAACTTTTGGAGTTCAAAACGCTACATTTTCACCGAATTTACGTAACAGCGGAAAAAATTCCCTCCAAAGAAGAATATGGGTATGAGCAATACTCTTTTTTGACTTGATATGACCTCTTCTGAACTTGGCACGCTCAACTCCAGGAGTCAAATACAATACAAACATAAAAACATATATTGTGATAATAAAGTGACAATATCTAGATGTTATTCCTAGCTTTACAAAATCCGTTCTAGATATTAGCATATTTCCTTAGATTCCCCCAATATGTATAATGTAAATATGTATAACAGAGGACTGGCACTTGCGTCGGATTTCAGCATTGTTAGGCTAAAGCACTGATGTCTACGGAAACCTCTGCTTCTGGCGTGACTTCATGAATGGAAATTCCGCGATATTTCTGTTTATGAATATTTTATAAACAATCGTTCATATTTTTATTCACTGAACAAAAGGGAAGATAAAAAAATCTCAGCTTTCGCCGACAGGAATAGTGGATTCCAATCGATAATTTATTCAAACAGTCATAAACAACCAATCATTCCAGAACGAACTGTTGTTTTTACACACATTCATGACAAGGTGTTAAAATGTCTGCTGCGCCGCGTTGAGTGGTTGTACTTTTAAAAAGATGTTCGTATCCTTTGGTTGTAAATACAGTCGATTTTATATTTTTTATTCGTTTAAGAGTCACCCAAGTCAAAAATGTATTTGAATTTATTGAATATTATTTCCATGAAAAAAATTAATTTATAACGATACTTAACAAGCCACGTTTAACTTTCTATGCCGTGCCGAAACCTGAAACGAATTCAATTAAAGCGTTGACTAACAATTAAGATATATTCAATTTTGCATCATAAAGCATATCTACAAAGAGTTCCTCAGGGACGGTATCCTGCATTCGAGGGAGAGTTTAGCAGACAAGATATAAACTATAGTCATGACGATTGAGAATAGATGTCCTTTGAAGCTACACGGAGAACATAATAATAGGATTTCATACATTTCCAGGTTCGATAGAAACGATAAATTAAGAGAGATATTTTTCCGAACGAATAGGTATGGGAATTCGTTTTTCCCCCGAACAATAAAGGACTTTGACAAATTCCCATCGTAATTTCGTTACAGCATTTCCTATTTATTTGTAAACCCCTGGTGTCCCAGCATCCCCCGCCACACGCTTATCGAGACGGCTTGCGCGCTACTATGTAAATGAATATGAACAGTTAATTAAGCCCACATTTTAGCAAGAATACACTCGCAAAATCCAATTCAATAACGTTCTTATCCAGCTATTCCATTATGATTCGTGCATCGAGTTAAATTACGCTTTTCCACAAAATTCCACAGAATTCCACAAAATATGAGTAGTCATTGTTCAAAGTTATTATTCCTACATATATTCTAAAAATATCTCTATTATTCTTTAAATTCATTATTTATGTTTTATTTGCATTCTTATTTATATTATTCTTAACTTTTCTTTCCTCTATTCCGATCTTGTACATCATACATGTATTTCATTATAAAAATTGTTTTTCACCTATTATTTTTTTATGTTTATAAATCAGCAACAACCGGTAATTTAAGAAATGATGGTAACCCCGAATCAGCTATATCTAAGAGGAGCCTATATTCTACTTTACTGTTTTATTCATTGTATGTATGCATTTTGAAATTTATGCATAAGTGGAATAAATATTATTATTATTATCATTATTATTATTATTATTATTATCATTATTTTGACGTAGAAACTACCAAAATTTCATTTTCTTTGTCTTGTAATCATTTTAAATTTTTATCGAGAACAATGTCGCAGGAAAAATCCTTTATTTTCTATCCCAATTTTCTATTCAACCCTCGCTATCCCATCTCACATCCCTCGCTATGTTCATCTACGCATACTTCATCTGGCCCAAACAATCCTATCCCACGTAAGTCAACCGGCCTTCGCAGAGATAATACTTTTGTCAACGGCCGCCTCTCCAACGCTACGGGCCATCCTGCACGGTGATGAGGACAATAACCCAGCTCTGAAACATGGGAGCTCCATCCTCCGGAACTCGGCGAGCAAAGGCGGAGGGGTTCAGAGAGCAAAGGTCTTCTTCCTTATAGACCGGGAATGGGGGGGAGATGGCCAGGTTCAAAATGTGGTCGGCGTGGGGGAGGAGAAAATTAAACTTGCCCTCGGACAAGTGGAGCAGTAGAGACAAAAACCTGCCTTGGCCCTTCATCCCCATGAACAATAGAGACACCGCGTCCCATCATTACCTCGGAGTCATTCTACGTGAATAGGTGAAACACTTTAGTAAAAGAATAGGTTACTTCAATCTGGTATAAAAAAATCTCCAAGAAACTATTTTTGCCCAATTTCTTACCTAATTCGATTAAATAGATAAAATAGATGTTGCGTACTACACAAAAATTAACTGAAATTTTGTTAAATGAATCCACCGTAATTGGCCTTGAGTGTCTTTTGACTTGACTTTTATTATTTCAAATAATTTCAGCTAATGTCCTCAAATTTTCAGTCTTGGTTTTTAGAAAATTATACGCATCCAAATCCATACATCACTTTTAAAAAGTTGGGAATTAATTATTATTATTATTATAGTTATTAATTATTAAAATTTTGCCAAAAAAATATAAAAAACTCCCTAAAATGCATTTCAAGTATTTCAAAATATGAGTAGTAAACGATATGTACCAATAGTTACGCATTGACAGACCTTTCATCTTTCTGAATTACGAAATGAGAAGTGAATGTTTTCGTCCACGCGATGTTAGAAAAGCATAAAAGGCCATCTTTCCAAAAGTGTCTGATATACTTCGACAAAATTATAGATATAAATTATTCAATATAGGATGTACTTAAGGCTGGAATGGAATGCTAGGCTTAGATTGCTAGAGCAATTAAAAATGTATCTAGCCATATTTCTAGGTAACCACATCTCTACAACGTAAGCGATAATTTAAGAGAGATATTTCGTCAAACGGATAGCAATGGGAATTTTTCCTCCACGAACCATAAAGGACTTAAAAAGACAATAGGTGGAACTCTGTAGGAGCTTTTCCCCTGATTTTTTCTTATTCCTTGTCAACGGTTAGTACCCTAGCCACCCCTGCCTCGCCCCTATTGAAATGGCTAACAGGGTAGTATCTACATGTTGAAAGGTGTATACTCCACAGCAGGAACTGACCGATACAACCTATCTATCACCTGCCACTGCTATAGGCACCCTGTCTAACAAGCTCTCACCCAAAACACCCCATGGATACTCCACCCAGGGAACCTTGGCTTTGGGAAGCTCACCTCCTTCCCTGAACAGCCACCACCCGCCCGCCTCTCCTCTTTTTAATCCCCATGCCATGTTTTGTTCGCGCTAGGGCCGGCCCAGTTACTCCCGCGGGAAATCCCACCCATCGCATTCATCCCTTAAAGGTGGATCATTATCTTGCCCGAGACTTCATCAGCGTGCCTTTGTTTACGAAACATACCTCCTCCTCCGCCATCCTCACTCTTCTCATTCCTTTCTATTCATTCCCTAAAGAGATTGAAAAGCGATTTTAAACACAAAAAGACCGAATATCGGCATAAAATTAGATTTTCTCAGAGTTCATCATTTGAACCAGAGCTTCACAAACAAATTTTGAAACAATCATGAGTGAATTTGAATAACTTTATTATCCACGTTTCAACTACTTGGTCATCACGAGAGTAATATTTTGATATTTTCAATATTTGGTTAGAATATATTTTGTAATATTTTTATTTAAAGCATTTTCCTCCCGTCACTATCGTCTTAATTCTTTTCTTCATTTCCCATTAATTCCCAAAAGAGAGTCAAAATAAATTGTAAACACGAAAAGAGTGAACAGTGGCATTATTAAATTTTTTCTTAGTTTACCATTTCAACCAGAACTTCACAAGCATTCTCGGAGAATACTACTTATCATCTTATTCATCTCACTCATCTAGGTATCAACTTGTTTGTTATTATCACATAAATATTTTGATATTTTAGGATTTGTAGGAATAACATCAATTTTTGATAGCTTTGATTCTTTTAGTACTCTAATAAATATAGTAAATCGTAAGCTAATCAATACAGAATGTCATACAGCTTTTTTTATTTGCAAATTATAAGCTTTAGTTATTTAATATGCATAATAAGAGTCTACATTAAGACAGATCTGACTCCATCAATAATACTGCAATTAATTAAAACACTCTTTATCATTTTTCCTCCAGTGCCACATTTTCTCCACAAGGATTGACTATTATTATATGGCTAAGTTGCTTGAATTTGGATAATGTTTCGTTTTATCAACATTTGGAAGACCGTTGCGGCAATCACGCAAATATAGGCTAGCAATAATCCATTACATCTAGCTTTATCGCCAGAATGGCTATGGCAATTCCGTTAGAACATATTATGAATGCAAATGCTTCTCTTTCAAATTCTGTCCACATTTATTAAGTCCCAGTTTCAAATGGAATTTTCCGATGAATTTCCGATCAAAACCTTTACCGCAAGCAGTTAAATAGGATTTCCTCAGTACACTCATTTAGCTAAATCTACTAATTTTCTAGGAAAATATAATTAAACTATTTGAATGGGGCTGCAAAAACAGCTCCAGTAATGTGGATAGAAATTTTAAGACATGCATTTAAAGCGCCATTTACATAAACCGAGCAGTACTTACCCCTGCGGTACGCTGCCTATAATCATTCACAGATAATTGGGTAGGAAATAGGTACTGGATTTAATTCCGCCTGATTAGTCGCTTGGCTCTAAAAATCGAGAACACAGAACAAGGAAAATAGTGACAAAAATATACCGACACAATAATTCTCTTTAAATCTAATCCCCATTTCCTATTTCGATTCAGAATAAAGTATGCAAACGTAAATACAGAGATTAGTTAAGAAACTAATTAATTTGAGTAATTAATTAATTTTTACACCTCATTGCCAAAGCACGTCCTTTTAAATTGGAATTATATGCTGATAACAACTTGTTATGAAGCATTTGGAGCTATGATGAAGTAGTTAGTTCACAGAATTTGCATTTTCATGATTCTATTTATGGATGTGATTTTGGTAATTTGGAGAAAACGTGGACTCCATTTCTACCGTGAGGAATAAAAGAGGAAAAATTGTCTCTTGTCTAAGGCGGTATCACAATTCACTTCACTAGTTTATCCATCAATGCGCCATTTTTTGCAACTTCATTTCATTTTCATACCTGATAACGTGATCACTTACAGCTATTCTAGTGTAATATTTTAAGTGTCATTAGCAAATTAGGTATACAATAAATCATGCGGAGAAATATTCAGAAAAGCAGTTACAGAAGAATAAATAAATAAAACCATGTAACAGCAACGAGCTTCACATTTTAATGAAAATATACTATGCTGTAAATCATGGAAGATTATAATAATTAGGCTTTTCAAGTACCGAAAATATATTCGTGCAAATATCGCAATCGTAACTACAGCTAAAGCCTAACCTTTTTTTTAAAATGTGACTTCGAAAAATTTCTACAGATATATACTGACTTTGGTAGACGCGCTGTGTCGTTGCAGCAACATTGCAATGCAATTAGCGATCATTACCGTGCTTGTGATCTATTGTAGCAATTAAACGAATAGAGCGAAGGAAATTAAGTCCTGAGGAAATATTAAAACGACTTGTTTCATCAATGATCATAAATTCCAGCACATTTAGCCTGAATCAATGCCAACAAGTCAGAATAATTTGAAACTGTTCGTATTTACATAAGGAAACTTTAATTTGATAGCATTAGCAATGAATAAAGGCACCAAAACAGCTCCCGTTCCCGCATTAACTACTGAGGTAAATCGAATTTCTTTCTCAAATTTCTGTATCAAGATTCACATCGGGCACATATCGATGGCTATGTTCTAACAACACTTATCTCAAAATTTGGCCGGTTCGACACAGGTATCTTAAACAAAGTGTAATAACATTAAAAAATAGAATTCAAGCAAAAAACAACTCTTTGTTGGCAAGTGTATGCTTCTTTTTTAGTTTCATGATTTTTTTTTATTTAGCGTACAACTAGAAAAAATTAATAGTTTTTTTTTTTTTTGCTCTCCTGAAAAGTTGCAAATGTTGAGATACGTGTTGTCAGAACTTAGGCATCGATATATACCGATCTCAATGTCAATCGACCGGAAAAAAACAGTCATATGAAAGTAAGGGAACACTTATTCATGGCCCGGTGGCCGAGATTCTGATTAGGGGTTGAAATTTCGAAGCGAGATAGGAAATATACGACTGATTGACTGGAAAGAACGGATGATTTGGTACGCTTTGACTCCAATAGGATAAGGGTACGCGACAATCCCATCCCGTCTCCTTCACCCCATTCCCTAGATACATTTCCTCTCACAAAAGCTCTGTGACGCAATTCCACGACGAGAATGTTCATCCAATTTCCAATCATGTTCGAGGAATTTTATGCAATTGAATCTCGTCAAGCCGCCCGCCGGTAATTGCACTCACAATTCCCTCATTCCCACAGTTCCCCGCGCGGTAATTGTGCACACAATTCCCCTACTCTTCCTATATTCACACAAAGCTATAAATAAGACTTCGAATGACGTATGTACAAGAGCGCACATAATGATTGCGCAATAGCCGAAAGTCGAGGTCAGCATTGCAACGCCGCTTGCCTTCTTTTCGTTGGAAACAGAAACAGCAAAGGAAATATTTGTTAAATACACCGAAGGATGAAGTTCGCCATGAAAAAACATTTGACTTAGCCGGGATTCGAACCAGGATCTCCCGATTGCTTTAGGGATACATCCTCTGTTGTGGAGTAGGATATAAGCTGATTCCGCACACGGTCTACGGGCATTGTTTTTCCGTTGTTTGTTGTTTAGCGTCTTCCGCTCACCATCTTACTTCAATTTGGGGTCAACAGGCATTAGGGGGGGAGGGGACCATCATACTGTTTACGTTACTTTACCTAAAACTCCTGCCATGTGACCATGGCTTCCAAGTTACAAGTTTCTCACTTCACTTGGTACTTTCATTCCCGACCGGGAAACCAGCTGGTCCATTAACAAATATTTCAAAGCACTGCAGGAACAAGTGATTTTGTACGCAGTCACGCGCACGGGTGCAAAGTTAAATACACCAAAGGATGAAGTTCGCCATGAAAAAATTTTTGACTTAGCCGGGATTCGAACCAGGATCTCCCGATTGCCGGTCACGCGTGCTAACCAGTTACACCACCAAGCCATTTTCTCAGAGCGAACTTCGGGATGGATTTTACCGAAGAAGATGTTGGTGGTGTAACTGGTTAGCACGCCTTACCGACAGTCGGGAGATCCGGGTTCGAATCCCGGCTAAGTCAAATAATAATAGTAATTGAAGTAAGATGGTGAGCGGAAGACGCTAGACAACAAACAACGGAAAAACAATGCCCGTAGACCGTGTGCGGAATCAGCTTATATCCTACTCCACAACAGAGGATGTATCCCTAAAGCATATCAGTTGACCACTGCGAGATTAAAAATCACAGTTATTCTTCTTGTAACAGTTAAAAAGGGCCTAACAGTGAATATAAATTCATTACTCAATGAAAAATTACACAATTCTTATAAATGTTATTTCTACAATACGCAAAAAGTCACGTAGCCTCATAAATAAAATTCTGCATCGTGTATAATCATATTTGTAGGTAGCAATTCATGGGACGTATTTCAGGACGTAATTTCTTAGTTTTCTCGTCAATAAAATAATATTTATAATGAATTTGAGTCCTTGGAAGAGAAATCATTCTACAAATTAGTTAAAATATTCAAAGGTGATTTAGGGGACAAAGCATTGATAAAGAAAACGGTTTTTACCGCGGCGAATCACGACCTAAGAATACAAGAAAAGAAGTGAATCCAACGATCTTTTTTTTGTAAATAATATTCTTTTTTCAATTGATTACGGTTCTATTGCATAACAAATTGCCCATTTAATAAATTGTTAGCCCGATGAATTAGCAATATCTTTTTCCATTACCAATTTTTCAATATATTTTTAGCCATCAGGCTACATTTACTTAAATTCCATTCCTTAGAAAATGTTCTCATACTTTGTATCCTCCACAACAAATAAAAGTAAAGTTTACCTACATCAATTATGTAAAAATCGTAAATGATTAACAAATTACCGGTATATAAATGCAGAAAAAGAAAACTGCAAAATTACGGCCATGCTGAGATTTTTTACTCAAACCAATAGCATTAGTAAAATGGCTTTCCGTCCAAGGCAGGAATATGGAAGCTTAAAAAAAATGCTAATATAACTACCTTGGGCAACTTTTCCACCGAATGTGGAGCGTGGACTAAGTCCATTGGAGTTTTAGCGATGAACATAAAACTGATACCACGCGATATTTTTTTAGGACTAATCAAATCCAAAACTGAATTATCAACCAGGAAAACAATCGTGGTGACATTTGCCCTAGTAAAATCACCTACCTTGGAACTGCGTACAGCCTAGGATCCCCAACTACGCGCCGAGCACTTTAGGCAAAATAAACTACCTGTCTCTCACCAGCTGAGAAAATAATGACTTTACAGGAAGGATATAGTCATGTAGCCGGACTCATAAAGTCAGAAAACAGCGTAGTGGGCATGATGTGGACATGGTGCTCAAGAGTTTAGGGCCAAACTTTGAACAGTGACATGTTCGCTCTTCAACAGAATTTAAGAGAAAAACCACAAACTGTCCAACGGTGTAGCTTTACGCCTTCATTCGCAAGTGCTTGAAAACAAAATTGCAAAGAAATAAATAACTTGCTCTGACCTGGATTTCACGTGACGACGAGGAGTCCTGATTCACGTTTAGGTCAAGGTTAATTCTATTGGAAACTT
The DNA here is from genome assembly GCF_921293095.1 of Ischnura elegans. Lineage (NCBI taxonomy): Eukaryota > Metazoa > Arthropoda > Insecta > Odonata > Coenagrionidae > Ischnura > Ischnura elegans. The sequence continues at coordinate 33,390,109 of NC_060250.1, read as the reverse complement.
GAGCCCTTCAAACTGCTGTGCCAAATAGTCTGTGGTATTCTGCCAAAAAATATTTCTTGCCATTTCATGCTGGAAGTGACATGTAACCGTAGGGGAGAACATTGACACGATCACATTTGAGTTGCGATTCTTTTTCACCTCCCTTAATTACGTGAAAAAAAATTATCTTCGAACCTAAAAAGATGACTACTATTGATGAATTCTTCTCGGGTTCTCAGGCAGGTTAATTCTTTTGCATAAGCCGACGTATAAGAGACAACTTGTCTCACATCTTTAAGGCCGTGTTACCCTTTGAAATTCCAATTTCACACTGAACCGATACGACCGTTTACCGAGGACAACAATAGGTCTCAGGTGTCGTCCGATTGGCTGTAGATCTTTTGAAATTCTTCCCTCATGTTCTTCTCTTATGTTTTTCATACAGCTGATTTATCTTAGCCTGTAATCAACTGTATAAAAAACATAAGGGAAGGATTTCAAAAGACCTACAGCCAATCAGACGACACCTGAGCCGTATTGTTGTCCTAGTTAAACAGTCGTATCGGTTCAGTGTGAAATTGGACTTTCAAAGAGTACCAGGGCCTTGAAGATGGGAGACAAGTCGCCTCTCGAAACGTCGGCTTATGTGACAGAATTAACCTGGCTGAGAACTCGAGAAGAATTCGTCAAAAATATGAGCTTCAACTAAAAACTTTTAACAATAGAGATACTCGTTCAAATACATGGCGTTAATTTTTTTAAAATGTTGATTCCAAATAGGATACTAATTTATAGAACAATTAGAGCTCGGCTACACCATATTCTATTCCAATGGCAAAGAAAGCATGCTCTTTGAAACTTTCTAAAGCTTATCAAAAATATTTTACGGCATTTGTCATCCTGAGACCCTGAAAAATCCACCATAAAAATCTAGGTCTTTTAAACAGGCATCAGAAAAAATTCTGGTACATATCTACCATGGCTAAACAAAGAAAGAGTCAGAACTCCTCATGGCCGAGCATTCACTTTTATGAGAAGTATCCTTTTAATTTCAAAAGAAATGAGTTTAAGAATTAGACAGTTGTGATATCGACAAGATTCACTGAAATCAGAAAAACAGAATTTATGAACATTTTCCGGCGTTAGTATTAGCATTCATCAATCATCATTTTTCAAATAAATCACAATACGCTATTAATTTAGAATAAAATTACTGCGAATATGTAGCGGAATAAAACTTTTAATAAAGGAAAGACAAGGTATCCAAAACCATTTTTGAGCAAACATTCATTTTACCATTCCGCACAGATATATTACTAGTTTCATTACTTTCTGAATTTCTAACTTAAAACTTTAATATTAGGCTTAAAGCAATTTTCCCCCATGGTAGAAAAAATGTCACTACATTTGTTTGGCATGTTATGTTTGTTCTACGCAAAACGCCACAAGATTCTAATCTACCAATGGATTGATCTTCAAGCGAGCAAAGCAAATACTCTTGCGCACAAAATCTGAAAACGGAAAAAAACAGCCAGCAGAGTTTGAGATGCCGAAATGTAGCAGTGAACGCCATCTTTTGGAGGTGCATTCTGATTTGATTCAATTACGGTTGGCCACGGGAAGTGAAAAACAGTTCCTGGACTACAATCCGAAAATCAAGACGAAGTTTCCTCATTTCTACAGCAGGAAATCCTTTGATGAACTAGATCCAACCTGTTGTAGTGTGATGGTGACTGGGTTTCGTAACTTTGTCCGCAGATATTTCACATATTCATGCTTTGAGATAGTTCAGTCTTTATTGAATCACGAAGAACCGTAGTAAATTTCGATTTACAGTATAAGTTTCCAGAGTTAACCGTAAACAAAAGGTTATGGCTGAGATGGGTAGGATCTTCGCTTCCATATCCTGCAGGAAATTTGCGGTGCTAAACTTCTATCTCATTAAATACTGAGCTGTAATGGAAACCGTGCTAGATCTATTCAATGTCAGAGTCGCCAAAACTTTACTTCCTACGCTTTAGCATGCTCAAAATTCATAGCAGCACTCGTAATCTGGGTTAAATAACATTTCCGAAAGTAACATAAAATTCTGAAACTTTCTGCAGCGGCTTTTTGTGTTAGATAAGTAGAGTGGGGCCCGATTTCAAAAAGTACCATAGAACCCTTTTGGGTCATCCTCTTATTATACACGAAAAGAAGAATTACCTTGCATGACCCAAGCGTACACCACGCGAAGGATAATCATTTATTCTTTTTATTTATCTCCAAGGCCTCCGATAACAGTGCAATGAGGCCTTAAAATCGATATTTTCAAAAATTAACAATATTAGGGGATGGATAGGGGCAACCTATCCTGACGGGACTCGAACCAGTGACCTCCGGTAAAGTAGGCAATGACTTACTCCCGCCGCCACCAATGCAGACCTCCGGCTTTATTTCTGGTGATTTAGCGTAAGCGAAGTCAATGGATGTTCAAAATGAATGTTCATTCAAATTGATGTTGAAAAACTCATCTCTTTACGACTGAATCATAAGTCGTGAAGAGATGGGTTTTTGCAGTTACAAGAATGTTTACTGGGAGTTTGGAGTATAGATACTCTCCTATTAAAGGGACACGATAAGCCTCAAATCAAGAAATTGCAAAATTACCTCCATTGTCATACGCATGCACTATTGCCTACACTATGCAGGTATGTATGCTGATAATGTGACCTACAACAACCTATGAGGGTCTTTCAATAAGTCCTCAGAAACTCAAAGTAATTGCTCTCTTCGTATCAAAAATTAATGTTGACTAGAACGAAGCACTCGTGGCTGGTCAGCTTTTAAATTTTCATCTGTATCCATCCCATAGTCTCATCGTTGTTGACAATTGTAGTGAATTACTTTCATTTGTTTATAAAAATGTATAAAATTGAGTTTTATGCGGTGATAAAACACTTGTCTTTGAAAGGATTCACGCCGAAAGATATCAAAGCTTATTTAAATGAAGCTTATGGAAGACCTGCACTTGTGATTGAAACTGTTTACAGTTGTGTAAATGAGTAAAAACGTGGCCATACACCCAAAGAATGAACATTGTTCCAGACGCACTGTGAAAGTGTCTGCACCAAAAATGATCGAAAAAATCCACGATATGGTTTTAAGGCCGCTATACAAGGCGAATGATTTTATTCGCATGATCATTCAGCATGATCATGCGCATGATCATTCACCGTGTATAACGGAACAATTTGCGAATGAACCTTCATGCGCATGATCATTCAGTGAAAATTAGAACATGTTCTATTTTGCTCGCATGATCCTGTGAGTGAACAAGTGATCATTCAGCTGATCATTCGCATGATCATTCACCATGTATAGCAGCCTTTAGGTGCCAGACGAATCAAAGGGCGCGATAGAAGGAAGAAGACCACAGGAATATCGCAATGCAAAATTGCTTTAATTTTGCACGAAAATTTGGGTGTGAAAAAAATATCGGCAAGACAGTTGTCTCGTTTTCTCACATTGGAGAATTAACGCAATCCTGTGGTCAAATCAAAGGATGTATTGGCGCTTTTTCACGGCAATCCTGACGATTTTCCGCATCAATTCATAACTTTTGATCCATCAATACACTACAGAGACAAAATAACAGGTAAAAAAATGGATTTTTGAATACGAACGGGCTCCAAAGTATGCGAAGATGCTGAAATGGGCCGTCCAAGTCATGGTAACAATATTTTGGGATGTATGCGGAATTATCTGTATAGATTAATTGTAAAAGGAAAAAATGATAACAGGAGAGTATTATGCATTGCTATTGGACCGGTTGATGGTGTAGATCAAGAAAAGCGCCCTCATTTGAAGCAGAAATATTTCTTCCCTCAACAAGATAATGCACGCTTGCACACCTGTTCAGTTCCAATAGCCAAAATAACAGAATTGAAGTTTAAATTACTATGGTTGGAAGGAAATTACTTTGCTTTTCTACAAAACACACACTTTATTGCCGACTAGTTTCGGTTACACTCTACCATTTTCAAGACTAGTGATACACATAAGAATTTGCCGGGATATATACTCTGTGGTCGGGTGATTGGAGGTGATTGTCAGCCTTTCATTGCATGCTGCATAGAGCTTTATCGATCCCTTTAGAGCCCTCAGATCTCCTTTCAGAAATTACCACCATCAAAAAAATCGCGATAGCCAATGGTTACACCGAAAAAATGATCAACGATTTGTTTGAAAGCAAAAAGAGAAAATTCTTACTCAGAGGTATTTACTCTACCACCCCCACGGATCAACAGTCATGGCGACGCATAAAATATTTAGGCCAACCTTCTATTAAATTGGAAAAATTACTCAAAGTAATCAACATAAAACCGGCCTTTTACAATAATTCTAACCTGAAGAGCATGCTACCTTCAGTCAAGGACCCCATTAACTCAGCCCTCAAGAGCGGGGTCTACCAATTTAGGTGTGGTGATTGTGACTCCAAATACATAGGACAAACAGGAAGAAGTCTGACCGTACGAGCGGAGGAACACCGGCGCGATTACTACAAAAACACTGGGATGTCCCTATTCGCTACCCATCTTCAGGAGGAAGGCCACCAAGCGGATTTTACCCCGGAATTACTGCACCGAGTGAAGAAAGGAACACAGCTGGACATAAGAGAACAGTTGGAAATTTTAAAAATTGTAAAGAGGAAAGAACCCATTGCTAATGACCACCTTTTAGTTTTCCACTCCCCCCTCCTAGACATTCCACTATTACACGCCAAAAAATCCTTGTGACGCCAACCCACGCTCCCCTCTGTAAATACCACTGGTTTTTTCCCCTATCTCTTCCCACCTTCCCCCTTCCCGTCACTTACCTCCCCTCTCCCCTTCCCCTCCAATCGCCCGACCACAGAGTATATATCCCGGCAAATTCTTATGTGTATCACTAGTCTTGAAAATGGTAGAGTGTAACCGAAACTAGTCGGCAATAAAGTGTGTGTTTTGTAGAAAATCAAAGTAATTTCCTTCCAACCATATAATGGAATTCTACAAAGTAAAGGCCTCAACAATTCAGTGCATTTAAATTACTAATAAATTCACCGTATTCACCAGATTTGGCTTCCGGTGATTTTTTATATAATTTTTCAACTTGAAGAAATGGCTTTACGTCTAAGGAGGTGGTCATCGCCCAACACAATCCTTTTTTGAGGAATTCTACTTTTTGGACGGCTTAAAATGCTTGGAAAAATGCTTAAAAAATGTATACGGCTGAAAGAAGGCTATATTGAAAGATTTTTTTTAAATGACGCAATTTGTTTCTATACTTTTTTCTAAAGACTTATTGAACGACCCTCGCACTAACTTATAGAAATATTAATTTGTATTAAAATTCATCGATTTTAACGAGAGCCTCATATCATGGGCGTAAATTTCGCCTTTGCGAATACGTAGCGTGTCACTGATTATAACCGTTGAACTGCATGCACTTCGAAATATTATGAAAAACGACTCAGAGTAAAAACATGAAGAACCTTTAGCGATAACAGTGGTTGCAAAAATAATAATCACAAGAGCCAGATATAAACGCCACAGCAATATTTATTTCATGATATTATTCTAATAATAACTTATCGATATTATTTTAATTTTATATTGAAATATATAGAAACAATTACATTTACTACGATGTATGGGCGAAAAGTACCGATAAGTCTGGAATAAGTACCGATCTGGAACCGAGCATGGTTATAACTTACGTAGGAATGTAAATTTTCTAGTTCCTAAGCCTAATCTTTCTTTATTCAAAAGATCATTTCTTTATTTGGGGCCGAAGATTTTTAATAAATTACCTTGTTTGATCAAAGAGTTAAAGAGCATAAATAAGTTTTGTAAAAAGGCCAAAGATTGGTTGTTGTCCCATGGTGATATGGATGATCTTTTTGATCTTTGTGAATAATATACATATTATTATATATTATTTTTATATTTTTGTGAAAGGAGGAAAAAGAAATTAATTTTGTTCTGTCCATATATTATACTTTGTTCTTGATTATTGTAAGTTATTCTCACATATATGTTTCATAGTGATAATGTTTCAAAAAATTATATATACTTTCTTTTTGTTTTCTGGTCTGCCGTGAAATTAATTTTTAAGATGGTTGCTCCCATGCTGGTTTTTTAACCATTGAAGCTACCTAAAGCTCCATTTGTGTTGTGCTGTTAAAAAAAGTGTACATTCAAGGTTGGAGTAATAAATTCAAATTCAAATAAGTGCCAAGTCAAAAATACAACTCCTCAAAAAAAATGAAGTACCTCAACAATAAAACTCTTTCCGAAGGGCAGGAGATGATAACGAAGGTGCGTGAGTTGCTGGTCAGATTGCGTGTCGTAGGAGAGTAAGGGGAGAGTTGGGATATTAGGGGTCTCTTCCTTCATTAGAGGCGGATCGGGGCCAGGGCGCCCGCCGCTGTATACAGCGCCACAAGGCTTTATGAGAGCTCGAGAGGAAATGGAGGAAAATGAAAAACGGGTTGGGTGAATGACAGAGCGGCATGAGGCGCAGGATGATGCAAATGATAAATAATGATTACGGCAGCGAGCGAACGAGTCCAAATGAAGAGCGATTTCCGAAATAAAATGGAAATGGACACCAATAGAATTTCGCCGCGAACGGAAATATAAGTTTTCTCCGTTGGATACTGAGCATTTGCTTTAATGGGCACTCCACTGAATTTAATATCACGTTCAACAAACTGGTGAGTGAATTTTGACGAGCAATAACTACTGATGGACTCCTCGAAAAAACGTTACATTTTAAACGTTTGATAACAGAAAAAGTTTTTTTTTTCTATTGGGTTGAAAAAAAAGAGCAAAAAAACATTTTTTCAACATAATTCAAATTTGAATTCTGCTATTTATTCTGATTAACTTACTATTGTGGTTGGTTACTTAGTCACTGGACGGCCTTAATGGCTTAGAAATCATGTATTTTTAATACAGTAGAAAAAGAAAATGTAGTACTTCTATTTTCGATGGGCTGATACGTTGGTAATTTATGCTTCAGGAAGTGCCTTCGGATAATATGATCTGACCCTTCAGCCATAAAGGAGTAATGCCTTGTACCTTTAAATTTGAACAGATTTTCATTTTCTTGCTACGCATATACTTTCACGAGATCCAGGAAAACTCCATTCACTATGTAATCAATTATAATAATTATTAGTCCTCATAAACAGATTCGTGAAAGACTCCGCTAATCGAAAAATGCAATTGAAGTTTTACGCGATTAAAGACTGTCGCGAACGCTTTGAAAGAACCAATATTAAACTGTTTAAAATTAAGCCCAACGGGTAAAAAAAGAATTACAGATGGGTTGCTAGAAAAAACCGAACCGTTTTAAACCCTTAAAAAAAAGATTATATTTCATTCGATCCGAAAAAATCGTTAAAGAAAGTTTTATTTAATTGATTTTACAGATAGGATTGATTTGGAGCTCTATGTGCATGCACCATGCCAATAATGAGGGCTTATGCAAAGCAAAAATTAACTCGATAGATGTCGTCATGCGCCAAAAGGCTGTCATGCTACGACGAATAACTCATACTGTGATCGCACCTGCTGGATGAATAAGGCAGGTGATATTTGGCAGCTCACCCTAGACTAAACCACAAGTGTATTAATTTCAAAGATTAAGTATTTAGTCAGGGAGGCTTAATTCCTGTCCATGGGCGCCCTCGCACTTCGAGGATTTTACTTGGCGAAAAAAACTTTTCTAGTGATTCAGTAAGAAGTCATTCGCTCTTCCCTCTATGCTACCAAATTCGCACTAAATCATTTTGCCATAAACATTCCAAAAGTCAAAACCAAGGAATATTTAACCACAGTGATGTGTTTTGCGCGATTTAACTTGGATTCAATGCGTTTAGGTGATTTTCATGAGTCTCGATAATTTTTACCAAAAGGATTTGACCAGAGGAGAGTGAAAGTCATACTTTCAGGGAACGGTGGCCAGTTCCTCTCTTTGGAACCTCTCACACTTCTGAGGATTTCTGTTGCAAAGGATATGCGAATAATTCACCAGAGATTTTAATCAGTGTCGAACTGAAGCTCAACGCTATACGCTCTGAGCTTTTACGCTCTCAATTAGTCCATTCAGGGCGACGCTATTTCTGTTATTCGCCCATCATTACCAGCGTAAGAAGTCGTTCACACCAACTTAACTTGAGTAAACTTGGCGTGACTATGAATTTCAAAACTTAAGAAGAACACGTACTGGTTCACAACAACTTAAAGCTGCTTAACTCGACTTGGAATAGTCATTAGCGGAGAAAAACACAAATTTTTCTTTAAAGCGGTCAGTAGCAGGGATAGTAGCAACGTCTGTCGACAGCCACATGATCCATGGAGAGTTCGGCTACATCAATACCAAGACTAATACACGGTCTGAGCTCTGATTAATGAATCATTTCACTTTAAATTCTGAGTTATAGTAAGTCAAGCTACGCTAAGTTTATTAGTTGTGGACGGATATTAAACCTCTTATGTAAAGAAAGGCTACTGGGCTACTGACATGACCCATGGACATGACTATGAAAATATTCGAGATGCATTACTTTTGTCAATTATAGGAGCACTGAGGACGGATGTGTGCGAGAAACAATTTTTAGTTGTTTTTACCCCATTCATGTTGACTTTTGAACTACCTAAAGAAAATCATTGAATATTGAGCAGATCTTCATCCATTCGCATTTTTAAAAGACAAATACACGGGACACAAGTTTAAAGCCTGTATCATCTCGGGGAATAAGGAATACTGTGTGCCCATAATTATTTTCATCTGCTAAATGTTTCAATAAGCTTCCCTTTTAGCGCATCTTCTCATGCATGGGAAAAAAGGCGCCCTTGTATTCGGTTTGTCCTCACTTTCACGTCACTTCACAGAACACCGTCCAATTGTAAAATGATTTCGATGACGGTTCTAGGTTCGGTATAGAATGCTATTTCCAAAAATATATGATGATGCCCACGTCTCGATTGCACGACCTTAGTCTTGAGGCTTTGTTTGATTAGACATGATGAATTTTTGGCTATTCTTACGAATTTTACGAAATAACTTCAATTATTTTTCTTCTGGTGTTAATTTTAAGTTTGCAGAAGAGATCTCGAGTCTTGATCTAGACTCAAGATCACCTAAGGTCACTCAAGGTCGTCCAAGGTCAAATCATACATTTTGACGAATTTAGCAAAATATCTTTTATGACTAAGATCGCAGTTTTGGGCATAGCTTCAAGGCAAAGGACTCAAGCCTTGACCTTACATGAAAATCACCCAAGATTATCCAAGGTCAAACTAAAAATATTTTTAATTATCACGAATTTTCCACTATCTTAAAAAGTTGAGATTTGGAACAGAGATCTTAATCAACCTGTTCTAAAAACTTGAAATTTAATTTTTTATTTACTCTTTTCAGGTAGTTAATTAGATAAATTCGAAATATTTTGATACATAAGGATACAAACGGATTTAGAGTTTCCTTCGCAATTGACTATTTTCGGTTAATTTTAGCATTATATCTGCGTAATAAACTAATTGCAGTTTAACATACTGATCGCCGAATAAAAAAGTGATCTATACAAGAGAAAATGCGCTATAACTCACTCTCTGCAGTGAGTACTGATCTATTTTTTCATAATTTTACCTTTAAATCGATATGTGTATGTATTTTTTTCATTTCATCATTAGACATTCATAAATGATCGCACCTACCAAAGGTACACGCGTTTTCTCAAGTTATGCAAAAGTGAAAATTTCTGGCCTACTTCTACCACTGTAAACAGTAAACCACTGCTTTAATTATTGTAAAGCCACATTTCAGTGTTTACTTCCCGCAGACTTTCGACGTGTACCTTTCGCTAAAAATTTATAAATAATACGTAGAAGGATGAATACAGATGGATTAAATCGCCATTTATACGTTAATTCTGACGCATTATGTTGCCTTTTAGGATTTTTTTCAGCAGGCATTACGGGAGATTTACAATAAGGAAGTTAACAGGGCAAATAATATACCAATACCCTCTACCACCGTTATTTAACCTCATTCATTTTCGTCAACCGATCGATGCTACTTGAAATCAATAAAGAGACTAGCCTTCGAATTCAAATGAAGTATTAACGCTCCTTCATGATGCTAAAGAGTCCGTAATTACCGCGGTGAAATTTCGAAGGAAAAATACCAATTGAAGCGCTGAATACTACTTCCGCACGCCTGAAAAGATAATCTCATCAATTACGCGATCCAAAGCATCATTTAGCGGTCCATCAGATTACAATCACTACTGCTTTGACGCACGATTTTGCGATTTAAACAAATGAAAGAGGATTGAGTTCACTATCGCGTTATTAGGAAACTGAATGCGTTTCAATTAACTCGATGTTGTTGGCAATAAAAACTTGGAGATGAAGCCTTTCAACAAGTCAATGTAACGCTGGTTACAGTAGAGACAAGTGTGACGTATTCATCGTAATAAATTCCATTCTTAAAATTCAACTCTGATTTTAGCTGGAACAAATCACGCTTGCTTTATTTTTGATCTCAAAATTATCCCACTTGCTCATACAGCACTTCAGTATACTCAATTTACATCACCTTATCGAATCAATTTCCATCAATATCAGACCCTTTTCAACTATTTCAAATTAATATTACCATACCAATTTATCATATTATTTATTCCCGGCTATCAATATTAAAATTTACAAAGCAATTCAAGCTTAACTATGATAAAATAATATATTTTTATGCACTTCTTAAGCCGTAATTTCGAATTTCCAATGTATATTTTAATTAAATAATTGCACATGTTGATATTAAATGAACTACAACGCATCATTCCCCATATCAATAAATATGCTGAATATTGCATCAAAATTTATTAGCAGCAGAATTTTATCCAAGCTGATTTTACAAATATCCTCTTCATCTCCATACACGAAAATTGCTATGTTACGTTATGAGAGTGAAAAACAGCTAATTAAAATCCAGCTAACGTAATTAGAAAAAAAATATTTTCGGAACACTTAACGCTTCAAATAGAAGTATTAGCATTAAAGAATAAGAGTAATAGCATTTTCTGGTGCACTAAGTAACTCATTATTTTTGAGGCAGTAGTAGCACAAATTAAATGACTACTCACCCAGGAACTATGGACTGTGAAATATTAATTACAAAGGAGACAATTCCCAGCTACTCGATGAAAGTTGCCTGAAAAAAATTTAAATGATGCATTAGCATTCTAAAACAACAAGCTATGACCAAATTTCGACCATTGAGAATGTTTAAAGAGGTGTTTATGATTTAAAGAAAATGTTTAAAGGCTAATTTTCCATTGACAATAAAAATAAAAGGCTAATTTACTACGGACAATAAAAGTGATGATAAAATATAATTTCGCAATGATCACAGATTCCCCCAACTACGACCATTATACATTCGGATAACACATTTTAAAAAAACTAATTTTTGGGCGGGACTCGAATACCCAACTTTCGATTAGGCAAGGGATGATTTAACCCCGCTGCCACTGAGGCTAGACTTCAAAAGAGATTCATCGTAAATCAATTTATACTTGAAATTCATGATCTCTCTTTTCATTAAAGTAAATGCTTAAGTGTCCACCGTTTCTAAAAGAATACCTCATTGACACAATATTAAAACAATGCCATTAAATCTTGGGTTAAGGCGTCTACTATGACGTAAGAAATTATCAGAACCAGAAATTTTCATTGATGATCGGTCACATGAAGGGACTTTAAAATTTGATCTTGACTTAAGGTGTGGTATTTGGAGGAGGCGACCGATAGCTGAAGTCATTTGCGCCATGAGGGAAGGATACGAAAGGAAGGGTGGAGAGAAATCCGGCGTCGGCGTTAGCTTGCTCTTAACGAAAGGCGCCAAGGGAACCACGGCTTAACGTCCCATCCGACGGGAGGAGTGTTTCCCTTGAAATGTCCTCCACCCTAAATTCAAGCAGGGATCGGGCAGTCTCTGAGAATTCTCTGCTACTGCCGGGATTTGAACCCGAGCCCACGGGGAGGGATGCCAACAGCCTAGCCACTCCACCACACAATCCCTTAGATTTAAGGGATAGTGGCATAAGGAATGGAATTCATCGGGAAATTAAAACCGAATTTATCTCACATGGTTTTCAATTTTCTAGACAAGCATACCTAACGAAACGAAAATCGGAAATAAGTTGATAAAATACAGAAATATGAATTGAAACAGAATTTGAATTTCACCTGGTGGCCCATGGTTGTACCGCTCAGCCACAGATGTAAGGGTCATTGTTTCAAATCGTGGATCAAACATTCACTCACTCCAAAGAAAAGTCTCGAAAAGCGAAGTGGTCTGGAGAAATTTAGAAATTTGTCCCTGATTGTGTTTCATTCACAAATCTGTGGCTTGTTTTGGGGCTAAATCTACCTTAACGATTCAAAATCAACATTCAGCTTGAATCACAAATTCGGAGTGATAAGGAATAGAAATGCCAGTCGATTGTAAATATATCCACGCAACTGTCTTTATTAGAAACTTCAACGGCAGGAAAATATGATTTGGCACCCTTCAAAATCCCATAATTACCTGTTTCCTCGCACTTTTAAACAAGAAAAGTATAATTGTTAAAAAGAAACAGACGCGGTAACGGTGCGATAATGTATCATTCAGAGAACTCTCTTAGACTCCCGAATATTCAAAATCCCGTGAATGAAAAGGGAATTCTGTGAATTAAGCTTTCCCTCGAACATAGTCCAATTATTCAGTCTAGGTAATTGAAATGTCGATCATGCATTTGTAACTTCCTCTTCGCCATACTTCGCAAAGGCTACGGGAATAGTAGCGCTTCCCCCAAAAAGAGCATAATTAAGTGCGGGGGACGGTCCTAGTTACATAAATCCAATCAAAGAACTCACTTAATTAACTCCATTATACACGTGACACTCCTAATAGATCTATACACGCATTTCGCTGAATTTCTCAAATTTCTCAAAAATAAAAGAATCGAGTCCCATTGCGGAGATTCATTTCCGTTTCTTGGTAAATTCAGCCAATACTCGAGTGAAAAACAGTAACCGGAGCTATATTTGAATAGTAGACTTTAAAAATCTGAAACAAAAAGGATAAGTGGTAGTGTCTTCTATGGAATAGCTGTTTCGTAAACGTTCCGCCTAAAATTAATTTTATAATATGAATAATTCTGAACATAAGCTTGTTACGACGTGATAAAAAATTATTAAAATTATCAGATTAAATCGTTGAAATATCGGGGTGGGGTAGAAAAATTTATAGAGCGCTTATATTTTGATAAGAGAAAGATATGCGTGGAAAATGAATGTATTTGCAAGATAGCGCCCCTAAATTATGCATAATACTCCTAGCTTCACATTTTTCCGTAAGAATTGAAACACCTGCATTCAATAATAATTACAGCCAAGTTCATACACACAAATTCGCCAGAATCAACTTTTACGTATTAATCTATTGAATTCTGAGAAAAAAATACGAAACTTTACACGCTTATTTTGGACTCCTGAATGTTTGGCACTTAGTCTTCAACCATAAGTGCTCAGTTTGCACAACAGAGTCAATTGGCGTGGTCGTTGCACGCGGTAAAAAAATAACCCTAGCCGTCACGGCCTAGAGTCAGTAAACTTCAGTTAATTTATAACTGTCTTTCCGATTTGGGTTGCTTGTCGATTATGCTGATCGTTGCGGGTTTAATCCCTTTTATTACGTGTCCCAAAGTTTCATCACTGCTTTTAAGCATAGTGTATATATTTCCTTAAAATTATAAGGGTAATTTTACCTTGCAGAACTAGTATTCGCTAATTCCTACGAAATTCATTGTCAGATTTGTAATATTGCTTACATATTAATTGCTCGGTAAAATGTTAAAATTATGAAGTACTTCACCAGGGATTTTAAAAATTGGAATTTTGAGGTACCTACATATTAATAGAAAACATCCGTTTTCGTTGCTAACATAACTTGGGTAACGTAACGGCGTTATTAATTTTGCTCAGATTTGTTTGATTTGGGACAACCGTGCGCCGCCAACATTGAAAATACAGCAGGCGGGAGAGTCTAGCTATCAAACGTGCATTAATTTTTTTCTTCTTAGAAAATTAATTCAATATTGCATATTCCACATTTTTTATTGTCACAGATGACTGCTTTTACTGGAAGGCCTGTTACATAATGATAATCTCCGAAATTGATAATTTCATAACTGGTACGTACTTACTCATATTGAAAACGTTACTTTCACGAACCATACTGGCAATACTCACTTTGCCCTCTAGTGTATTCGTGAATACCTTTCACTGTTTATACTTCATTCTTTTGATATTTGATGGCACTGAATATTCACATGCCTAAATGCTTTTTATATCTAGAAATACTCCCTTAAACTGCATTGAATGCCTTTCAAAGCTTAACTTCAGATTTTCAATATTGAATAATCTTTGATCCAGATAAATCAAAAGTTAAATGGAATACATTATCTAAGTCCATCCATAACAACAGTCCATCAAAATTCATAGCTAATTTGACTTGACCACATGGGGAAGAATTTCTTTTGCTCTTCGCAGGGGGCAAACTTTACTTCACTGAGAGAGAATAAAAAATAAAACAAGGCTTACTAACGACTTCAAACACACAGCGGGCCCTCTTCTTCTGCTTCATATATTTAGGAAGATATGCTGCAGTATTAGAAAAGTTACAACTCGGGCCACAACCTTGCGAAGCCGTATCTCAATTTTTTTCAAGCAAACACCCCGCTATAAAAGACCGTAACAAAGAAATAAGAGATTTTCTTGAACAAAACTTTCTGTAACCTAGGAACACGGGTAGTAAGTGATTTTCATGGAAGAATTTTTTTCCTAGAGGCAACTCATTTACATAAGCAATGACATGCACGTATGAGGAGAGACCTTAGTCCTTTTTAAGTTAGACTTAAGCATGTATATAGATCGCGAGATTAACCTATTTTAACCCAATGTTGCTTCTAAGTAACATAAAAAATGTCTAAATTTTCAGCTCAATCCAGGAACGACTTACACTACGCGTCCTTTTATGCTGTAAAGTTTATTTGCGAAATATGTAGCTATCATAATAATTATCATTGTGCATAAAATTTTCCCATTTTTTAAATGAGAAATCTTGAAATTTAATTTATCCCATAAGCAGCTCTTGGTAATATATGGCTAAAATACCTCACATTGAGTAAGTTATATCCAACCTTCAATGCGCATTTAAAGATCGCCAAGGAAAACTGACGTGACAGTAAATATGACGGGCAAGTTACACTTGGAGTACCTCCCTATCCAGGGGCGCAGCTAAGAATTAAGGCCAGGGGGGTTTTAGGCGCAACTAATACTTAGGGGTGATGAGGTATTGCATACCCGCCAGGGTAAGTGGGAGTTGCGGGGGCCCTCCACCAGAAAAATTTTAAGATTGATGGTTCCAAATGGCAATTTTACGGCTTCCTGAGGGATATTTGATTAATCCTAACACTATTCTATAAGTATTACTGTAATACTAATCCATTGAGTAAAATGGATTAAACTTAAAAATTTCTCTGAGCACCAAACCCCTCGCTGCACCACGATCGGACGGTTTTGAAGACGGATTAGTCGCTTTCAACTTATTCCATCATCTATAAATTTTAAGAGTACACCCCTTTATGCATATGTAGTTGGTTGTTAGTAATCTTCCAGTAGTGGTAAGGGTCCGAAAAAATTAACATCTTATCTAGTGTCAACGGGATACCCCAGGGACGCAATGACAAGGGATTGTGACTGGTGAATTGTTTCTAGAACGTTAATTGCGGTAATCAACCGCTAACAGCGAGGATTTCTCATGCATAAAATAACTGGAACGTTATCGTCGTTGAAGCAAACGAATGATGCAATTAAGTACTTCACTAATATTTCAATTTTACATCACGATGCTATAATGTCCATTCAAATATTGTATTTCACTTTGCTTTTTTAAATAATATTTTACTTTCTATAAATTCCCATAATAATAGAGAAAATAATTGTAATTTTATGAGTATCATCATTAGAGAGCGTCCAAAATATTCATCGAAGAATGATTAGGAAAATATAATCCCATACCTAATTAAAGGGAAGCTGTCTGAATATAAGAAGCTGCCATTTTTTTGGTTTGTCAGTGATTCTTTATCCCATTCCCAATCGCTTCAAAAAATAGATTAATCAATAGATCATGTTTCGTTTACACTAATTGAAAGTAGACGACAGAAAAAAAGTTTGAGAATTGATATTAACCCTTTTGAAATGTGGTATATCTCACAAAAGAAAATGTATCCCAGCATTTGTTGGTCTCTCACAGTAATAACAGATTGCATTAAAAGGAAACGTATTTCGACATTTTGGCAAAACGCCTAAGTAAACCTCAAAGACAAAGCCTGCCTGTATGGAGCGTTAACACACGCCCATTCGATGTTCTGGAGATTTCTCCGAACATATTTCTTGCTCTGAGTATGAGAGATCCTTGTACCTGACAACCCGTCACACCAAGGACTATTCAGGACGTAGGTGTTACACGTGTAAGACATTTCCGATCCGAAACGTTAGCTCCGACTAGAAAGCATTATTCTTTTGGATTTGGTTTGAACTGTAAATTTCAGCTCTCCTTACTTCTCTCTACCCTATATATTTATTCGCACTTTCCAAAGTATTTCGGAAAAACACGAAGGGTATATTTTTCTAATTGTATAAAAATGTTATAACTAACTGAAAATAGTTCTAAAATATCAAATTCATGCAACAATGCCATCGCCAGGGGTATGAATGAAGCAAGAAAAGGTATAGAACACCCTTAAGCGTAGTGGAAGTGGTCTCGCGTGCTCATTCTTTAATCGGATTTTTGCAGTCATTTTCGTAGTGTGGGTCGTTGATTCAGTTTTATTCTGCTTGCATAATGGGGAATAACCGTTGTTCTCGTGTACCTGGGTGGAGACTAGGCTACAATAGCCCAAAGAGGCGTAATAAGGAGTTGGGCATACGCAACAAAAGCCTCTTCCTAGCAAAGACTAGTAATTCACCTATTTAAGGTAGATTTTGGTGAATTCTTTAAAATTAAAAGAACTAATTACTAACGGACTCAAGATTAGCTACTCGAGCGGGGAGCAGGAGAGAGTAGCTGTCCGCTAAAACAGCAAAGTAAAAAATCGTAAAAGTCTTTAAAGATAATAATATAATAGTTAAAGATAATATGATAATAGTTAAAGATATGCAACTAATATAAAACTTTTTTCTAGCAAATAATTATATTAACTAATAAATCGCTGCTATTGTGTTCTTAAAATGTTGGTTTCATTTACCTTTCCCATCCTAAAATGTTACAACTTGAACGACCGAGGTTTGCCCCCTTCCCCCATTATGATCCTGGGTAAGCCATTGGTCCAATAAGTTATTATATCCTATGTAACTCATTCGGGCCGTCCCTTGTTCTTCTTCCCTTCCTCCTGTCTTTCAACGATTGTCTTCATTAGGCCATTATGCCTCAAAATATGCCCAACGTAGTTGTCTTCTACTTAAGGTTTTTAGGAGGCTTTTCTTTTCTCCCACTCTTCTTAGCACTTCCTCGCTGCTTACATGGTCAGTCCATTTTATCTTCATCATTCTCCGGTAGCACCACGTTTCGAATGCTTCCACTCTTGACTACCTTTAGTTTTCTCTACCCACTTGTACACACAGCCAAGGCTAGTTGGGCTAGTCTTCGGAAACAATAACGTGACGATTATTTATTATTACAGTATTCTACCGATTAAGGTAGGTTTGCATGGAGTACTAAAGAAGTGATCTGGGAGCCTTCCTTTCCTTCCATTACCGCCTTCTTCAATTCACTATAATGCCTACTCCCCTTCAATCTATCCAAAAATCCTACTCTTTTCCTTCCCCTCCCTCGTTTCCCTAACATTCTACCCTCTAACACCTTTTTCAACATCCCCTCCCCGCTGAGTACTCCCTCCATCCATACTTTCTGTCTCCTCCGTATCTCATCCAAAAGCTGCCTCTCCTCACCCACCATATTCGTCGTTCCTTTTCCTCTCCGTCCATTTTACCCTCTCCATTCTTCTCCATACCCACATCTCGAATGCCTTCAATCTTCTCGCATCTTCTTTCCTCAGTGTCCATGTTTCGGCACCATAGAGAGCTACACTCCAAATCAAACTCTTCACTAACCTTTTCTTTAAACTCTTACATAACGATCCTCTAAGAAGCTCCTTCCTGTTCATGAACGCCTCCTTTGCTAGTGCAATTCGCTTCCTGATGTCTTTGCTGCTGTGTCCGTTTTCCTCTTATATGCTGCCCAAATAGTTAAACTGCTCTACCTGTTCAAGTTTTTCCCCACCTACTTTGATCTTGAGTCTCACATTCCTCGCTCGCGATACTTTACAAAACCGCATTACCTTAGTCTTCTTGTGATTAATCCTCATCCCATACTCCTCGCACCGCTCGTATAACGCATCCACTAGAGCCTGTAATCCCCTCGCTGACTGGCTAATCAGCGCCTGATCATCCGCGAACCTTACCGATTTCAACATCATTCCTCCCACTTTCACTCCAGCTTCCAACTCGTCCCACGCTTCTCTTACCATCTCCTCAGCGTATACGTTAAAAAGCAGCGGCGATAGAGGACAGCCTTGCCTTACACCTCGGCCAATGCCTGCCCACCCAGATCCCTCGCCAGCTACCCTCACTTGCGCAGTCTGGGCCATATAAAGATTACGAATCAGTCGTCTATCCCTCCAATCTACACCTATTCTCTTGAGAAAATCCATCAGCTTAACCCAGTTCACCCTATCAAATGCTTTCTCAAATTCCACGAAACAGGCATATACGTCTTGGTCATATTCTAGGTTCCTCTCGACGAAGGACCTCATTACTGCTATTGCATCACGAGTTGATTTCCCTTTTCTGAAACCAAATTGATCTTCGCCCAAATACTCGTTTGCCCTTGCCTCCATTCGTCTGTTCAATATCCTCAGTACCACCTTCGCCGCATGCGATATTAGGCTGATAGTTCTATAATCTCCGCATTCCACAGCTTTCTTCTTTTTCGGAAGCGGAATTAAAACCGTCTTCACGAAATCTTCCGGCCAACACCCCTCCTCATAGATGCTGCGAACTAGTTCGAAAAACCTATTCTTACTATCCTTCCCTAGATTCTTCAGAAGCTCACACGGGATATTGTCAACTCCTACTGCTTTCCTAGCCTTCATATCACGAAGTGCTCTCTCTATTTCCGAATCTAATATCCCCGGCCCAAGATTGTCCTCCTCCACTGCACTTTCATCCTCTACACTCAATCTCTCCGGCCTGTTTCTTCCGTCATAAAGATCCTCCACGTATTCCTTCCATCTACTCTGTACCTCTTCTCGCTCGGATAGCACTCTCCCATCTTTAGCCTTAATTTTAAACATGGCTTGTCCTCTTTTGCCGCACGATAGCGACTTAACTTTGGCGTACAACGCGCCTACTTCTCCAACCTTCTGGAACTTTTCCATTTCCTCACACTGTACTTTCCACCAAGCCTCCCTTGCCCTCTTAGTTTCACGACGTAATCGATTATTTAGCTCTCTACACATTCTTTTTCCCTCCTCTGTGTCCACGCTCTTCCACTTCCTTCTCTCCTCCATCTCTTTTACCATCGCCTCCGTAACCCAAGGCTTCTTTATCCTTCTGCTGTCAACGTAGCCAATTGACTTCTCCGCCGCATTAGCTATTCCAGTTTTAATATTATCCCATCTTTCCTCAACAGACTTCGTACCTTCAATCTCCCGTACACTGATGTTCACTAGTTCCCGATATTCTCTCCTCATACTCCCCTTCAGTGCTTCTACATTCCATTTCCTCGCCCTCCTGCCTTTCATGAGCCTTTTGAATCTTACATTGCATTTCATAAGTACTAAATTGTGGTCTGAATCCGCATCTGCTGCTGGGAAGCTGCGCGAGTTTTTCACACTATTCCTAAACCTCTGTCTTACCAAAATGTAGTCTATTTGATATCTGCCTACATCCCCTGGACTTTTCCACGTGTACCTTCGCCCTTTATGATGTTTGAACCACGTGTTTGTGATGAATAACTTGTTTCTCTTGCAAAATTCTGCTACTTTCTCGCCCCTGTCGTTTCGAATTCCTAATCCAAATTCTCCTATTTCGTTTCCATCCCTACCTTCCCCGACTGAAGCGTTCCAGTCCCCCATCACTACCAGATTTTTCTTACCCGATGTGTCTCTAATTATTTCCTCGAGCTGTTCATACACCTCATCTACTTCTTCCTCCCTACGATTGCTAGTGGGCATGTAAACTTGGACCACCACAAGGTTGGCGGGCCGCGCCTCAATTTCTACCACCAGAATCCTATCGTTTACCTGGTCTATACCTACCACACGCTTACCCATCTTCCCGTTTAATACTAATGCTACCCCTCGCTGGCTTTCTTCCCCTCCACTATATATAACCCTATACCCATCACTCCAATAGTCCCCCCATCCCTCCACCTCACCTCGCATAATCCTAAGATATCTATCCTCCCTTTATCCATTTCCCTTTTGATATTTTCTAACTTTCCCGCCCTCATCATAGTCCTCACATTCCACGTCCCCACATTTATAGCCGACTTCTTCTTCTCCATCTTCTTGGTCTTCCATTCTTCTTTCTTCATTGCTGCTGCCGCTGATGGTGATGATGATAAGTCTTTGCAAGGATTTCGCATGTTGGCGACCCCGAGGACCTTGCCGACCTCGCTGCCGCGCCCGACACCCGCCCTTTGCGGACGGGTCCCGGGCGATGAGATTCCGAGGCTCATTTGGTTGTACCCCATGTGTTCAGGGAAGAGATAGTTGGTAGGGTTTCCCACTTCCATTCCAACAGTGTTTTTTTACGTGACACCATCACGTGGACTACCTTTCGTCTGGCTCCTACCCTTCGACCTATCTGGCATGGGTGGCCCTACCGGGAATAATTTAGAATTAATCCCGCCAGTGCAGCTCTAGGGGTCATAGGAACGCGCAAGCCTTTCCACCGCGACAAGGTTGTAGCCCAAGGGAAAGGAACGTGACGATAAGCAGGCTAAATTATACCTAGTTTAAGCGGTCACCGTCAAAAATATTAAGTCAGAGGATTCTTAAGTTCGGCGCCAATTTTCAGTCCACCGCGGAGCGACAATTGTTGTCGCTCCGAGAGCATTAAAAATCAGGTTTCAAAATCGTGTTGACAACAGCAACACGCTGGAATGATGCGGGAATGCGAGAGGAACCATGGAGTAATTGACATGGGTTGCTCTCTCAGTTCATTTCAAAGTATTCAGAATTTTTAATACACTGTTATTTACACGATATATATGAATAATTTGAATTCTTCACATTTGATCATGCCATTTAAACAGTCACCTATTTGACAGCATATAAGACGCAAGGACATTTTTTTCTCATTTCTTTTCCCAGCTATTTTCATTTTACGTTGTGCAGATTCTCAGGATGTTTACATAAGTTTTCATTATTCCTGCACATTAAGTTTTGCTGAAGAAAAAGTAGAGGTACAGGTGTGTCTTCACTTTATTTTTTTAAATAATTTAAAATCTTGAAATCGACTGTTAGAAGTGTGTGTTCCACGATTGTTTGACTGCTATCGCCGTAAAAAAAAGGTAGAACGCTGAACTTTAAGCATTTGAATGAAAGTCTGCCCATTAAGTTGTGTCATGTATTTTTTTACTCATTGATTATTCATCTACAACAATGAATCATTAATCATTGTTTTAAAAAGATATTTGTAATGCGGAGATGTCGTTCTCTCCGTAAAAAAATACAACGAAATGCACCAATCAAATATTTTGCCCGTGACAAGATAAAGAAGACAACCATTTCGCCGTTCTCATACTTTTTCGCGTGTTCTTCTTCACTCTTTCGACCGTAGAAGCTGAACGTTTAAACAATCTTTATTGATTTATTGTTGTAGCCAAATAAACAATGAGTAGAACGATACATGGCACGACCCTATGGACCTTCGGCAGAATTTCATACAAATGCTTAAGAGTTCAGCGTTCTACCTTTTTTTGCGGCGAGCCTGCAATGATTACCCAGTGACTCCCGTATTTTTATTCTAGCGCGGTTCTTACCCAGTGGTTTTGGTCACAACTAATTCCCTCAAAATATCTGGTGACGATGAGGCGTAAATCACGCAATCATTCATTCCGTCCCTCAGAATGATAGCCCAATCGATACGTTCTCAGGGGCCTAAAAGAGTGATCGCCCAACCCATAATTTTCTAAATCATATACGGTCATTCCCAATGTTCCTTTTCTCCTTCGCTCATGACGTCAATTTCCGTACTTACACCCGTCATTTAATTAAAAGCAAAGCGTGGTGTTACCATCGCCGTTAGCGGCCGAGCGGTCCGATTGGCTGAAGGGTGCTTCCAGCGATGATTTCGGCGATGGAAAAAGGGACTAGTTGAGTGATGTGAAAAGGGATGGGATTTCTATTCCTCGTGTAGCCACGGAAAAATTATATAATAATTTTTTTTCTTCTTTTCTTGACCTCGTTTAATACATGTTAAAATATTTCATGGAGTTTAGGTCAACGTATATAATGCAAACATCTTATAGCCAACGTTTCTGTTTATTTAAAACCATCATCAGGGTTATGAAAGAAAAAACATAAGAAAAATATAAAATACAAATATTATACCGTGAAACCGTCATTTTTCCCGCTGTAATTGGAAGTGGTGGCTGAAACTCTCCCTCTGAAGAGATGGAAAAATAATCGTGTGATTCAGGTTTAATGCACTCGTTGGACGTCTCATCTTTTCACCATCGGAAATCGGGAGATAAAGAAGTGGAGGGATATAATCATTACAGTTGGTAAGAGAGGAGCGACAAATTCACTCAAGGATTACCAATTTCGAATCGAGAAAAATCCCAGCCGTGTAGTTGTCCCTTGCCGACCTGCGACGTCGATCTCACCGCGGAACTGACTCCTCCCTCGGCGGGCCTCGTGCAACCCTCGTGTCCGACTCAGTACCACGGCGACCACCTTGGACCCTTTTCTATCAAAGCAAAGCCTTTAAAGCGGGCGTAGCTTACCCGTCATATTATTCACGAAATACGACTTTTCGTTCAAGGGAAAAGTCGCCACTTAAGGAGGTGGTCGCTGAAAAGAGGCAACGGTTGATCAGGTTTCACTGTAACCACAATCTCTCCAAAGTCGCAATCTAAGTCATCAGGTTCAATGAGTTCCCAGAACGTTAATGGTTAAGATTTAACAACGAACATTCATTCAAATACCAGGAATCATTTGGGAACGAAACTCACTACAAAACTCAAAATCTATACCCAAAAAATTTATTTAGAACAACAAATAGATTTAAGAAGGATGTCAAGAGCTTAATGTTGTCGCAAATTGAAAGTATAGATAGCCTCTCATTAAAGTGACAGGCTTCTTTTGTCGTGACACTTGGGTTTTTACTTTCAATTTCTATTGTGATTTTTCTTCTTAATATTTATTATTATTATTATTTATTCAGTGGATTTGCACTTCTCGCTGAGTATATTTTTTATATTGTTTCTTTTTTGTACCTAATAATACAATCGTAGCACAGACTTCACATTTTAGCTGCTAATTACTAGCCAACTGGCCATTGACCTATTCGCAATGAGTCTTTTAAAAAATAAATTATATTCGTTCAAGCATCCACCCACGCCGGCCCCTGCATTCTACCAAAACGATTTGGATTACATAATAGCCATTTCTTTTAATCCTTAATTAGTTACTGAAAGTGCTGAAAAAATCTCTTATTTATTCAAGCGCTCATTAGTGTGGTTTTCAAATATTAATGACGAGAAAACTGGAATTTTTAACGTCCCAGTTCTATTACCTGGTTCTTTAATTTAGTGCTCAGACCACATTACGAATTAAGGGTAGAGATTTATTTCATATTTTGTTAACAGGTACGATTTACTAATTAAGAGTGTCCTAGGTATGTAGTACGTATTTTTATCATAACTGATCCTGCTGATCCTGCTCAAATTTTATAGGAAAAGTGTTCTTATATTATAGCAAAAATTACTATGAATTTAAAGCTAAAATTTGTCTTCAAACATCACAGCTCCAAAGTAACATTCCAACGTGAGTAAAAATGGGTCTTGTAATGTTAATAAAAATAGCTCATAACTTCGTTAAGAAATTCAACAACTATAAAATATATAGATCCTGCTGATCCTGCTCAAATTTTATAGGAAAAGTGTTCTTATATTATAGCAAAAATTACTATGAATTTAAAGCTAAAACTTGTCGTCAAACATCACAGCTCTAAAGTAACATTCCAACGTGAGTAAAAATGGGTCTTGTAATGTTAACAAAAATAGCTCATAACTCTGTAAAGAAATTCAACAGCTATAAAATAGTTCGTAACCTTCCACTTCAGCCCAAAATCTGGTTTTGCAACAACGGTAATTAATCCGGCCTGAGCTAAAGGTGCAATTATTTCATGGAATTAGACGTAACTAAATATTGCGCTCAATCATGTGAGAGCAAAGGCTTTGACGTGTGTCACTCATTATTAACGAGGATTTTTGGGAAAATAACGACCCCTCACCGAGCACAAAATGACAGAGGAATTTTAATGAGGGTAATTGAAACGACGTACATCGTCGACGATAACATTTTGACTAATATGAAGAGTAGTTAGGTTATGAAGACCGCGGCTACTTAGAGTAAGAATGACGGCAATTCTGCGGGCCGGGACGTCAAAACAGTCCAAAGAAACGAGTAATTCAATGGGGATACTGAGGAAAAGTTCGGTTCACGCATAGCTTAACTCGAAAACTTTGACGTATTCGTGAGATGACGGGACTTAATTGGAGAATTTTGATCGGCGGGAGTAAAGCAAAGGGAGAAAGAGTTTCCCTCCCTTCGCTTTTGGTGACTCACATCACAATTAAGCTTAATGATGAGGAAGAATAAAAAACTGATCCCCCATAATCAGCGTACCAAGACGTTGAAGTTCGACGACTGGTCAAAAAATGTGATTTATTGCTCATTAGGACGCACTACATCCACCTGACAAGCATGCGTTTTTTTCTCGGATAACTCCCTTTAAATCTCATGCCGTTACCTTAAAATTTTGAAATAATACAATTTTTTTCACAATATATTACCTTTATAATAAATTATTATTATCATACCATGTCATATATCATATCATATTATATTATATCATATCATTTTATATTATATTATTACATATTATAATACATCATATGATATTCTATCACATGTTAAACACATTTCAGCGTGTTGAGCATTTAAAATTACTCGATTAGGATTAGAGCTGAAATTTTAAAATTATAGGTACAGTATAGGGCATTTAAAGAACAACACTCCGTCAGATCGGACGTCAAGACGTAGTCTCCTTCGAGCCTTTCGTTCAGGGATGGCAATCGAAACTAAACGAAATCCAAAAACAGTAAAATTTCAATAGTTTCGTTCCAGGGAGCGAAATATAGAAAGAAATGGATTTAAACCCGGGGAGCTAAATTCGGGGTTGAAACGAAATCGGTGTCAAAACTCCTTCGGGTCGAAACTAAAGTAAATATCGACGAAACGTAATGCAGATAATGTTTAGCACCGGAGAAACCACGTGCTACACCATCGAACAGTTTATTTACGATCCACACACTGAGTACGAATTATGGTTGAATGATGTAGAGGTTCGACCCACCGCCATTACATGCATGAAGCACTGATATTTTTACCGTTTTTACCACAAACAGGAGAACGGTGAACGCAAACTGGCCATTCGATTTTTAGCCTCAGTGTTTTAACCTCTTCTCACGCATGTCACGCATAAAGGGTAGAAACAATTTCCTCTTTTCCCCCTCCTCTAAACTTCTGGGATCAAAACTTAACTATGAGCAGTGGAGTTTCGATTAATTTAGCTTCGTTCCCGGGAGAACATTTTCGCCCCGAAAGGAAACAAAACTCCTTGGTGACTTTAATTTCGTGCGGGAACGAAACGATGCCCATGCCTCTTATTTTCGTTTCCCTCCGGGTCGAAACGAAACCTTTTCATTTCCTTTTACTTGCCATCGCTGCTTTCGTTAAGATCAGGCCCATCCCGTCCTAGGGATTTTCCTGTTCATCATGAATGATTTCTAACCATCCCTCCTTCCTTATCTTTCCTTACCACGAAAATAAACGAAAATAAAGTTATAAGTAGCCTACCCAACTAACTTCAGTGGTTGAATAATTGAATTAGTATTGAAAAAAGACAGTTCATGGAGTGAAGGCGTTCTCTCAAGTTTTGCGGAGACTATGTGTAAGTCATACTTTTCCCATGTACTATTAAAATATTCTGTTTTCATAGGAATATTTTTGTAATTTCACATTTAAAAAATCTACATAGTTTAAACATGGCGACAATTGTCTAAAAATACGAGAAAATTTTAATAATGTTTAATATATATGTGATTTTGAAAAAAAAAGCTTACATAACTTTCGTTATACTCTAATATGTTTAAAATTAAACATATGCTCATCACCAGACTGATCTTGGAGTCATTGGATTCTAAATTCTGCTGCTGTTATCGAAATTAAATCGCATTTGTGTAAAGATAGAACTCTTCAATTTCTCTGAAGCCTTTTTTTTTCTTTTAACTCGATGTCGTTAGCGATGTTAAACGATTATTTTTATAGAATATAAAGATAATTTACTTTGAGTCGCAAAACCATGAGGATACTTACCGATATGGTATGGTACGATATTTGGAGGAGGCGATCGACAGCTGAGGACATTTGCGCCATGTGGGGAAGGGTTTGGAAGGAAGGGTGGAGAGAAACCCGGCGTCGGATTTAACTTGCTCTTAACGAAATGCGCCAAGGGGACCACGTCTTAACGTCCCATCCGACGGACAGAGTGTTGAGCTTGAAATGTCCTCCACACATCATTGCGGCACGGATTGCCCAGTCAGGATCTCTGCCACCGCTGGATTTTGAACTTGAGACAACGTGGTGGTAAGCCAACAGGTTAGCCACCACATTAACCCGATCCCAGGGTACCTACCATCTGCGATAAAAAAATTAGAAGTAATTTTCAACCTTCGTCCTTCAGCGGACCTTCTTCCACACAGCGCGATTTGGTTTAAAAGAAGACAGTGAGATAGAAGCATAAGCAAAACAATCATTAAGAATGATAATGAGGTTAAGTAGGTTTAGAATTCGAAATAGGAGATTTTATAAATGAAGCCAAACAGAGAAGTCATTTCGTGATTAATTACTGCATGATTAAAACAGGGGACGATCCTCATTTCGAAATTAACTTTGGACAATTTCCTTTCCCCAATTTAAGCTCGTTTACACATTGTCCTTCAGTCCCACATTCCCAACATACATGAAGTCCAGGGATAACGAGCCGGTAGCGGTGATTGAATACCGAACAGCGTTGAAATTCGCTCCATTATAAGGAGAAGCCAACCAGAATACTTGCGCCTCACGCGATGTTTATTTTATTGCCTGCTTAGTAATGATGTGTGCGGCTGATTTCATATCAGCGCAACGCAAAAAAGAAACGTTTTCAACCCAAACGTCACCGATTTTTGTCACTTCCATATATTTATCGACCATCTCGAAGAGTAAAAAAATTTAATTTATAAAGTTATAACAAATAAGAAGAGAGTTATAAGAATAACACTGAATTAAAGACCTTTTCACGAATTGGAGCGTCTGCCAATACCTTAACGATTTTAACTCGATTTTTATTATAGATACAGCATTTACACGCACCTACATTTTAGCAAAGATAATAAACAGAGCTTTAAACTTCAATGCAAGAGTCCAATTTACATGAAATTAGAAGCACAACGTTACTGACTTTAAATTTGGGCCTTCCATATTTTTAGCATACATGATTCAGATTTAAATATCAAATGACGCAAATGTATAATGAGCTCATGCTCATCACCATACTTATTTTAGAGTCTAAGGTTATATACATGTATATCTTAAACATACCATTATTTGACAGCAAAAAAATTACATATTTACGAGTTATGGGTTGAAAAAGTTGGACATAAGTCAGATACACACGGCATCAACCAGCCCTAATGGCAGAGGACGAGGGCTACTATGGAACCTGTCACCAGGGGTGGCAATCGAAACTAAACGAAAGTCAAAAACAGT
The DNA here is from genome assembly GCF_921293095.1 of Ischnura elegans. Lineage (NCBI taxonomy): Eukaryota > Metazoa > Arthropoda > Insecta > Odonata > Coenagrionidae > Ischnura > Ischnura elegans. The sequence goes on along the minus strand of NC_060250.1, from coordinate 33,361,878 downwards.
AAAATTTCAATAGTTTCGTTCGCAGGAGCGAAATGCAGAAACGAAACGAAAAGGATTTAGACTCTGGGTGATAAACTCAGGGTCAAAATGAAATCGGAGTCAAAACTACTTCGTGTCGAAACTAAAATGAACCTCTGGGTCTGAACGAAACACAGACAATGCTTCGCACTGGAGGGACCACTTGCTCCACCTTCAAACGGTTTAGTTTCGACCCAAACCCCGAGTGGGAAATATGGTTGAATGCAGTAGAGTCGGCCTACCGCCACTGGGTGCATGGGGTATTCATATTCTGACCACAAATAGGAGAACGGTGAACGGTTTCCATTCATAATGCGCAACATAGTATTCAGTCGCAATGTGACGAAGCTAAATTCTTTAACCTCTCTACATTCTGTCATGAAATGGTTCAATAATATTCCCTCTTTTTCCCTTCTACTCCACTTCTGGGATCGAAACTTAACATAAGAATAAAATAAAATGGTAGACTTCCACACAATTTTATTTACAAAATACCGACCCGGTTTCGACACGTAGTGTCACCTTGATAATGACACTACGTGTCGAAACCGGGTCGGTATTTTGCAAATAAAATTGTGTGGAAGTTTACCATTTTATTTTATTCTCATGGATATAAAACATTTCCACCTGATATCGCCGGACACTGTGAATTATATTCGAAACTTTACTATGAGCAGCGGGGTTTTGATTAATTTAGTTTCGTTCCCGGGAGTAAATTTTCGTCCCGGGTGAAAACAAAACTCCTTGGTTTTCGTCTGAAGATTTTCACAGCTTCTTTTATCTATGTTGGTGATGGTTTTCGGGTATTGCTGTGTAGAAAACATTTTAACTCGACGTTTCACTCCTCCTACTGGGAGCGTTATCAAGAGAATGGAAGGAATTTATTCTCGTCCCGAGCTTATATATGTTTTTCGCTACCCATTGTTGTGCCGGATTTGAATTTTAGGCGATAGCCGTTGGTCATTATATTGTGCTAGGAACCCTCTCCATATACGGCTGAGGTTATACCCATCCTCCCTATTAAAGTTATTAGGTCTTTTCGCTATCTCGATGGATTCACGTATAAGACGCGGATGGTATTCTTCCGTCTTCGCTAATACCCGTGTAGCGTCAAACATTATTCTATGCCCAGGGCTGGAGGCATAATGTTCAGCAACAGCTGATGCGTGATTTTAATTTCGTGCAGGAACGAAACTAAACCCAGGCCTCGTATTTTCGTTTCGCTTCGGATCGAAACGAAGCATTCTCGTTTCTTTTCACTTGCCATCCCTGCCTGTCACCCGGTTGGAATCCCATGAAGCCTTTCTGGACGAGTATGACATGAAGTACGCGGATGCCGGCTCAGCTGAAAGAATTTCCAAAACAAGGGAGTAGTTCTTAACGCGGACTTGAATTATGAAGGCGAAATTGACGGGAAGGAAGAGGAATTTTCAGACGTGTTGTGCGGAGAGAAGAAACTTCTGGGGAGGAAATTTGGAGGAAGCCGAGGTTGTTGGACCGGCTAATGAGAGGCATGGGGGCGGGGCAGAACACCGTGACAAGCGGTCGATGTTTATCCAGCGGGGGAGCAAATAATGAAGGAGAATAAGCTTAAGGAGCTTCCACTACGGCTTCATTTCACCGAATTGAGCCTTTTTTTCTTTGTTCAAAGGAAAATTTTATTGGACCCTCTTAGAAGGTTTTAAATTAGGTAAAAAAAAGTGAGGTCGAATACATCAAAAAAATTGTCAAAATGATCTGTCGGCGCAAAACACTAACTAGACAAAACTACAATCGTTTCCATACATCCACATACTACCGCGCAAGCTGCCTCAATACATGAGTGGCGCGGGGTTTTCATAAAACCTTACCGTTGAAAAAAAAGAAAATTAAAGGTGCTTAACGAGTTCCGACAAGCATTTATTAAAGTCCTCTACGCTCAACATAGTACGCTATGGGGTTATCTCTCGATGAGACAGCCTTGACTTCAAACTATATGTTAATATGATAATTATCACATCATAAACATGCTACATACTGTTTCTCCCAGACATTACACATAATTCTATGAGATGATGGCCTTAGCCCTCTACCATTGCTCTACCACTGCTCACACCATCCATATTGGCGATCAACTCAGGGATCGGTTTGGTACGATGTCTACTGCTTCCCACCTTGTGCGGATCTGGATCCAAATAATTTCCGGTATTTTAACCCAGTACATACTTTTGTTCTACCAAGATTGTTATATCATTCCACCAAGTAACGCCGAAATCAATTGATCTATCCGGTAAGTTATAACGGCCGTTAATTAGAAGAAATTACCAAGCATGAACAGTTGAGCTGATAAAAGAATTCAAGTATAAATATAGAAAAATAAAATTTCAGCGAAGGCACAAAATATGTGACGGTTCTAAATAATTAATTACTGCATATAATGATGTAAAATAGGCCGCATATTATGTTTATTCTGTATTTTTTACCTATTCGATAATATTCTACCAAATGATCGACAACTTGAAGGCACATTTCACATATTTGTAATCATAAATTAATTCTCTTGATACATTTCTCTTCTTCCCAGGTGAAATGGTTCTTGCAAAGAATGAAATAAGGCATTGCATGAGGAAGGGTTTCTTGAGTTTTCATAGGTGAGTAAGTGCTGCTGTGCCTATCTCCTCACTTAGACACGACAGGAGGGACGAAAAATCGGAAAGCCATTCACGGCAAAGGGTCTCATCTAAAGCCGATCGAGTGACTCGTTTTTAGTAGGACCCACTCTTCACTCCTTTGTCATTCGATAAGTTGAGTAAAACGATCGCATAGAGCGTTGGCTATAAAGAGGACTGGGAAAATATAAAGACGGAAAATCACGAGAGAAAGTAGATAAGAATAGGGGAAGCGTTTGATTTCTTTGACACCATCTGCTCTAATATGATTTTCCAATAAAGCTGGAAATAAAATTTACTTCGTACGAAAGAAAAAACGGTAGGCGATATTTTGACTTCTTATGGTGTAAAATTCATTAGATGAAGTACATGTACACTTTAATGTCAAAAGTAATGAAGGAAACGGATGAATGCTTCGAAAATAGTAGTACTAACCAACGTTTAAGTGGACGTATGCTCTATCCTTCGCATATTTCATTTCACTTTGCACGTTCCATACTGATAATTTCAATAAATATCAAAATGGTTCCGTCATGAATGTCCTTGATACCTGGTAACTGACGGAAGTGCAGAAACCAAATTCGGCAATAAATATTCAGTGTGGAAAGTACAAAATGAATGTTCTCTTCCAATAGCGTAGTTCAAAAAAATTACCCTAAAAAAAAGTTAGACTCTCACTAGCATTTTCATTCAACTATACTTCCCAAATAATGGAGGTTTGTAAGAATCCGCAACATTCGCTCACGTTTTTCATTATATTATTGTTTACATTTACTTACGAAGCGCATGGTGCATCACTTTATTTGGTATATACGTTACCTTTAATTCTGTTTTTGGCTCTTTATCATGCAACTAACACTTGCCGTGTTGAGCTTACAATTAGTACCGTAGATCTGTACCCCAGTGCTGTGAATTTTCAATAATTTTCTATTATTTCTTACCAACCAACCTTGGATGCGAGGAATAGGTGTTTTGTATCATCTTATAGAATGAATTTTGCTTTTGTTTTTTTTTCCATGTGTTTATTTAGAGGATTATCACTTCTTCAAAAAATTACTATTATTACTACTTTTCCTCTTCTATTCTTGACCTTGTTTAATAACTTTTTATGATGTTTCTTGGAGTTTAGGTCAAATTGATGTTGTGTTACTAAGGTATACCTTAATAATATGTAATAATACCTATGTAATACCTTAGTAACACAACATCAATAAATATGTACAAAGTTAAGAGCCCTGAGGATGATTTTACATAAATCGAAACGTTGGCTATAACTTGGTTTCAGTTTGACCAAAACTCCAAGAAACATCATAAAAAGTTCTTCAAAAAATGGCAAAGTATGGTTTTTCAAAAGACGGATGGCGTAATATTACGCCCTTAACACGCACAGAGTAAATGATTCTTTTAACTAGGATTTCACATGGCGAACACAGAGAATACTTGGTCTATAAAATTTGAAAAAAGCTTAAGATTATTAAACACACATTATCCACAATAATTCGGTTTCCATTAAAGTAATACTTGTCTATTTCATGTAGAATTAATCAACGAATTAGATTGTATATTTTATTTGACAGCAGAAAAAAATTATTAATGCCTTTAGCAGAGCAAAGATAAATGCAGCAGTCATGACCAATGCATCTTACGTCAAGGTTCAAGATCATCTGGCCAATAGGAACCAATTTGATGAATAAATGGGATTTTTATCTTTTTTCAAACGCAAAAAGTGAATCTGTTAAGTTTTTGAGCCAGATTAAGCGGAAAATCTTCTTTTCCACTCCAATTTTTTAATTCGTTCGCTATTTAGACAACTCATGAGGAGAGGTTGAGTTATAATACACACAATGCAAAAAATTACTAGGTTGTCTCTCCCATTACTACCCAGTTACAAATTTGTTAAACCAGAGGCAGGATGAGAACACGTACCTCCGCTTGAAAATATTTAGACTTTTCAATCATACTTTTTCAACCAATATTGCTGAGCTTCAATGTACAAACTTGTCAAAGCAGTTGAGAGTTTACATAAATCCAACTTCTAAATATTAAACATATAAAGTATTTGTGGCCAAACCTAATTTCATTTTTGGGAATTGACGTGAGCCGGAACTTCGTCAAGCCAATCATGGAGCGGCATACCTAATTCTCCAGATATAAAAAAAGCTGATGAATTCCAAAAAAAAGAGAACGACTAAGAATCACCGTTGGGAAAGATGAGAAGGAAGAGGAAGAAGAAAACTGTAAAAAGGAAAAGGGGATGAACATCTCAGCAGAGAGATGCGAGTCCTTGAGAGATTGAAGGAAGCTTTTGACGTGAGCGAGACAGGCATGGGTGCACGGGGGACCTTCATCCTAATATGCGGATGGGATATATTCATTAGATGTTGCCCACGGATGAATGAAAGGACCCTGCCGCCAGCCACGGCTTCACTCGGCCTCCCTAACGAACCCCAGACGTCGTCGGATCGCCACCCCCAAGGCGGAGACCAAACCCACCCCCTTCGCAAGAGCAGACTTCCTACCCCTTAGGGCGGGCCCCTTATCGCCGACCAAACTCCCTGGACGGACGAGGGATTTCTTCGAATGGGAGGTACAGAAGCCACGCGGTTGGATTCTTCGGGGAAGGGAGAAAACTGTGGGTGGTTGAAAGGAAAAGACGAAAAGGTTTTGGGAAAATTTTAATCGGAAGAAAGAGGCGGCCACACAAAAGGAACCACGAAATTATTACCCCAGAAAAAGGTGAATATGGTGGAAAAGGTCCCGATCCCAATTAGAAATTCAAACTAATGATGAATTTTGAATCGTATTTTCCCCGCCTGAGACCAGATAATCCTTTCCATGGGCACAAATTCTCATACCCTGAGTTCTTCATTATCGTTCTTATCACTAATTAAGTAGCCCTGGAGGGTGCCTTACTTGATGACGAAAAAGATATCACCATCATCATCATTAGTCAACAATGCTAACATTGGTTTGACGCAGCTCACAATTTCTCTCACCTATCCGCTAATCTTTTCATAGCTACATATTTCTTCTCTTTTTCATCCTTTATAACCTGTCCTATATAACTCATTCGGGGCCGTCCCTTGCCCTTCTTCCCTTCCACTAGTCCTTCAACGATTGTCTTCATCAGACCATCGTGCCTCAAAATGTGCCCAACTAAGTTGTCCCTTCTTCTGCATAAGGTTTTTAGGAGGTTTCTCTTTTCTCCCACTCTTTTTAGCACTTCCTCGTTACTTACACGGTCAATCCATTTTATCTTCATCATTCTTCGGTAGCACCACATTTCGAATGCTTCCACTCTTGACTTCTCTGCTGCCGTCAACGTCAAAGCCTCGCTTCCATAGAGAAACATACTCCATATGTAGCATCTGATGAATTGTTTCCTTACTTCTATGCTGGTATTTCCAGCTGTAAGAAGATTTTTCTTTTTGTAGAAAGCCCTCTTCGTCTGCGCTATTCTACTTTGTATTTCTTTTGAGCTCCGTCCATCGCTGGTAATTCGGCTTCCCAGGTAAGAAAACTCGTTCACCTCTTCAAGTTTATGCTTTCCTAGGTTGATGTTTGTTTTAGCCTCCTCTCTTTTGCTGCAAACTAATATCTTGGTCTTCTTTTTGTTGATTTTCAGCTGATATCTGACCATTGTCCTTTCCATCTTTGTCAACGTTTTCTTTAAATGCTTCTCTGTCTCGGCTATGACTGCTGCGTCGTCAGCAAATCGCAGCATGCTAATTTTTCTCCGTGGATATTGACACCCGAAGCTTTCTGCTTGATTTCATTGATGGCTTTCTCTATGTAAACATTAAAAATTAAGGGGGATAGCGCACAACCTTGTCTCACCCCTTTTCTCATTCTTGCTTCTGCACCGTTTGGTCCACATTTGATCACACCTACTTGGTATTGGTGGTTAAAGAAAAATGAAAAAAGATATCACCACCACTGAGTTATTATAAAATTTGCTGGATTTTAATCCGTTTCATCTCGAGTAAGGGGCCATAGAAACTTATACATTGGCTCGAGATTATTTACATTTTAGATCCCACGTTCTTTCTACAATCACTACCATTATTTGCAAAAGTAATATACGGGCAATACACTTGATGGTGAAAGATGATTCAATTCGAAATAAAATCATAACAAATGAATTGTGAATAAATTCTATCCGGATAAGAAACCACATAAGATATAAGGCTGCCATGAGAATTAAACCTCCTAATTACTACATTATTATACATATTCAATAAGTGCCACTATAAATGTCAAAGACCTTTCCAAAATTAATATCCTAATAAAAATAAGAATAAATAACTATTTTTTTCTAGTTAGAGCAATTCGTCAATGGGCCTAAAATAAAAGCCTCGTAAATAATATGGATGGTAACTCCATATCGTAATAAAATGGATGGACCTTGGATGGCTAATCTACTAACACCAATTATTGAAAACAATGATATCATCCAGATACACAAAGTTAAGGGATCTGATTTATTCTCTGTCGAATTTTTTGCATGGAAACATATTTAATGATGGTTTATAATGTTTCACCACTTTCCTTGGTTGCTTCTAAAATCTAAATACCAAATAGGTAGAACTGGTTATTACTAAGAGAATTCAGGTATTCTTCGTGGCAGTAGTTAACGATTTGCTGAATGTACCTATTGTGTTTTAATTACCATTGAAACATTAGCATTAGACGAAATAAAATTCCTCAAATAGTCTTAGTATCCTCTTTATAGTCTAACGCTAAAGGTGATAGTTAATTAATCGCCAAGATAACCTTTAACATAGTATACAGAAAGGTTCTTTTTCCATAGGTCTTTCACAACATCGCTAGTGGTAACACGATGTTACAGCTATATTTTGCGAAAAAAGTATTTTGGAGATGAACAAATATGTAACTGATTTAAAAGAAAACTTTAGGTAAGACAAATAAGACAGCCAGAAAAAACTAAGACATTTCCAGGGATAGGTGTAACTCACAAATAAAGTCCCATTCCGTTTGATAGAAGGAAACAAGTAATGAATTCAGCATAAACTCATCCTCAGCTAAAACACAAAAATTATGCTTTCCATTTATATTGCTTTTCTTAAATGCTAAATTATATTTCCCTGGGCTTAAGTTGAATTGGTTCGCTTTCCTAAAAACGTACAATTCACTGTGTACATATTAAGAAAATAGCCTATTTATTTTGAAACGACGTTAATTTTTAAAAATCAGAATTTAGTCAAAGTATTTCTTCCGCGATAAGCATACAAAAACTTCCGCAAAAAACTTTGTTTTAGGTCAATTAAAAAACAAATTCCATGACGAAGCTGATAGAACCGATGATAGAAACAATAAACATGTATGAGCCTCAAGTCTATGCAGGAGTCAACTGCAAATTACTGAATTTAGAAACAAAGCCTGGATGCCCTAGATATGTCGATAATGAAAGAATTTTTTTCCAACAAAAGCCTCGGTATCCTACATTCTGGATCGCTAACAAAGAGCCAGAAGGGAATTAGAAAAGAAGAACACAAACTTTTCGCAGGAAAAACGACAAAAGAAGAGGAGGTGAAATGGAGCATACCTCAAGACCCGAGGGTCTAATTAAGGTATTCTCCGAAGGTAGAGCCTCTAAGTGGAAATTGGTAGGAAGGCTTAATAACATGGTACATGGGGAAAATAATGAACGACAAGAAATAGGAAATTGCAGAAGATCTGAGCATAAAAAGGGCGGAAAACAACATTAAACCAGTTACTTTGTATATTTCAAGCTTAATTGGATTTTTCTAAAGAATATTCCGGTTGTTATTAGTAAGTGTGTAATTGAAATGTGTTCACAAAAAAAAATATTTGTAAACTGTATGTATTTATATTTTTTTTATATTGTTTTGTTATTGAGCATTGTTTTTCCATTCATATTGTGTAATACATGTAACATCCTTGACAAAGCCATGCATAATGCAAATGCTTACGGTGACTTAATAAATCAATCAATCAATTAAAACTTTTGGGCCCTGCCCTAAAGTTTTTATTTAACAACCGGAATGAACAACAAGCCTCGACATGACCCATAAGTTTTTATTCAACATGACGATGACATGTTTTAATTTTTCCACCAGGTATGAATGGCAGCCGCTTATTTTGGACAAATCTACTAGATCAGAAACGAATTGGAGAATTATCTTGATCTTACGTTGAAATCTTCAGCGGTCTATTGTATACAGCACTTTACGTGGGTCTCGCATCAAAAGTATTGGTCCTACAGTCACGAAGAGATATGCATATTCATTAGCAATACGATCATACCACATCAATATTACAATAATATATATCAATCCCATTAATTCCGACTAAGCAAATATAATAAGATAGAGGGATTCCGTAACAGATCAGATTAAGAATGTCGTTTTTTTCTGCGATCGATAAGTGACAATAACGGCAGGGTAGGGACTTGTAAATTGGTTAGTTGACTGGTAGTGCAGCCTACTAACTTATGTGTTCCTTAATGTATGTTTCTGAATCTTCCTGTTATTTATAACAGCATGTTTTAGCGTCATGTGTAGATTACAATCATAACCATTTGTCAACTTTTACCTTTGCATGAATACGGAAGTATGTTAGTAGGCGTAACATTTTTGTGGCCGTGTTTTGCGCATGTAGAAATAGTATTGCATGTTGGTGATTGATCCCCCCTCCCAGCCCAATACCTTAGAGGTGGCAAGCAGTACGTTATGCAGTTGAAATATGTAGTTTTATAGATTGTACGGAAAACCTAGTATGTAAGTGAAGACAAGTAGGCTAGACCAAGGTGGCTCGGTCATCTGGAAAAAAAATCCCTGAAAAAAATACGTCAGCACGGCGGTCATTTAGTCCGAGGTTAGAGGGCAGAAGACTCCCGGGGTGACCGCGTAATATGTGGAAGGATTATGAGGAAGATGACATCAAACAACATGGTGTTATAAGTTAGCGAATTATTGCTAAGGAGAAATATATATTCGGAGAGTTATGATTAGAGCTGGAGTTTCCTAGGTTTCCGCCTTAAGCCTCAAGATCAAGAGGGGCTTACATTCAATTTGTTAGCAAAATTAAAATTACACTATTCTTAAAACAACATGTTTCATTCAACAATTGAGATACATCAAAGTAATGATGTATATTAATACCTGTCATTTAATTAAAAAACTTATAAATGGAAAGCGAAAAGTTCTCATGAGTGAAATAGCCTAGGAGCCTTTTTAATCTAAATCCGGCCCTGGGTATGGCTGAGGAGGCATAAGCTGTTTTAGGGGTGAAATGCAAGTTGCAAGGTAAGGCATAATTCATTTAAATGCTGTCTCTTTTCCCATTGAACTAATACTAGGCAACTGTCCTCATTTATTCTCTCTTACTTACCGTAGTCGAGTGATTAACTACGTTTAGTGAATGCTATAACGCACAAAACCACACACGCTAGTTCACCTAATTAGTAGAAGGTTACTTAGGCTTAATTTAGCGTACACTGTTCATTGCGGTAGTGACCCTTACCATTTAAGTCAAATAGAAGTTTAAGTCACGTTACTAGGCCTCATAAGAAATTCGGAGGAGCTAGCTGTAAAGCTTGGTCGCAATGTACATACACGAAATTCTTCGGATATATGGGGCAACCCTAAATGGGGCCAAAAAGAGCCAGTTCTAAGATACCGAAATTATACGGATTGTACATTTCGAGGTATTATTTAAGATTTAACAATGCAGCAATATAATTTCCGTAATTATATCCATGTTTTGTAGACCAAATCGTACCCCTACGGACTAAAAGATAAATTCAAAAACCTGTTACATAATATGGTCAGTGAAGTTTAACTTGACCGAGGTAGTACTAAAAAAAAACGGCATAATCTAAAATTTAAAAAAATTATTTTCCACCCAAATTTCTCGGTGTGCGAATAATCTCTTTTGACACTTTTGGCACCTGCGATTCGAAAATTTTAGGCGAGGACTGTTCAAGGGCAGCAGGTGCCTAAAAGCGATAGAGTTCATTTTTTAATAGTATTTATCATGGGAACCACTGGATATTTTTACGCAGTCTTTGTCAGCAATTTCGGCCAAATAACAATACCGAGGATTCGTAGATTCATCCGTAAGACACTATAAACATAATCATGGAATAATTCCTCCTCGCATTTGAAGTGTCCTTAGATACGTAAATGCTTCGTGAATAAGTTAGTACCAGCTATACTGAGGTATATTTAAAGAGATTACTACTATTTTGGAATAACGACTGAATTCTCTGCAGTAAAAAGAGTGATAATGATGAACCAAATGAGGCCACATAAACAGAGTATTGATGTCCGATTTAAACTCTAACACTTGATTATCTTCCTGCCTCCCAGAGTAATGGAATAAGTTTACGAAACAATATCGGTTGGATTTTGCGCAGAAAGAATGCAGCTTATTCTTTTCGGTAGCTCAGCCTTTTATTTTTCTTTACTTTAGAAGGGCACGTAAACTAGAACAACAATGGTGATAACAAACTGTTTACAAACATCAGCTGTTACTATATCTCCAACACCCCCACTTAACAGCTTATGTCGTCAGGCCCATTCCATTCCTTAATTCTTCAAATTTTATTTTTGGAAGTGGCTTCGTCAGTGCATCAGCAATCATGTCCTCACTCCTGCAGTAAACAAGCTGAATAACATTATTTTTCATTAAATCTCTTATAAAATGGTGCCGGACATCGATGTGCTTCGTTCTGGCACTAAATTTTTCATTTGAAGCTATTTTTATGCATCCCTGATTGTCTTCATAGATTATTATTGGTTCATTCTGCACCTCCCCCAGATCATGCAGTAATTGTCGTAGCCAAACACCTTCCTGACTGGTAGATGCTGCAGAAACATACTTAGCCTCTGTTGTAGACAGAGCGACAGAAGACTGCTTCCTGCAGGACCAGGAAATTGCACTGTTTCCCAACTTAAAAATATCTGGACATGTAGATTTCCTATCTTGTATATCTCCACCCCAGTCGGCATCTACATATCCAGTCAATTTAAGATCTTCACAGGCATAAATATTCAATGCCATATCACCGGTTTTCTTGAGATAACGCATTAGTTTCTTTAAAGCTTCCCAATCTCGCTGTCTGGGATTACTAACCCGTCTGCAGAGAATACTCATTGCTCCAGAAATATCTGGTCTAGTAGTTGTTGAAATATACAGAAGTGCCCCCACTGCTTCCCTATATTTGCCATTATTTGGCAAGGCATCATTCTCTCCTTTCAATTTGGGGTATTCAGGATCCATCGGTATAGATACACCTTTTGCATCTTCCATCCCAAACTTTTTCAATATTCCATCTATTTTGGATTTCTGATTTAACTGAAAACTTCCATCCTCTTTTCTCTTGATTTGTATTCCTAAATAGTTAGTTGCATCTCCCAAATCTTTTACTTCAAAGTGATGATTCAACATTTGTCTTAGTTCCTTAATTTTATCTTCATTATCATGAATTATAATCAGGTCATCTACATAAATCAGAATATACATCCTTTTCTCATTTTCATTCTTCGTATCAAGACATGGATCTGCTAGGCTGCGCTAAAATCCTTTTTCAAGCAAAACATCATTTATTTTGACATTCCAAGCTCTTGCTGACAGCTTCAGTCCATATATTGATTTTGAAGCTTGCAAACTAGCTTATCTTCAGTACTTGGTTTTTGTGTAGCCCGGTGGTTGTTTCATGTATAATTCTTCTTCGATGTCGCCATTAAGAAATGCTGTTTTAACATCAAAATGTCGGACAAACAGCCTTCGTACGGCTGCTATGCTCATAAGGACTCTAAAGGTGCTTTGTCTTACAACTGGTGCAAAGGTTGAATCGTAGTCTTCTCCATATTTTTGAGAGTAACCTTTTGCAACGAGTCTTCCTTTTCGTCGAAAAATATCTCCATTTGAATCATATTTTGTTTCGAACACCCATTTGCATCCAATGGCATGTTTTCCTTCAGGCAATTTAGTTAAAATCCATGTTTTATTTTCTTCGAGAGATTTTATTTCTTCATCAGCGGTTTTCATCCACTCCTCTCTTTCATTTGCAGGCAATTCCATTACCTCTTCTAAAGACTCTGGATCGGGCTTTGGGTTAATTTTAACAGTGTATGATAACCATTTTGGTGGCACCCCCTTGCATTCTCTTGATGATTTTCGAACTGGCTGATCTGTTCTGTTCATTTCCAGTTTGGTGTTATCATCTATCTTGGTGATTGGCATTTCTCTTTCTCTCATCAACCTATCATCCTGGTATGTATAACGCTCAGATGATTCTAGGTCGATATCCTTGATTAATTCCTCCTTATCTGTAACGTTTTCATCAAATACTACAGTTCTGCTGATGATAATTCTATTCGTACTGGGTTGTAGGATCCTGTAACCTTTGGACGTTTCATTATATCCTACCATAATTCCTTTTTGAGCACGTGAATCCCACTTGCTCCGTTTTTCTTTGGGAAGATAAGCATAAGCTTTGCTTCCAAATACTCGTATATGCTGAAGATCAGGTTTTTCAGCAGTTCACAGCTCATATGGGGTTTTATCAATGGCTTTACTGGGCAAGCGATTTTGCAAATAGCATGCAGTCATGATAGCTTCTCCCCAACACTGTTTTGGCAAATTCGCATCTAGCAGCATGCATCGAGCTGATTCAACTAGAGAACGATTCTTTCTTTCTGCTATTCCGTTCTGCTCAGGGCTGTATGGCACTGTGGTCTGAAACTCAATTCCTTCTTTCTTTAAAATATCCTGAGTTTTCTTTCCTATATATTCACCGCCATTGTCCGTTCGCAGAATTTTCGGTTTTCTTCCGAATTTAGTAGAAACTGCTGCAACATATTCTTCCACTTTGATTGACACTTCTTCCTTTAAGCGTAGCAGATATACAGTTGTGTAACGAGAGTAATCATGAATAAATGTGAGAAAATAACGTTTCTTCCCTGGAGTTTCTGTACTCATTGGACCACAAATATCTGAGTGAATGAGTTCTAGGGGTCTTTGAGCTTTATAACTGCTTGTTTTGGGAAATGATTTCTTCCATAATTTTCCTTTTACACAGTCCTAACACCTCAAGAATTTATTGCAGTTATCAATTTCTATTCCTATAGCAAGTTTATCATCAATTAATCTTTTCACTGCAACTGGGTCTCAATGTCCAAGCCGCCTATGCCATAGATGAATACAATTCCGGTGATTCCCAAACTTCGCAGAATTAGCCATTTCTTGACATGATAATTTATAAAGATCACCATCAATCTTTCCCACAGCTTGCATTGTGCTTTTCTTATCAATTATGCAGTCATTCTCCTTGAAAGTCACCACATTACCTTCTTTAGCTAATTTCTTTACCGAGAGTAGGCTGCCTCGTTAAATCAGGTACATACAGAACATCCTTCAATAGTATCCTGTTTATTTCTGTCGGAGATATCTTGCAATTGAGGTATCCTTCACCTGTCCATTCAATAGCAATGAATTCCCCATTGGCAACGATTACCTTTCCTTCTTTACTTCGACGAATTCTTGTAAAGAAGTCAATATCATTTGTCATGTGGCTCGCAGCGCCCGAATCTACGTACCATGAACAAAACGCAGTAGCAAACGATGCGTTCAGGCTGGCATCTGTAGCACCTCGCGCCTCGTGACTGTCTTTTTCCTTTTTGAACTCTTTCATTTTTGCTTTCCATATTCTGCAATCCTTCTTTAAATGTCCCCGTTTCTTGCAAACGAAACACTCGCGAGTCTCTTTATAATTACTTCTTTCCGATCTGGATTCATGTGGTTTTCGTGTTTTCAAAGCTGACGCCGATTGCAGGTTGCGTGATTCATCGCATATTATGGACTCATTCTTACGTGTGAACTCATCAATCAGTTTTCCTTTTACGTATTCTAATGTGAGTTCGTCATCTGGACGCGTATCAAGGGCTGTTACAAGGGTGCTATATTCATCTGTCAAACCACTAAGCAAGAGAGCAGCTATATTAAAATCTTTAATTTCTTCTCCGATGCTCCGCAAACGTTCGATTAGTTCTAATGTTGACTTTATATATTCTTGCATTGATTGACCCTTTTTAAGTTTTGATTGATAAAGTTTTCGAAGTAGATACAATTTATTGCTTAAATTTGCCCTTTCATGCACTTTTTGCAATTCTAACCACATTTCTCTGGCACTTTTACACTTACAAATGTGTATTATCTGACCATCCTCGACACTAAGGGATATGGTACTTTGTGCTTTCTCGTCCTTTCCTTTCCATCCCGCCGCGGATTTTTCTGGTTTATCTTCATCAACTACTTTCCACGTACCTTCTCTTATTAGCACCATTCTCATCTTGAATTTCCATGCTTGATAATTATTATCTTTTAGCTTCTGGACGGTTATTCTTTCGCTATGAGCATCCGATGACATCGTGAAAAATTAAATTGTCCGGATTCTGTTTCTTTTTCTTCTTTCACGATTTTACTTTCTATTACTGCGTTCTTCCTATCCTTGCGTAACCTCTGGGCCCTTAACCAGTTGGATTTTGCGCAGAAAGAATGCAGCTTATTCTTTTCGGTAGCTCAGCCTTTTATTTTTCTTTACTTTAGAAAGGCACGTAAACTAGAACAACAATGGTGATAACAAACTGTTTACAAACATCAGCTGTTACTATATCTCCAACAATATCCTCAATTCAAAAGTCAAAATTCCGTGGAAAATTGGCATCAATCAATCAATGACATCACGGATATAACAATTTTGCGAAGGTGTTAGAGAGGAAAAAAGGAAAAAATAACGATGCACTTTTTTAATGACAATCACTGAAGTTATTTTCCACGCTAAATGCCTAACAGAGGGAGATAACCCGTCACCAGGGAGATGAATACAATTCTCTCATTTCAAAAAATACTCCTCTGCCTTCCAATAAAAAAACGGGCAATCAATACCTGCTTGGAAATGGAATGGCTATCCTTTGATTTGTAAATCAAAAATCCTCTTCTCGAGAATGAATTGAGGTAAAAATAAATCACGAGCATTTATTGAATAACAACGCGCTGTGAATTGAGCCGGAAATTGAATACAAAAAGAGTGTTTGGATACGCCTGAGAGGGATAGAACAAGACTAAGAATAGTTACATTTTTTTAACAATTGATCGAAATTTCGTCAGTTTATAGAATTTGAGTTCGAATACCATGAGAAAAACATGAACGCTAAGCTGTAAGTTTAAATTAAAAAGATTTGCAAATGGCTAAAGCCAAGTATGCTGTTAATACCACTTTCTCTTAGAAAAAGAACAACTACAAACGATCTTGAACTTCTTTCAAAATATACACGCAGTAGCCTAAGTAATTAAAATCAAAATGAAACTATTGCTGGTGAATTCTTCTCGGGTTTCCATCCGGGTGAGCTCCATCTCCATCGCTGCCTGCATCGCCATGCTGCAGGCAGCGATGGAGATGGAGCTCACCCGGATGGAAACCCGAGAAGAATTCACCGCCATCATACGCCGGGAAAAAGTGAAATCTTGAAACTATTGCTGATAAGATATTATTAAATGGATCCCAGGACATAGAAGTCACATAGATTATCTTGAGACTGTAGAAGGTACTTAGTAGTAATATCAGTAGTTACAACCACTGAACCGCTTTAACTATTATGCATGAGTTTTTGGCGATCAGAAGGTAATTAGTCCCTATTTTGCTATTAAAATTTCGATTTTATCGAAATCCCTGAACAAATTTAGGCTTGAGTCAAAAAACGTATTTAAGAAGGTAACCATGCGAGGTGCATGATATTTCCTAGAAATTTTCCTGCAGCAAGTACAAAAAATTGAATTTTTTAAAGGACTAAGCAACATTTCAACCAAAAAAACACGTGGCATGAACGGGTCGACGTCATTGTTGAGGGCCTAAGGTAATACTTTAAAGTTTCATGCCCCATATTAACAAAATGATGGTTGAAATATAACTTACGTCAAAGTTCCTTAATCCTTGAACAAAAATAATAAAATAAGGAATACAAGGCTACAGGAGATTAAATTGTCTAACTCTTGGTTAACTATGTGGTATTCCATTATTTCCTGGATATACACAGTTACTTATACCACTTATTTTATAAGAGCGCGACCCGGGTTTCAATGTTTTTAAAATTCATCAAGTAACTAGGTAACAACAAGATAAACAAATTATAATTAGCGCCTGATGATGATGATTACTCATTGAAACCCGGGTCGCGCTCTTATAAAATAAGTGGTATAAGTAACTGTCTACATCCAGGAGATTAAATTGTGTTTGAGATACGAAGTAATTATAATAATATAAAACCTTTTGGTGAAGATTAACAATGTTTCCTCTTGGACAGCGATACATCTCTAACCACCAGATTATGATTAAATAAAAGATTTCGCGGAATCGTAATACAAGATAAATAGGGTCTTGTACCGGCAAAAAGTTATCCTTCCCTAGGGGCCTCTTTGTAGGGAGGTAGACTCTTATTTGAGTCAAGAGTAAAACAAT
This sequence comes from Ischnura elegans, assembly GCF_921293095.1. Lineage (NCBI taxonomy): Eukaryota > Metazoa > Arthropoda > Insecta > Odonata > Coenagrionidae > Ischnura > Ischnura elegans. Next base: position 33,344,706 of record NC_060250.1, on the reverse strand, counting down.
CTTTCTCAATTACAGAATGTATACTAAGTCGCCCCATCGCGGATTGGCGATTCAAAATATTATACACAGTTTAAGATTTTACAAAGGAAGAAAAATGTAAAAAGAAATTTTAGCAAAGTCTCCATGTGAAGATTTAAAAAAAACATGGCAAAATCCAAGCGAAATCACCATGCTTCCATAAAACTGAATATCAATTTCCAAGTGATATGAAACATTTTTTACTAAATTAAAACAGAATTAATTAGAATCTTTTAACATTCCAATATTTCCAACCCGTCAATCTATAAATATTCGATTAACCTGTTATTTTTATTCTAAGAGAAAAACTACCCACTCGCCACAAAAAAAGTCATATTTACACATGCGAGGAATATAAATAAAACACTAAATCCCTCAAATCTAATCTCGTAAGTTTAATTTTCAATTGGATAGATGAGAGAAACAACCCAATTGATGTTCCGAAGTTCTCACTTTTTTCCCTTCCTACACTGAGAGAACAGGTTTGGATGCTACACCATAAACCCTTTGGGGCGGGGAGGTTTGGATGCATCATCAAGAATGATACGACGTCAGTGCTTATTCTTTGGATGTGAGAACCAAAGGCAAAGAGTGTCACACCAAACACGCCCAGTCAACGTCCTTTAGATGGGAGAACCAAAGTTATGGTTGGTGCACTCTGCTGGTTTAGGTGCGAAATCTAAATCTAATGTTGCGCGCTCTGGTGGCAATATCATGAAACTCTCTAGCACCCATAGTACTGTGTTCAGCCGTGGAAGCCGTCGAAACGTGTGGACTTGTTGTGTAAGTTGCATTGAAATACGATTTATCGTTAATTCTCACGGACATTTTGTGTTAATTCTCACCGCCATGTTGTATTAATTCTCATGCCCACACTACCACCCTTTGCTTATGAATTCTTCTCAGATTCACATTTTTATCCCTATGTGCTTATTAAAACAAAGTTCAAACTCTCAGATCATATTTTGTCGGCAGTGCCACTGTGCTTGTTAACATTGAACTTTATTTCTGTTATTGAGGTTAAATTGTCTCACGTTTCTTGTATTTCCCTTGTTCTGAAGAGCCTTGATTTATGCAGCCACTTTGGCGCATTTTAATCGGCTTTCCAAAATCCCCGCAGCACGGCGTTGAGTACAGAGCGATCCAATTATTCTAAGTAATTGTAATTCAGCTATTGCACTAGACATGAATAGATTTGAAAAGTTATAAATTTGATATATAACGACATCGCAAATACAAATTCCGTTTTCGACCCCTAATTATCTGATTTACACTTGAAATTGGCTTGTTATTGACTGGCTTTCAATAAAGTGGTTGTTTTAAGATTATTTAATGCGATAGGAAATTTTATTTCCATTGAAATTAATCCTCACGAAGAAGGAAAAGTATTAGGGACGGTGTTGTTCAGTACTTATAAGGGGCGGCTTGGAATCCATTATTTATGCGTCTATGTGTCGTTCGTATGTCACACCCTTCTTCAAATCATAGGTATAATTTAGCTCCGTTATTTTCTACAATATCAGTTTCAATTTTATTATTGCATCTATTTTTCGCGTAATTACGGATAACCCGTAATGCAAAAAAAGAGAAAAAAATGAACTAAAAGCAATTTTTGCAGTAGCTATTTTATTGTGACTGTAAAAAACAAAAAAACAAGAAAATATAAAAAGTAATTTGCAATATATTTTCTATCATTAGTTTTAAGTTTCCTTTTTCACACAAGCAACATTAACACAGCCAACGATACGCAATCGCCATTGTTTTAATATCACTGTGTAAACTGGCTGGTTGGGGTGAGTTTGATACTGACCGGTACCACCATTTCGTAGTGGAATCCGAAACCTATAATCGACAATGGCCTGTTCTAAACGAAAGGAGCCAAGGGGACCACAGATTAACGTCCCATCCGACAGGCGGAGAGCTGTACCCTCCACACGACAGGGTCTCAGAAAAATCACTTTCTCTTCCACGTTTTTAACCCGGACCCAAGGGATGTGAAGGCATCACACTAACACGATTCCGTAACTGACATTTTCAGATAGGATCTGTCAGTGGTTTTTATTTATCACATCACTGGGTAATAGTTTAACTTAAAGTACGAATCTACTCTGAATGCGAATGCAAAAATCACTTTCGTAGGTTGCCGATACCTCACAAAAATATATTCTGCTGCAAACAAAATAGAAAATATTGTTTTTTCAACCGCATGAAGCCTAAAAAATTAATTCATGAAATTTTGAAATCGCTGAAATTAGGAATATTTCTTTTGGGCTTTCATAACAGACAAAATCAAATGAAATGGAACGATTGCAATCCATCAAAAACGAGGCCAATTGCTTGAATGCCCAAACGAACGTAAAATCCATTATAGCTGCTGCAAAGATTAAATGATTTTATCTAGATTTCTCGCTTTTAAATTTTATTTCCGTGCGGTGAGCGGGAATCATCTTGGGATACAATAAATATTAGATATTTCCCATGACAGATTTTAATGACAGATTCAAAATACTGAAATGTAAAAGTTTCCAAATTAGATCTGTTGCAACACGCTAAAAATATCTTTCTCGTGAAATATAATTCTTATTCATTTCCTAGCTGTTAATGGAAATACGGGAGAAATAGGACCCAACAACATTAAATCCCTTGCGGTGAATTTTGTTAAAAGCATTTTGCTAGAATCAATAACTCTCTTTGCTAAAATATTATTGTTTATATTCTACATGAAGCCATGATAGCAATGAAAAAATTTGAAAGCATTTTCTCCCTGATTATCCCCATAAAACGAAAGCGGAAAACAACGAAATGAATAAGCATACGAAGATATTGAGAACCAATCAATTAATTTGCTACAAAAAATTTACATTTTAGCCAGATCATGCACTATGTAAAGAATTGGTCCCGGACAATTTGGAGAGTAGAACAACGTAAAAAGAAGGGGAAAATGATATTAAAAATTAAAAAATATATTTTTTACAAAAAAAAAACACTTTAAATGAAAAAGAAGAAAATAACTGCCTCCACCCCCTTAAATAATTAAAATTTTCAAACACGTTTGATGATAAAGTTACGGTCAGTTTTTGAAGAATATTTCAGACGTCAAAAACGAAAAACGAGGTGCGCATGTAAAAGTATATTTGCTTTCGCTGAGAAACAAGGATGATATCCATTGAGCGGCAAGTACTAATACGTTTTCTTCGATATGCTAGTGTTCTGAAGAGACTTTATCACAATTGTAATGTTTGCAGTGTCTCCATTGGATTTTGGTGGCCATTTTTGGAACTAATCTTTCATAATTCATTTCTATTTTACTTAAGCCACTGTTCCCAGCATGGTAAAAGTGTGAGGAAATTGTATTGCCTTCCTTTTAAGAGGTGTCCTAAAATTTCAGCGCTCTATCTAATCAGGAAGAGATCGAATGCCGCACAATGGATATCATTTCAATTTGAGTTACAAAATTTTGCCCGGAAGGAGAAATACACGAACAAGGAAGGGAGTATAATAAAACGTGGTAAAATGACTCAAGTGCAGTATCGATCGGTAAAAGCCGTGAGGAGAGAATGAGATACTCGAGGGACGGCTACTACGGACACGAATTGATTGATCGAACGTTAGATGACTTGCCGAAGCAGCATAGATCACGTGGGACCTCTGGCCTATTATAAGAATAGAGTTTATTTGAACGGATGAGACCACGAAATGGTCATTCAGAAAAGCTTTTGTCCGTGCGGAGAAGCATTTGGTCTAGGGGACTTATTTTCCGCACCCATAGAGACAAAGAAAAGGATAAACAAAATTAAATAAGAGAAAAACACCTTTCACCGCACGGTTCCATTTCGCTTATCACTGCAGAAGCCACTTTCAGGTCACGAGAATGATACCTGAAGATGATTCTTTAAAACTTGCACCAAACGAAATTAAAGCGAAATACTAGTTTCATGGCTCATTATTCGAGACGAGGGAAAAAGCTAACTATGAAAGTAAGCAGAAAGAAACTTTTCACAGGATGATATTTAAGTATCGAAGATAATTCCAAGGGGAAATGAAGTGATCAAACAGATTCATACAAAGCAATTTAAGAAATGAAATCAAATAAAGACGTAAAGATACAAAATTCATAACAATTTGGTGGCATTTAAATGAACATTCACGCCTGACAAACACTACGTTTTACGGAACTTAACTACCGAAATAGTTATACGCAATCTATAGCATTATTCTTCACAAAATGAACTCTCACTTCAAGAGCGATATTCACTAGAGATATTTTTAATAACATTTTTAGATTTTTTGCGTGATGCATACAACATAAAAGACAGTAAATGTTTTAAAACTTGGAAAGGAAACCAGAGTTAAAAAGAAAAGAATCCTCTATGGCAAGATATTACGTAATTTTCACGATTCATAGCTTTCATAACCCGTTGAAGTACATAAGTGTGTATCATATTCCACATGTCATAACGCAAATTACTGCTCAATGGTCTTAGGCTACAAGTATACATCTTTATCAATTAATATTTGGAAAACGGGGTGAAATATACGACGGTCTAATTACAAAGATATTCTTCAAAGTATGACCGATTTCTTAAAGATATCTAAATAATGGCAGCTGACATTCGCAAGGATTGCAACAAAAACGGAAAAACATGAACGCCCCAAATCTTAAAAAAATTTGCTTCACTTTTTCATTACCAGATGTCTCGATATAGCATTACTAGAGATACGTGAAAATAGCACTTTCGTTTTTATTTCATAGCACTTTCAATTACAGTTTATAGCATTGTGTAGAATCTATTTCTTCTTTATCTTCATCACGTAACACTAGTAGTTGGTGAAATAGAGTGATGAAACACAGTTATTTGAAAAAATACGGAATAGTTTATATAATTATGGGGGATAAGAATAATAAATTAAGGAAAGTAAATAAAGTAAATAATTAAAATTGATATAAGCAGCCTGAACATCATTTACGATAGTTGAACACCAGCAATGAACAAGTTTCAATACTTTCTTCCTTCAACAGGCTGCGTCTATTAGTCACAACTAGATTGTATTGGCTGAAAAACCTCTCTGCAAACCTCTGTCTAGATTACGTGGAATGCAGCATTACCAAACTCAATTTTTTCTAGGCAGATAACAAGAAATATTTGCTTAACATCGTAGAAGCTACCAGGGTTTTCTCTATCTCTCTAGTAACTGCCGATATGACCACACATGTAACCATGTATCAAGCAGTAAGGCCCAACGTCCAGTGGCGCAGCGACGGGCAGGCTCGGCTATTGCAATCGAAAAGGCAAATTTGCGGTTTAAATATCATAAAAATCCAGTCATCGCGCCTATGTCGCATTTATTCACGTGTATCGTACCAATATTGCTTTTATCGCATATGCGATTTTCACGTATCACTAATCATTACCATTTACTTGAAGCTAAATTGATCCAATCAAGAAGAAAAATCGACTTATTTCTAGCATCGTTCCCAATAATCTAGCTAAAATAATCCTTCGATCCGAATAACATAATAAAATAATCTTACTATTCCGAGGTATTTAGAGATGTTGATTAGTAAAGAAGGTGGTAGAACAATGAGCCATATTGTCGCGGACAGGGTCAACCACCTGATAAAATAGGTCGCAGATTTCATTGGCCATTTCGTGCCAATATCGATTTGCTCTATATTAGTGCATAGGATGAACAACTTCCGGGTGAGGCAACAAACAGGTCGTCAGACGATCAATGCGTTCGGACACCAGGAAAAAAAAGAAGGCATAACCATAAATCCTTCTCAAAGTCACAGGACGAAACGATTGTCTCTAAGGCTGTCTGTTGCAGGTCGCAGCCAACGAATTTCGGAGACATTCCTACCCCAATATGAGAAGCCGTCCACCCCCTTGAAATGCGTTATAGACGGCGATAACTCGTGAATTAGACAGGACATATTGAAACCAAGTAATGCTCTACGCAGATCGCTCGAAAAGCGGCCATTTACGATATTTTTTAATGCTTTTTAGGAGTCACTGGGCATCTAAAATTGGCGGGCTAATTTATATACTACATACCAGGGGCGTAACTATGGGGGGGATGAGGGGGATAGTTCCTCAGAGAAGAGATAGACTCAGAGAAATATAAAAGTAATTTAAACTCTTTTCTAGTTTTGAAATGTAATAACTGCATCTGCTTCAATTATATTTTAAGTGACATAATGATACACATAATGTATTTTCAGGTATGTCATTTTTAAAAAATTTTCCGGACACCTTGTTGCAAGCCCCCCCCCCCCCCCCCCCCAAAGATTATGTCTAGTTACGCCACTGCTACTTACATTCTAAATATTTTAAAACCCTGAGGCCTGAACCCCTGATAAATAGCAAACTGGCGTGGCTAAGACGTGAAATTTAACAAAACGCAATGAAAAAATTCTTAAATATTTGAGCGATAGACCGTCTCTAGGGCAAGTAAAAGACTGTGGCTCAAAAAAAGTGAGAGAGAGATAAAGAAAGTGCATGAAATGGTGATTTGAGGAGGATCTAGTAGTATCTTAGAGGCAGTATGGTAGGAAGGTCCGGCAGAAAGGATGGGAATGAAATAATGCCAAAATGACATTTTTATTGCAAGGACATGGAGGAAATCTGCTTCAAATATGAAGAAAATGAAATAATTTTATTCAATTTTTCCGGTTGCTGAAGACCAGATTTGAAAAATACGTAGACTTATAATAAGTGAAACGAAGTGAGTCTGTGGAAAGATAAACCTCACGTAAATAAACGTGTCCTGACAAACCCATTAATAATCTCAACAAATTACGCACCAAATAGCTGATGATACAGCAATGAAATTTTCAGAATATTTTATTGCGTGATACATAGACGAATGAAGGATGGACTTCCGCGAGAAAGGAATTTTTATGTTTCTTTATACCCAATTAAATGATCTTTTTATTGCCACATGAAAATCGTTGAGTTCGGTGAAGACCTTATATTGCTTGTCCTTTTAAGTTACTTTCTCTTGAGATATGAAGTCGATAATTTATATTATTGCGAGGGAAATGAAATTTTGCATTAAATTACTTTGTTCAATTTTTCAATACGTTTCGTACTGTTTAATGTTTTTTATTAAAAATCTTTTTTTAACGATGTTTAAACCCCGGACTCTTCAAACAGTAGCCTAATCCTTTACTCATTGGACCGTCATGCGTACCCCTTCTTCCGCTATCTCTGTAGATGGGACTGTTGGTAATTCCATTGATGTACAGGAAATACCAGTTAAATTCACTCTCACGCATATCGTGGAGGAATGGTTTCAGATATGAGGTAGAGGAATGCACATATTGCAGAAAAATGAAAAATTCCTTTGTGAAATCAAGTTATGAATATGTTATGACAACGATCCGTGTTTCACCGCTTTCGCTTCTACCCAATAAAAAATTAATAACCGGATGATAACGGATATACGAAGAAAGAATATCAGAGCTCCAAATATGTAAATATCCAATGCCACTCTCTCACCATGACGCTGAGGAATTTTCACAATATCAAGTTATGCAGGTAGACGACACGCGAGCGATTATCCCCACTAGCCGTGGAATTATTTGGAAAGAAGAGGGGATTGAAAAGAAATGTATCCATACGTTGATGCTTACGACCCGCTCCATCAAAATCTGACACAAAATGAAGCCGAAGGAACTGCATATTTATGTACTTTCCTAATACATATCCAAGCATATCCTAAGATTGACTAAGTTTTTTTTCTTAATTTAAATGAAAACTCTTCACTCTAACAAATAAATTGGGACAGGAATACAAAAAAATCACTGCTATCCAAGAAGCAGACGATATACATAGGATATCTAAATAAGGTTGACATATCCAAAGCACGTTTTTAATACACAATGGGTGTTTTGACAACGTTACACAGATATACCATTTGCAATATCCACGACGATTTTTAAAAATTATGTTACATAGATATCCAATTTGTTATACCCGTGATATTTAAAAAAATGTAATTCCAAACACTCTCCATAGGTAGCATAGGTGCTGTATACAATTGAAGAGCTCAGATGTTTTGTTTGTATGTCTGGGGATAACCAAAACCATAATCACCACCCACACACAATTATCTACGCATCAGGTGTAAACAATATATCCAAGAGATATTGCAGAGCCTGAATCACACGATCATTTTCTTTCGTCACTAGAGCGATCGCTTTTCGCGACGGGAAAAATGACCGCTCTAATGAGCATTTTTCTGAATCACACGGTCCCTCCCGCCGTCGCCTATCGCATCACTTTCGATATCACAGCTCGTTGTCATAGGACCCACATAACGAAAATATATAGCATGTTTAATTATCTATGTCGTTCCCAAGGTTGTCAAACGTTGCGCTGCAATCGCTCCATACGGGCATGCGTTCCGATTGGCTGATATGGGGTTTCAGTGACGATTTTAGCGACGGAAAAAGAGCGACCGGACGAGTGATGAAAAATAGCGATGGGAATCCTCATCGCGATCGTCATAGCGAAAAACAATTGCCGGCGACGATAATTTGCGAGTGATCACTCTATTTATCACTAGGGAATGACGGATAAAATGATCACGTGATTTAGGCTTAATATGGAACTCCATATACACTGTTCGGCTGCAACGTTGTTTGGCGGGTCCTTCAGGTATCTGGCAGATATCTACACAACGTTATTTGGATAAACATGTCTATTGCAAGGATGCATGTCTATCGCAAGGACTACTTCAGAGCTAATTCCGTCAAGAACTACTTTTTGTTTATGATCATTCAGAAAGTCGCGTATCCAGTTTACCACTGTTTCGTTAAATCCGCATGAAATTAGTATTCGTCAAGCGTATTGTGGGAAGATTTGAGGATGATAAAGTAAAAGAAAGGTGCTATTTCGCACTCTTCCAACCGCACCTGGTGCATCTTACCGGACCGGATCTGGTGCAGAAAGACTTAATCCGCGAACTAAATAAAATACAAAGGAAAGCTTCGCGGTTCGTCAAAAACTGCTACGGGCGTACAAACTGCGTTACCCAGATGTTAAGCCAATTGGGCTGGGAGCCGCTGGAGACTCGGAGGCTGCGCGCTAGGCTTAGATTGCTTCAACAATTGAGAATGGATATCTTAAAGAGCGACACGGAGAACATAATATTAGAGCCGCACTATATTTCCAGGTCCGACAGAAGCGATAATCTAAGAGAGATTTTTTGCCGAACGGATAGATATGGGAATTCGTTTTTCCCCCGAACCATAAAGGATTTCAATAAATGCTAGTCGTAATTTCTCTAGAGCACTTCCTTTTAATGTGTAAACGGCTGGTGTCCTAACTACCTCTGCCAAACGCCTTTTAGGCGGCTTGCAGGGTATTGTGCAGATGTAGATTGCACGGATGTCATATTTAACTCACACAATGTTGCATGGATGTTGGTGGGATATTGATTGCTGCTAGGGTAACGACTTAAATGCACTCGTTTACTTTACCCTGCTCCATAGCAATTGAATAGATTAGCATACAAATTCTAAACATACCTACTAGAAGAATAAAGACAGCTATTCATAGATATAACATGTACTAAACGGCTGGTATTACGCTTCAATTGAGCGGTATATTATTATATATGACACATATGATACATATTTTATATGACACATATGTCTCTGCATTGTAACTAATGAATATTTAGTGCGAGTTAACCGTGCATCATGATTTCCCATGAATGCCGAAATTTCATCTTATATTTCCATTTCAATTTAATTTCATAGAATAAATTTCGATTTGAGTTCACTGAGTACTACTCCGACATCAAATAGGATAAATTAAATAAAATGATCATTAAAACGTACGTGTTAACTGCACTGCATTACACCTCTCAGTTCGCCTCTCTATTATATTAATACATTAAATTATGCATGAAGAAAAATTGAGAACGGAACTCCAAGAGAACAATTGCAATGGTTATCTTTTTCTTTTTCTGAGATTGAATGCTTAAATTATGCATATTCGCCCGCTGCACGTTGGACGGACATTCATAACCAACGAAATGTGCTGTCTCTCTCATTGAATGCAAATCGATGAATAGTTAAATTTTTCAGAGATTTTTCATGAATAAGAGACTACGAACGTATATTTATGGATTATGCCCAACTGAAAATGCACTCCAAAGTAAATTGTACAATATAACTTAATTTGATGCAAGTATTTTGTGATTAAAAATACATAAAATACCAAATTTTCATACTAACCCCCAATTAATATTTATTATACATCATTAGAATACATTCACTAATACTTATTATAATTTTGGTGAATAAAACTCTAATTAAATTCAAATCAAAATTCTACGGATTTAGTGAAATAATTCCACAAATAATGATCGCATTTTCCCCAAAAATTGTGCACTACACACAAATGAATCGACATTTTAAGTAACATGCGATAATAAACTCAATTTATGAATTAAATTAGAAACTAATGTTAAAATATGTATTATAATAATCAGTCACTACCCCATGGGAGCAATTACCCGACCTATCTAAAAAGCAAGTCTGCATTAAAAAAGAAAACAGGCCAATAAAGCTTCTTTACAAAGCAATGTTAGAATATTTCAGATAACCGACTGGAATAAAAATGCGAAAGCTCCACCCAAAAACAGAATTGAAACCTCGTTGGCATCCGGCACTATTGCCACTCGTCCTGGGCACGAAAATAATGTTCGGAGAACTCCTTGAGAGGAATTCCTACTAATAATCCACAATCCTACTGTGGACTACTCCTTGTACATCTTAAAAAATAATTGATAAAATATGTCATTTTTATAAAAATATTTTTACAAAAAATAAGCCTTTCATGAAAATACAAGAGATACATTTTCATACGAATACTTCATCCGATAACCTCTCAACAAATACGCTTCCAACGCTGACAAACCCATTGGTATAAAAAAAACAGCAAACAACATAGGAAAAAATACAATTTGGATAATAAGGTAAATAAATTTTCCTCAAAAATAGAAATAAAAAAGTAAACGAAAAATAAGCATAATTAATAACATTATTGTCATTCAAATTAGAGTGTTTTCATGGCTTTGCGAGTTCTCAAAAATTCCAGTCATACATTAGTAATAATTGATGAATGCTTTTTGAATATTCTTACCAAATGGTATCATTGAGCAATCAGGGATGTTTCACACAGTATTCATTGATTTTCAATAACATTATTACACATAAATGAAACAGTATATTTTACAAAGAATAGGCAACCTGTTTGCTTTTCATCCATAGGTAAAGACTGATGGACACTACAGTTTATGCATTGAAATGCAGCCTAAAGACACCCTGGACGGGACTCATAAAAATCTGCCTTCGTGTTTTACAGTTCGCAAAAACGGATCCGTGGTTACTGTGCAACGGGCGTACCGTATTAAGTTCCGTTGTGATCCTTCAGATGATAATGATATCCGAGCCTCCATTACGAGCTGACCTTTCCAAATCAAGACAAAGGATTAAAGCAGCTGTCACAAAAATTACTCCAGCAACACTAACCATCGTTAGGGAAGAACGCTTTATTATAAAACTCTTTGAGTTGCTCTTTCATTTGATGCATGATTTATAGCTGTAAGCGCAGAGCAATAAATATTTGAGGGCGTTAATACCCCGTTTTCATTTTGAAACACCCGGTATTTTAGGACAGCAGCCATCCTGTTTGGTTCCCAATAACAGGTAAACGCTGAAGAAGACTAAACTTTTGCGTATGCTAACGACACCATGTACGGGTCTTACGAAAATCTACTTTTCATAGAAATGGCAGGTAACAAAGAAGTTGGTTGCATAGTTCAAACGCAGTAAAAAAAAAAGAAAGAATGCTCCTCAAAGCACGAGATGAGGAGCTTCACAATGGAGGCGATAAGGCCAAAATTAAAACCACAACAAAGGCGAGGGCAGTCCTTTGGCTTCACCTGTGGCATTATTTGGAAGCGTAATACCTCGTAGCTATCGGCGACGTTGGAAGTTGTCACACCTCAGAGAGTCTACATGACAAAGAGAGTCGACCTCCATCACTACTACGACTAGCTTGAACATCGAAATTCAGCAATCACGCATGATAAATCGACCATAGAGATTGTTAGCGTAGTAGAGTAGCAACCATAGAGTCTAGGGAATTCTAAAAAAACAGTTAATTAGGAGTTTTAGAATAATTAATTTCAGTACTAATGTACAAATTTTGTGCATTATTTTTTAAAACAAGAAATAAAAAAATCGGCAAACTCGTCTAGAACGTAATGATAAACTGGGGCATATCAATTAATCGGTAGTTTATTTTATCCATAAAACTGCCGTGCAGTTTCCTCATAACTCACATATTTCATCAGCAATTTAAAAATTGATCCTCATAACTTCAAAAGCATGCTTACCGATTGCCAAACTTTCCCCATTTTCACATTACACCTCGAATATGGAGCATTCATCATCATTATTCAAAGCATCATAGTCTGATTATCCAGAATAAGCTTCAAAACATTACCGGTCTTAGACTTCTAAAATTGCCTAAGTTAAAATTTTGCGGAAAATTCATATTTAAATTTGGTCCGTATAAGATATGATAAGCTATATTATAAGCTAACTTAATATATCTACTAATATAAGTTATTAATATATTAATATAATATATTAAGTATACTAATATAATATATTAATATACTAATAATATAGCTTAATATATCTACTAATATTATTATTACATCTATCAATGTAATAATAATATTAATAGAAAATATAGTTAAAAAAATAAAACTATCATAAAGCTAAAATGTTCATTTATATGAAAGCTGAACAAATATTTCGTTTTAGAAGGAAAAAATGTTCGGCAAAAATTGCTCTATTGTGAAGATGATAATGAAGGTTGAGTAAAAAGACAGCAGCTAATAAAAAGTATAAAAATATCACAGTTAAGAGATAAGTTCTTCATGGCTTGAACCATATATGGAGCATTACGGTTATGCAATACAACAACGCAAAATCCAATTTATGACGCGCATGATTCATGTGGAGGAGAGGATTTGAGGCTAATGCAAGAAATGGGTATATTATAAGACTGAAAGTAATAGGAAATCAAAAAAATACAGTGGAAACAAACGATGGTTAACTTTTCCTTCCATTTTCGGCTCTTGAGGAATAGAGGATGAAGATTCAGAGGGATAAAACCATGAAATTTTATTGAAAGATGAGGACGTTGTCATAACAACAGGCAAAATGAATTCGCCCCAACAAAACAGAGCTGTTTGGTTTATTTCAAACCTGCCGCGTGAACGACCGTACAGTTCATATTAATATGCCTTGAGAAAAAATTTCCTGGACCACGGAATGATTTAACCGATTTCCGGCACACGGACCACGGTCCGATCGAACCATGGACCTCTGGCTTTCAGGATCATTGCGTAGACCTCTACGCTACCCAGGTCATTCAATTCTCATGGCAGTTTTACCGAGGTTCCACGGTGATAGAAGTTTGGCCCTTGCGGTCCATAAAGGATGGCAACGCGAGAGAATATGGACTTCAAAGAAGCCACTACCGAAAGGTGAACTCCATACCATCGCTTAACGCCGCGCTTGGCGGAAAGCCAAAGGTCCGTGGTTCTATTCCGTGTCCAGGGAATTTTGTTCAATTAAAAAAAATAACAGAGTAAATAACGCAATAAATTGTATCAATATCCATTATCAGTGGCGTTACTAGGGGGGGATGAGGGGACAGATACCCCCTCCCCAAAGCCTCAAAAAATTTTATAGTAAACTTATGTTTTCCCTGCTATGATGATTTCCGGCAAAATTACGAGTGAAGCCAAAATTTTTAATGCCAAAATGGTGCAAAATGATTTCAGGCATGTCAGTTCTCAAAAGTTTTCCCGTTGCCTCGGAGGGTGTGTGTGGGCGGGGTCACCCCCATTCCCCTCCATCTCCTCCCCCCAAAAAAGCATATTCCTAGTTACACCACTGCCCATTATAGTATGACTCATCAGGAGACGCTGCCACATCATTAAAAATACAATATACGTTTCCCAGAGCCAAAAAGAAATATGAAAAGCAAACACTCGGCTTACGATATATTATAATTCTGCTAGTATAACAGTATACTTGACATACATGCAACCGTTATGGAAAATTTACCTTCTGTTAATAGGCTAATAGGTGGCTGTGTTTTCATAAATCCAAATCCAAAAAAAAAACTGCATTCAAAGGAAATAAATGGGATTCATCTTTTTTATTCAAATCAAACGACACAAGAAATATCAGTTTTTGAATCAAATTGAAACATAAAGGAAGAGACTTATGAATGGGAATGCGTATTAAAATAAATGAAAGGCTTAACAAGGGTTCCGGGAAGGGAGAATCTCTTGAACCCTTCATTATCCCAATCTACTTAACGCATAATAGAGCGAATCACTAATTAAGTGATTCCAAAGAGATTTCTTCGAATTATAATTTCGCTATTTTAAGCCATTCAATATGAAGCATCACTCTCACTCGAGCGATCTTTCGTCATGACGGATTTAAAACAAACGATTTCATCAACGACAAATATGGGTATATAAAAGACTAACAGGCAAAGTAAACCGAATTTAAAAAGAGAAACGGTATATTTAGGTCTATTAATGGAATAGCCTGATGATATGGCTTTCTTTATGAAGCCCCCATGAATTCAAGTTTCAAACAATTAATTATCAATATAAAAAAACTAAAATACAACTTGGTGATAGAGAGAGTACAAAGGGTCTCCAACCAATCCATATCCGTCCATAATTCAATGTTTTCCAGGGAAATTTTACAAAATTCCACGTTAATCTTACGTGATTACTGCTATAGATAACACTTTTAAAAACCCCAAAATCGCTTCAATACTTTTAAATAATATTATATTCATGTATTATTTTACGTTCCTAACTTAAAGACTTACAATTTGTAACGGAAATTTTAGACGTCGCCCGGTATTCTATTCTTTGCCTTTTTGAATCCTACTAGAGTCAAGAGTGAAAAGAAAACATTTCGATTCTGTTTTCTTTTCTGACATTCCAAGTTTCGATGCGGCTGTAAAAATTCTACTGGGCTACCGCACTTCAAATTACCACAAACACATTTAGGGACAGAAAAAGGGTGTTGAACTGGAAAAATTTACGTCATCATTAGTCAACAGTCCTAGGATTGGTTTGACGCAGCTCTCCATTCCTCTCTTCTATCCGCTAACCATTTCATAGCGACGTATTTTTTCTCTTTTACATCCTTTATAACCTGTCCTATGTAACTCATTCGGGGCAGTCCCTTGCCCTTCTTCCCTTTCACTTGTCCTTCAACGATTGTCTTCATCAGGCCATCATACCTCAAAATGTGGCCGATTAAGTTGTTTTCTGCTTAAAGGAAAAATTTAACGCGAAATGAACTTTAAATTAATTATTTTTAAATTCTAGGTTGAAGCAAAAATTCATGAATTATTCATGAATAATTTCAGGGACTAAAAGTTCACTTAAAATTCCCGATTCTTTCCGTTTTTCCGGTCACCGAACAGCATCAATATTGACTGTTTCCTAGAGAATTGAATCGTATTATGCCCGATTCAAGTCGACCACTTTCGATTTCGTAACCTTCTCACTGCTCAAAGCGATAGGCACCTAAAATTTTAGCGACAGCATCGCCCCAAAATAGTTTGGCTACATCCAATATGAATCAGGAAGGAGAGCAAGACCATCGTCCGTTAAATTTCCGCGCAACGTCAACTAAGGTTAAGACCTGTCACATCAACGGTTCCGAAAGGATTTCATTATTTCACTATGGCTGCCTTTCAAGATGCTCCTCTAAACCAATCAGGTTTGATGGTGGATCCCTGAGGCGTGGGATGGAAGCCTCGTGGCTTGCAAAGCTCTCAGCCTCTGAAAACAGCCATTACACGCTTTAGCTTTTACGCGCAACCAACATATCAATCACGCTGACGGGTTCCTTTCCCTACATAAGACCCTACGCAAGGAGGGCATTGAAATTTTCTCCCTCGTTCCATTTTGTCGGGCGCTAGACTAAAAATAAGGGCGGCAAATAACCCGACGTGCAGAATATAATTTTCGGAAAAAGTCCATGAAAAAGGGTTAAGGTTATGCATACACAGGGCACATACGCTACCACGTAGATACAATATCTTGTTTATATGATTAACCTATAGGTAAGTTTTATAATCAATATAGAAATGACGCACGTAATTATAAGCCTTCTACCATTTGAGAGAATTTGTAGCATAAAGATTACTTATGCTTGGTGGGACCAATGTCTAAATGTCTAAGACGTACGCACGTCTTTAGGTAGAAATCTCTAGGTAGGAATTAAAGTTTGGTGCCTTAAACGTTATGGGCTTCACTTTTTTAGAAGTAGCTTTGATACGAAGTATCATGTAATACCCAGATGTAGCCTCAAAGCGGCAAAATGGGGAGGAAAAACAAATTAACAAACTAAAACGTATAGTCTAACATGAAGACAGTTTGGAGCTTAAATAAGACATATCTTCAGCCAATACCCAAACGATTTATTACAACAGTCAAATTAGGCAAAGAGTAAACGCTTTTATAAAAAGTTTTTAAATCTACCTTCTTCCTGCACGCTTGCACGATTGGTGCCAGCTAACCCCGGAAACGCCCTACGTGACCTTTTTAAGGGGTAGTACCAAAAACAATGTCTTGCGAAATGCAGTGTAAACTGGGTCCTGAGAACATCAAAGTGATTGCATTCATTTTAGACAAGTGGTACAGGAAACTGAATACGATCTAAATGCGGTTTAATGGGAGTTTAATGCATTCCCTTAGACTATTTGAGTCCGGCCAGAGGGGGTTAGTTTATGGAGTGAATACTGACCAAAACTATAGTTGTTGGACGCCGTTCCGACCAGGCAACAGGAGTTATGGCTGCCCATATCCTTGGCTCGAAGTAGTAGACGTCTTTTCTTCTGCACAGCTAATGCTTCCGCACTTTCCATTCAGTCCACCTCACGCCTCACGAGAGAAAGAAAGCCCCTTGGCTTCCACCCCACTCAGTGTCCGACGAACTCCCTAGACACACACCCCTAAACACCTAACTTACTTCCCTCTCGCTTTCCCGAGATTTACCACTCACCCCTCCCCTCACCCCTCTCAAGCCAACGGAGGACGAGGGTAAGGTACCGGTCCGACAATTGGATCAAACGCAACTCAGGAAAATTCTTCCTTTTCCCCAAGCCCCATTCTCGTCACCTGGGATTGATACTTATCTCCCTCACGCTGGCTCCGATCACGCCACAGTGATGGTGGACGTATCGGTCTACATCAGTCCCATTTGAATGCGAAGACCCATTGGGAAATACAATACAATGGTGCAAGTTTCACAAGACCTTGATTCATTCGTCCTTGGAAAAAGCTTTGAGTGTTGTCTTCGACCCCTGGTATGACTGGACGCTGGAAAAATAAGGCTGACGAACGTTCGAGACGAACAGCAGAAGTTAGATTGCTAGTAGAATGAAAATACTGAGGCTACAGGACTCAGCGCTCGAACCTACCGTATCTAAATACGGGGTTTCCCATTGGCCTTCGAGCATCCACAAAAATACTTGCGTGGCTGCGTGGCCAAGGGAAAGAAACTGACCTCCCTACCCCGAGTGTGTGGGATTGACACGCCTGTGGCTTAAGATAGGGAGTGGCTTAACTTCACCAGTATAAAACAATCCTATCATTGAATTTAACGTTATGAAATTAATTGTATTTTTCAGCACACATTAAAAATTAAGTGAAAATTTAAAATTAAGAATTCAAAATTAACATTTAAGAATCAAACTGGCTGCTTCTGTTTATTAAAGACAATTATTTATAATTTGCTTTCCGCATAGTGGTATTAATCTTATGTTGCCGTTCATTAGAGACTGTATTATATAATTTCACGTACGCTTGGTGATTTGTTCAATTTTTTTCCTGGGTAACGTATCTTTTGTTTTTGAAGGTAGTCTTACCTCAGAAATAACTTTAAAGACTACCTAAATATTTAATATTCGATATTAATGTAATTGCGTACATTATTTGATGGAAGAACAAACAATCCATCAATTCATCATCTTTGTGATATTAAACCTTGAAAATGGTATAATTATCCGAAACCTGGGTTGGTTTGAATAAATAAGTTTAGATAAAGACAAGCACTTTAATTACATTAAATATCAAAGATTTCCAACGAATTCCGCCGAAAACTGAGCCTAACATACATGGTTGAGTCACTGAGGGGTTGTGTTAAAGCTGCGGGAATTTGCTTCGTGAAAAATAGATGTGTAAAGGTTATAATTCAAACAAAATATTCTCCATTCATTTTTAATACAAAATACAATAATACGGGATTAATAAAGATCTATCAACTTTATCAATTCATTAAGGCATTCATCCACAAAAAGATACTTAAAATTATCAATAATTATTAGATATACAACCGACTATCGTCATTGTTTTTTCGTAATTTTCCAGTAAAATCTACACCCTGCAGTATGAAACCGAACTATATACTTTAACTTGGTAGACTGGATGTAACACAAATATTCCCTCGGGTTTGAAAACAGGCTTATCTTTTCATGAGAAGATTTTCCTCGTATCATTCGCCTGAAAAGCATATATTATTAACTGAGTATATTAAATTGTTTAATGCTTTCAAATTAACTTTATGCAATTAAATAAATACACGTGTAGGTAATTCACTTTGCACGATCCACACTAGAAACTTACAACCAATCATGGTTTTCACTCTTACATAGGCACAGAGTCTTAAACGACAATTCCTTAAATACCTAAGGATTAGAGAGGGGTGGGGGAAGAGAAAGCCACTATAAATGAGTAGCTGTTGTTTTAACTGGTCGGCCGGGGATTGAGAAGGATGGCAAACTTAAAAACAAGGAATACTGTGAAGTCAACACTAATTGTAAGAGCTTAGCAAAAAGATTCACATGCGTTTTAAAGTGTTATGAATTGATAAAAGATGAGTGCTTCATATTCTTCCAGGACACTAATATGGGACTAAAATCTCATAGGCTTAAAGAGGGTTGGACATGAAAATACAGATTGTTTCATGGGGGAATCTGCAACACTTCCGGATGTGGTAGGTGCGACTATAGTTGAGTGGGTGAGAAACCAAGGGATATAAGTGACTTCTGTTTTCTAAACAGAGTTAGGTACAGAAATAAGGTAAGGAGAACAAAGGAGATCAATTAGATATTTGGCTGCGCAATGTATATTCCACTCAATGTCAGTACAGAACAGAGACTCACTAGCAGGCAACCAAGTTTTTTATATTTAATATAACAATTAACTGTACGTAACTCAGTTAAGAAAAAAAATCACTTGTTCCCCTTGGCTTCTTACCCACTCAATTGTCTGAAAGAAATAATTTTTGAGCTAAATTAAGCGAGAGTTTTGAGCGAGTATCCACAATACGATTTTTCAACCTCACCCATTTTGAGATCAATTTTCTAAAACTATTATTCTGACCGATTTTCCGTCCACCTTTAATTATTTAATGTCCTCATAAAATGTTCGAATAGGTTGGATATCTAGGAAAAATGGATTCCATGGTAACTGCAAAATTCATCAAAAAATATTTTCGCTGCCACTGGTCAGTAACTAAGAAGTTATGATCCAGGTTTAAGGACAAAAAATGCATGAAATTGTCTCCCCCAACATCATCCGGAAGCATTGCAGATTCCTCCCGAAATACCCATTTATAAATCTGAGGAAACAAGAGTATCAAACATGATAAAATGTTTGCGGTATGGTTCGAACTATATTGCTAGTTTGGAAAAAGCATATCCAATTTATATTTTTAAAATGCACGTCAACATCTACCTAATTTGTAGCGTTTTTGGGCACCATATACATATCCTCCATCGACTGCGTGGAGAAAAATATGCTTCCACAGCAGGCTGGTTGAACTATTCTGTTTTTGCACCGTTCCATTGATTAGTACCCAGACCTCATTCAAGAATGATGTTCTTCTAATCTTCAACATCATCTAATGGCCAAAGCTCTTAGTGGGGAAGCGCCGCCGCTTCCGTAGATCCTATACTTAATGGCTCCGTTACCCTCCGTTCAATACTCTTAGAAAATTAACCCATCTGCAACTTTAGGGTACAGATGTTACCGCAAATTGGTTCACAAGGAGCACGAGTCGAGGGACGGAACCGGAAAGCACTTACAAACTTGTAACCTCATCCTCTCAGTTCGTTACTCTCCGAGTTCTCAAACTTGATGAGACCAACGGATACTGCTCTGGTTCCACGGTTTCCGAGTATCCATTTTCCATAGCCTGAGAGATACCAGAAATAATTCCGCAAGTACCTAAACTTAGGTGAAGAAGTTCGATGAGCAATACGTTCCTTAACTGTGCGATACACCAGGGTAATAATGAATGTTTCGCACCAAGTAGAGGCACGGTATCTCTTGTTCATATGATTACATCATTCTTTTTTTCTCTATAAAAACTTATTGATTAGAGGTTAAGGATTCTTGAACAACATGATAATTAGGATATGAATTTAAATACTTTGCATTGTTCCAATTAACTATTTATTTAAAAAGGAGTCAACATCTTTCACTGCACTGCAACATCATCAGGATTTCATATATATGAGACCTCATGTCTTGGGTGTATTTTCTAAGGGTTTCTTTTCCACTCCTTTTAAAAACAATATTCACGACAAAAAATGCAAAGTGTTATACTTCATACACTGCGATAAAATTCCAAATAGTAATAGTCTCCACCATCCTTTTAAACATGATAAATGGTGTTTTCTATAAGACTCTGCAGTGTGATACATGCAATTATGACATACGACGAACACTTCTACAGGCGTATTCATACAGTCTCACCAATCTCCCAATGCTGAAGACACTTTCCCCAGTAACATCGAATGATTATCCCCACCCTTCGCCTCTATACAGTATGCATCTTAAAGTCCCCTCAAATTTATTAGTCCTATACTACGTATTTATCTTTAATTATTTACGCGCTTTCATCTTCAAATTACCACAGTATGTAGCGAGAATGTTTTTCAATATTCGCCAGTACCTCAAGTATTTTCCATACATGTTCCTCGGTAAAGCTTTCAAATTTGACATTCAGTCAAATGTTTACAAGAATGTACATGATATAGTCCGAAATTTCCAAGATAATTGCGTACGTGTATGACACTATGGTTTCCAATTTCCCACATTTGCTAGAAAATTTAATCATGACAAGCTTCGATACATTGAATCATTTTCGAATCTACGCATTGATTACATATGATTCAGTGTATCAAGACTAATTTTTAATTGATTGTTTGATAAAAGTGGAAAATTAAATATAATTATATACTACATGATTAAAGAGTTCAACCATATCGAACTTGGAATATTAATTTATGCATTAAATCGAGTAAGTTTTAAAGGAATAATTCGCCACAAAGAGAGGCCGGGCGAGCGTGAGTGATGCATCCTCTTAAGTCACCGATTTTGTCTCTGGATTCATAGGATTTGCTGTCCCACTTTCGCGCCGAAAGCTATAAGGGGAGGGCACATATGGATGGGGACGTGAGTGGGCGCGTTGATGTAGTAGAACCTGCAAAGGACGTAGCCGCGCGCCAGAGCCCTTCCTACTCACAGCGGCAGCGGTTCCTCGTGCGCCTGACAGCCGTCTCTGTCTTCCGCCCCGCCGCGCCCGCGGTTTCCGCCCCCCCTGGGGAGGTCCAACGCCCCTCTATTGAATGAATTCTCTCGCCCTTCGATCTCCGCCCCGCTTTTAACGCATTCGCCTCTCTCTTACATAGATACCCCTAAATGTACCGAGGGTGCATACTATCCGCCCGGCTTAATCCTGGTATCCGATTATGAAGACGTCTCGTTCGATTTAAAACGAAACAGACCAGACTATAAAGGATTCTTCACTGGTTTCCAACCGGGTCAAGGTCTGCATGTTGTACGCCGACGCACAAAGGGCGAGAATCGGAAAAAGACGGCCAAAATTACAAAATGGCTATTTTTTGAGTTATAAATTTGAAATTTGGCATGTCAAATCAAACATGGTTGAAATTCATGGGCTTTAACCTGATTTGACACGATTCGTATTTGTTACTGAGATACAGAAACTCAAACGTGAGCAAATTTCCACACAAAAATGCCCGTTTTCGATAATCTCTGAAAACCTTCCAAATGGAGAGTAGATGGTGATCTGAAAGGTGGATTCTTACGGAATAAATAGCTATATAATCTGTTATTATGGCATTTTTTCTTTTAATTCCCGTAATCTTAACGAATATCTGCATTGAATTCTTATCATGCAGTAACAAAATGGTGGACACTGTTTTTTGGCAAAATTTTTGACGAGGAAAAAAGCGGGAAAGTCAAGAACAAAACGAACCAATCAGGGAAGACCAAGGTGAAATAGGGGGTACAGTAAAATTGTATCACGAACTACAGTAACTTTGTACGGAGACTTAGAGCGGAGAGCTCTTATTTGCCGCGAATTTGCCGTTAACGGATTCTCAGGACAACTCGTGACTTCGAATGGTTTGCCTTCCCGGGATCGCGATGCATGAAAGACATCCGGCAACAGGGCAAACTCGCGGCCTTTCCATCTATATAGTTTTAAAATGGTGCGCTTTCGACCGAAATGTCATTGGCAATTTTTGTTCCCTTTGGCATCAGGGTTAAAATTTCGTGACAGAATTTTTCTCCACTCTGTACATACCGGAGCAATACTGACATCGGCATCATCAGCCCTGAAGGAGTTAGGAAAGTCGAAACCAACGTCGCGACGTTTCATTGGGATACTTTCTTTAATCCCTTTTATTCCCACTTTAACTAATGGCATTCTAACTATTTCGAGGCCTATAATTATCTCACCATGCGCACCATGGTAACGGAACATCAGCGAATTTCTCCGGTTGCCTCACGAAAGCATCGCATTAATGGAATTTTAGCTACAAAATAGATGAGGTTATCAAAAATATCTTCCAATTATGCATATACACGAAGATAATTTCTTCCTCAGCATTACACACAACTTAAAATATATATAATTTGAATTAACCACAATTTCTGCACCTTAATTACACTATTTAAATTTGATAAATTCCACCTATGATGGAAAAACTTTTTTTTGTATCATGCAAGGGGAAAATAGTTTTTTTGAACCTCACCGTATCGGAACTACCTCAAAAAAACAGATCGGAGTATCGAGGTCGCGCCCCCGACCGACACATTGAAGCGCCCTTTTGCCAATTTCCTCCATACGCTGCTCACTACCCTCCTTCCGTAGGCAGTACTTCACCTAAATCGTTTGGACTAGAGTAGTATACTCCGTGAACTCTCGAACTCCACATCACGGATCATTAAACAGTATACCTCTGCATGCACTTGGGGGTAAAATAGGAGCATGACAAAGTTTGTACCGCAGCTCTCAAGCACGAGAAAAATTTTTCTCCATTCCAAAGCCATACGCCGTAAAGCCTAATTCACGATGAGGGAAATTCGAACTTATTACTCTTTTCAAATTCCATACAGTTCGCTGATGACATACCTGCAGCTCGGCCTACCCCGAACCCGATTCGCGCTATTCGCCAGAATTGTGCCACATAAAATAATGCTAAACTAATGCCTCTTAAATTTTCTACAGTACAACTGATTATGCACGCACTTTTAAAGAATTCCAAATTCATCCATTTTTCCTACTCGCGCAACACGCCATCAGTCATGCAATTCTATGCCAATTTATTAAGTGTCCCCATGACGAAAAAACCGTGACCTTCACCACCACCACACATTGTTGTCCTTTATGCGTCATCGGCCTTCATATTTACACCCAAACTGTTCCCCTCCCATTTCCCTCACGCTAATCCCATATCCCTTACCCCTTCCTACATTTCCTCTGATATAAATACATTTGAGCGTTTTTGTATCATCACCTTGAGAATGTCCTAAAAGTTCAAAACCATGGCTGTGTCAACACCAAAACCCTAGAGTTGTGTAAATTATTATTGGTGTTTTATATTTTATCAGGGATGTAATTATGTGCCGTGTTTGATAACTAAACACATTTTTAGTCAGTAAAATTTACACGAGCTGATGCTCTATAAAAGTATTCCTCATCTAGAAATTATGCAGATTTAATATACGATGTAATTCGCCATACGATCAGTCGTACGGAACTAATTGATATCGTAAAGCGGTGGTATGCTGTATTGGACTTTCAATAGCTTCTAGTTCTAAGGTCTTCATATTTAGTTCACAGAATCCTTTACTCATTATCTATGCATAAGGACCCTCATACTACCAGATTTATAACTTCAGTGCCTGGAGAGTTTGTAATTTATGATTTTTCTTCATTTTATCCATTATCATGGGCGTACCCAGCGAGGGGCAGGAGGGGGCAGCTGCCCCACCCTGAAAGCAAAAATCGCAAATGTCTTTAAGGAAAATAATACTTTTTCAAGCAACTAATTGGAAAATCTAATAAATAGCTGTTACAGTTTCCTTATAATGTTGATTTCATTCACCTTTTCCATGCTTAAATCTTACCTTTAACTTGAACAACCATGGCTTTCCCCTAGTTTTCAGCTTGGGTACGCCCTTGTCCATTATTGAGCATTTCTAGCATATATCCATTATTGAATGTTGTTCTCCCCTCCCTGGGTATTGTTATGAATTAAAAGAATGAACACTAGTGCGAGTGAGTCAGTTCCAATGTGCACTGAGTTAGCAGATTGAGCTGTGAGGCGAGAGAGTCTTATTTGGTGAGTCACGACTCCCTCCGCGCACACTGTGCTCTGGAGTTGAGCGAGCCGAAGTCAGATTCCCGGCGCTCACGACTCCCTCCGCGCACTCAGTACGTATTGGAGACGTGTGCGGTGGGAGTTGGACTCCATGCGCGCATACTCCCTGCGCATACATTTTCCGTGTATAGCTCATCGCACGTTAGGCGGGTAAAAGTGAGCACATGGCACTTTTCGCGGGTAGCCCACTGCTAACATTTTCATATCGCTTGAAAGATTCTCCTGATTCAATTTCTGGTATTGCTCCGAAGGATCTCATATGACCTTTATCGTAAATCTCTATCCTGAATTTTCCTTGCATCGTTAGAGAAAAGGGGTTGAAGATTCTCATGTAAAAGTTTTCGTCAACGGCAAATTTATGAAAATAATACCAGACAAAAATGAAAAATTGTTCTTACACAAATAACTGAGATTAATCGTGGAAAATAATTATGAATTCTTAATTTTTTCGTTTCGCATTTTCGTTTCGTTTCTTTCAATTTTTTCATGTCCGTCTTCCATGAAAGATATAACGTATCGGAGAAATGGTTACTACGTTATATCACCTGTTCAGCATTGTGATTATGCAATACGTGATTGATTTGAAATAAATGTTTCTAATTGTGATATCGGAAATGTTACATTTTAAATGTTCGTTCAAAAATTACCCCCTCACTATCTTACCCTGCCTTTCTGTGGATTGTGCTGTGAGCGGTGAGGCAGCTCAACAAAAAGAGTCGTTTATGCCATCAATAATGAACACTATCATTTTTTAGCCCGCTACGAGCTTTCACTAAATCTACAACATATAGAAAACCAGGTATAATCTAACTAACTTTTAATTTATAAATATTTATTTCTGAAAGAAAAACGCTCGCGATGAAAGTAGGTATGCAACTCAATAGCCATGTCCTAAGCCTCTTTGAGTTGTACAACTGCTCAACATATAAACTTGCACCGACAAAGTTCATTGCACCATATATCGGATATATCAAATTGGCGTCACTTTCGTAGTGAAATTCCGTTTTGTGAACGACAAGAGAACAAGAGAAAGAGGGAGCCATGCAGCACCGGCTCATCTCAACTCTACCCTTACAATCGATAAGTGTAAGGTTTCACAAGCAAAGGTCATCGCATCCCGCAAGAATCGGAGATAGTACCGAGATGAATTTAGAAAGTTAATATTAATCCTTCCGAGAATGATAATGGAGCATTTCCAACTACTGAACAAAAACCCACCATATACTACGGCTAATGGCATTAAGGGCAGACGCTGACCTTTCATTCCATCGGGAACCAAAAATTCAAAGTTTCGGGGAGAAAGTTTGAGTTGGATTGATTTCGAGATATTGGAATGTCAACACATTCGATTTTTGCGGAGGTTTTTCATCAACATCACTGCTCAATAATGCTAAGGTTGGTTTGACGCAGCTCTCCTCTTAATTCTCCTTACAGCTTATCTTTTCACTCCAACGTGTTTCTTCTCTTTCACTTTCTTCTTTACTTATTCCATATATTTCATTTGAGGTCTTTCTTTTCCGTTCTTGCCATCTACTTGTCCCTCGACGATTGTCTTCATCAGGCCATCATGTCTCAAGATGTGGCCTATAAGGTTGTCCCGTCTTCTTATTTAAGTTTTCATGAGGCTTCTCTTCTCTCCTTTTCTTCTTAGGACTTCCTCATTACTTACTCCGTCGATCCATTTGATCCTCATCATTCTTTTCTAGCACCATATTTCGAATGTCTCTACCCGAGATTTCTCCGCGGCTGTCGTTGTATATGCCTCACTTCCGTAGAGAAGCGCACTCAAGATGAAGGTTCCGATGAACTGTTTCCATACTTCTATGTTTAAATTTTTCGCTGTAAGTGGAGCTTTCTTTCGGTGGAATGCTCCCTTCACCTGGGCTATTCTGCTGGCAATTTCTTTCTTCCTTCCCCCTGAAGGAGAAGGGTCTATCAATCTGACCTGAAATCCTAATTCAAAGGATTTCGGTAGATGTATAGGAAAGATAAGTCACGACGAAAACATATCTTACTTACTTAGTCATTCGCGTACAAGTTTCAAAATGAAAAATCGCGAAAGTTACCGCCCACCTTTCAAGAGTTACTGACGTCAATGGAGATTGGCTCGTGAAGGAAGAAACGCTCATTGAGGGAAGGATTGGCTCGCTAGAGTGTAAACAATAATGAACCAAGCAAGGTCAGGGCGAGAGATCGAGCAGCAGAGGATAAGCGGTGACATAAGGTCGACATGACGTGACATCAACTTATTTGCGAAAGGGTTGAGGCCATCGATTTTTCACTGCCAATAGCTCGAGAAGTAGGTGACGGATCGAGGGACGGAGGGAGGTCTCTTCATGAAAAAAATCTTTCGCAATAGTCAATTTTGAAAAAGTTTTTATTGCTATAAACTTCAAAGAATTATAGAAGAACGAAAGAAGAAGGCAGTGGGCTCAGAGATACATGAAACCATGAATTCTAACGCAAAACAATGCAATGAGGAAACTTTTTTTTCCAATAAGGAAAGACAAACCTCATTTCCTGAATATATTAAAGAGTACCTAATAAAAATACTTCTCCTTTCCCATGAATATATACGATAATATAAACAACACCCAAACAAATCGGAGTAACAATCAAACATCCACATAAACATGCACAAAAATGCATAAAATCTCTTTATCCCAAACTCCTACCAAAATGGTTTGTATAGCTCAGGAATTAAGGAGCCGACAATAATTCTACAAGTACTCTCCATTTATGATAATCACGTGGCATATACCTAGCTCGGGCTCATTACCGAAAATGATAATGGTATTATCTCGAATGCTACTATGGCATGGGAAGAACTGGTAATATATACATATTGTAACAGTATTTTTTAACGTAATAGTCTACTGCACCCATAAGTGTAAAATATATTAAATCCAAATGAGTTATGACTCTATAACAAAATATTATTTGTTTTAAATAGGGATTTTAAACTTCCGGTGATAAGGAAGTTTATAAAGCTGCTCTAAGATCATATGCATATAAAAATTCGCGAGGTGCAAGAAAAATGTTGGATGTGGCAAAATTAATTGTTTCAACGAATTACTTTGAATTTATCATCAAATTTTCAACCTCTAAAGACGCACAAAATGTAACCAATTTTACCGATTGGGTAACAAAAGACGTTGAGAATGAATTTGAGAATAAGCTCTACGTTCGCTAAAAGCAGTTTTTAACAAATCGCGAATCTTTCCTTGAAATATTTGAGGCCCACGGAATTGGTCTCTCTAATATTCTGACTTTCAATCTGACCTATCTGAGAGCAGAGAGGTTCATAAAGTCATTTTTTCAGGAACGATATTAAGGCCAAAGCAGAATTAATGGAACATCCTGCATTCGCTATTATCTATGGACCATCAAGTATCGTGTGAATCAGTCTGTGATTACAGGCCTGGCAGAAAATATGAAATAAGAGAGATTCTTTGTTAGATTGATAAGTATGGGGATTCGTTTAGCCCTCGTTTTAAATGGCTTTATAAATGATAAAAATAAGTCAGCAGTGAAAAAATTCATAAAGGATACTATAACATCTATTACAGGTTGAGATCCCTTCCACACACTTATTGAGTCTATAGATGCATATGCATCAACTTATATGGTATTTGGACATATTAATGGTAAAGACGATTATCTTTTAGTCTTTAAACATTGCTTCTCGCTCAAAATGCCGGAATATTTAGTCACCATTCCCTAGATATCTCACTCAAATTTTTCCTACCCTAAACCCATTCAAATACTTTCTTTTTTATCTTCCATTCAAATTTTACCTCATTTCACCTTCCAATTTCGTCCTTCCCTCCATAAATATGCCAGCACTCATATTTAAATTCTGTACATTTCGCATAAGGAATTCGGGTGTTAATGAATCGCATTAAAATGGAAATTTCCATTTCATTCAATTGCAGTTCTGACCCTATCAACCCGCCGACTTTGTTTGTTTCATTTCCACGGCAAAATTTCCTCTACCCAAAGGCTAATTTTCTCATTTCAGGCTTGGGATCATCGAAAGGTAGCTCTTTCTGCGTCAAATCCTCCGTGTCGAAAGCCTCCTTCGCCAAATCATCGGTTCTTGCCATTTTCAGCTATTTCCTTGTGCCCCGGGGGACCAAAACAATGAAACGTATATTCTTTCCTTTCCGAGGGGGGTATCTATTTCATTGCTTTGGGTCCCGGGGTGTATTGGAATTCTCGAAAATAAAAAGAGCCGACGCTTTGGCGAGGGATTTGAAGGAACGGACTAGGAGGGAGGATTGAAGAAACACGACCTTAGAAGCGCTGAGGCACCCCGACCAGCCTTTTGAAGCCTGGTATTTTCTATGAAAAAAAGAGTCTGTGTATAGGAGGACCGTTCTACCGATTTCCAAAGGATCGCAAGAAGGGGAAAATTGAAGGAAATGAAGGTGGCCGAGAAAAACAAGAGTGAGGGTCTGCGAATGGAACATGTAATTTGAGACAGGGTGATGCCCTCGGGACAAAATACCCTTTATCAATGCGACCAAAAAAAGTCATGTCCAATGATTGCGCTGAATTATTCCGGACTCACACGATTCGGAAAAGTAAGCTTTTAAATGAATTTAAAAAAGAATAACTACCACTTTCTCTACATAGGATTATCATAGAAGAAAGGTGCAAATTCAGAAATTCTTAGAAAAAGATACCAAATCTCGCACGTTGTGATTTTGTCTTGTGGAGGTACTACATCAAAAGCGTTGTTTATAGACAAAAAATTCAAGACCTAAACCACTTAATGAATAGGACTAATTAAGCAATGGCAATTATTAACGAAGTGATGTTAACTAATGTTTGGACGCAAGTTGAGTATCGTTTGGGTATTTTTTCGAGCGACTAAGGGCGCACATACAGAAATTTATTAACTATGTAAAACAAACTGTCTGAGACGACAAAATCGAAAAATAAAAATTATAATCAGTACGAAATTCTGTTTTCATCAACATGATAACCAAAACCGCATCATTCTTTTATGATAACCCTGTATAATAATTTCATTGTGAACACGGAGAACGAGTAATAAAAATGAAAAATCAAAATCAATCCAAGCGAAAGACCTTCACCGAATGAAAAAGAGATATTGGCTATTCTAAAAGTAGGAAAAAGCTGACTGGGTCCTCAGATAAGAAAGGAAAAAAGTTAATCACAATTGGAAACTAAAATAACCAGCGATACTAATTCAAGATTGAGATTGAATATAATAACAAGTAAGTAAAAGCATCGAAAATTGAAGTTTTTGCGTGTTTGATGCTTCAGATATTTTTTCTTTTTGGATGGAGAATGGAGATGTTTTGCCTGTATCACCCTTGTCCGAGTCTTTCGAATGCATATCCATTAATAATTTGAAGCACTATTTTGCAGTCAAAATACTGAAATGAAGAGTACCACAGAGGATATTTTACTTTAAAAAGCTGAGAGATCGTTTTCCAAGCCCATATCATGAATTAAGAAAAATTGATAACGAAAAGAGACTTCAAATCAGAGAATAAAATTAATTACTCGTTGCAATTAAGTCGGTAAATCCTTATTTTAAATAAAGGACAAAGAACGGACTGAGATAGAACACCGTAACCTCACGTTCTCTGCTGTTGACAGTTTCCTCGTAATCGGACATGAACGAAAAGTATCATCGTCAAAACAAACAAACACTTTCCCATAACGATTCCTTGAAGATTTCCCTTCAAAAATGTACATCCCAATCAATCCTTTCAATGAGTTCAGCATACACACTAGAGGAAAATATTTTGAAAGGAGAATCGAACAATACTAGTTAATTCCAAACAAGGCTGTATATTTCACTCCCTTGAGTAAATGAATATTTCCAGGGTCATAAAATGTCGTAAATAACGCCGAATTTCTAACACAGGTATCGTACACGTACGCTGAACACGATCCGAAAACAAATTGATTGACATACCGCCTAAAAGCACGTTTCCACGCGGAAAATCAGTCAACAATGCTGTTGTTTGAGTTTCGTCATAAGCAACGCGACTCCGTAAAAACAACATCAGTCGAAGGTCAAAGGGCGTGGTCACTTCGAAATATCTGTTCTTCCCCTTCCTGTCACCGCAAAATATCTCGTCTTTAAAAACTCAAGCGGGCAGCAAAATAGTATGGTTACCTCTCCAACCCCACGCTATGATTCCAGTTAGCCCCGTCCTCACGTGATGTCGCCACTTTCTCCCCGCAGAAACGAGGGTTCTTATCACTTTCTTGCCCGCGCAACCCTTTGGGATAAGTTTTACGATCCCATTATCGAGAGCGGTCCAAAGGACTAGGGGGCATGGCAGGGAGGGGGAAGAAGGTCTTGTACGTGCCCTGAAACCATTATCCAAGGCCGAGGACTTAGACACAACTTCTCTCGAACATGAACACCTGTTGCCATATAATTGCTTCATCCGTCTGCTTCTCGCCCAACATTTAATATCATAGCATATTCTTCTTCTATATATTTAACAATCCACACATAAGTACACCATCTGCACCTTCTTTCAAGCTCTTCCTCAAAATAATCCAATACGTTCAATTTTACTGCCGCTGTTAACTGAGACAATACATGTCCAAAGAAATAAACTACATCCCTAGTAGGTTCTCTGTGTAACAAGCGTTAACTAATAATAGCGATTTGTCCTCCATTTTTTCGCAAAAAAAAAGGTTGCATCACTGCACTGATATATCTACAAATATATAGATATAAATAGAATACAGCAAAGTATGTTTTGAATATTACCGATAGTGCCGATCAAAAGTAGAGAAAATTCTACACATATCTGTAAATATTGTAAATGAGGCATAATTAATTTTATTAATTAATAAAATAATTCATGTTCTTCACATTTGACATAAAATATTGTCATTGACATGACTCACGAGACATCTGTATTTCGTTTCGTCCCAGAGTTTTATTTAAGTTTCGACCCGAAGTAGTTTTGACTGCGATTTCGTTTCGACCCTGAGTGTAGCTCCCACGGTTTAAATCCATTTCTTTTCGTTTCTACATTTCTCTCCCGGGAACGAAGCTATTGAAATTTTACTGGTTTTGACTTTCGTTTAGTTTAATTTGCCATCCCTGCTTGTATTTGGAGCGTGCCTCTTCGTGGTACTGAGGCATGGGCGATGACAGCATCGATTAAATCAACGTACAAACCTTTCGAAATGTGGTGTTATGGAAGAATCACGAAGATCAAATGGATGGAAAGTGTAAGCAACGTGGAAGTTATAACAAGAGGAGAAGAGAAATCTTTTGAAAATCTTGGGTAGTTGACGGGACAATTTAATCGGGCATATCATGAGGCTCGAGGATGTAATGAAAATTATCGTTCACGGAGAGGTGGAAGGATAGAACAGGTGAAATAGACCGAGGATAAGATTCATTGTGCAGGTGATGAAAGTTGTACAGGAAAATAATTGGGTAGGTGTTAAAAGCGGGGATTTCAAGGGAAACTAAACTAAAGCCAAAACAAGTAAAATTTCAATAGTTTCGTTCCCAGGAGCAAAATGTAGAAACGAAATGGATTTCAACCTGGGGAGCTAAACTCAGGGTCGAACGAAATTGGAATCAAAAACTACTTCGGGTAGAAACTAAACTAAACCTCTGAGACGAAACGAAACGCAGATAATGCTGGTATGGTAATTGAAGGAGGCGACCGACAGCTTAGGTCATTTGCGTCATGACAGAAGGGTAGATAAGAAAGGGTGGAGAGAAACCCGGCGTAAGAATTAGCCCGCTCTTAACGAAATGCGCCAAGGGGACCACGGCTTAACGTCCCATCCGACGGACGGAGTGTTGCACTTGAAATGTTCTCCACGCAACATTGAAGCAGGTATCGGGCAGTCTTTGAAAATTCTCTGCCACCGCCGGGATTTGAACCCGAGCCCACGGGATGGGAAGCCAACACTCTAGCCACCACACCAACCCGATCCCCCTTTGCAGATAATGCTTCGCACCGCAGGGACCACGTGCTTCACTTTCGAACAGTTAAGTTTCGACCCACGTACCGAGTATGAAGTATGATTAAAGTAAGTGGAGGTTCGGCCTACCGCTATTAGACGCACGGGACACTCACATTTTTACTACTAACAGGAGAACAGTGCACGAAAACTAACCATTCCATTTTTAAGCTCAACGTTTTAACCTCTCTACACGTATGTCAAACGTAATGGATCGAAACTATTCTCTCTTATCCACTCAACTTTTGGGATCGAAACTTAACTAGAGCAGCGGATTTTATAGCTAACTAGAACTAACTGAGCAGCGGAGTTTCGATTAATTTCGTTTCGTTCCCGGGAGTAAAGTTTCGTCCCGGGTCGACAATAAACTCTTTGGTGATTTTAATTTCCTGCAGGAACGAAACTAAGCCTATGCGTCGCGTCGTATTTTCGTTTCTCTCCGAGTCGAAACGAAACATTTTCGTTTCGTTTCACTTGCCGTCCCTGGTTAAAAATTAGCCGAAGGTTAAATGGATGAAGAGCTGCGTCAAACTTGTCTTACAATTGATGACTGTTGACGAAGATGATGATAACAGGACAATAATAGCTTCAACCGATTCCGGCGTAATATCGTGGAAGTTCGGCGTGTTAAAATAAAAGGTAGATGCACTTTGCCACAATTATTTTAGTTCGCAAAACGCGTTTCAACTCACAGAGGCATCACCTCGCACAAAACTGAAAGTGTAACAACCCTTTGCATAAATAGGAAAATAATAACTTGAGATTTTATAAAGAATCTATTTAAACTCACCCCAGCACTTGGAAACAGCAATTACCCGCGTTTACTCCACTTACCTAGCAAGAGATGGAAAGGAAATTAGTATGTCACAAATCATGCAATCGCACTTACGCGAAAGGTCATCGAGTGCGTTCAACTGGTGGTGGGTCGAACACTAGATACAGAGGCTATCTACAAGTTAACCGAGATTATTCGTTAAATCGCTTCTTGCGAACAAAACACACTGGCAATTCGAGGTAGCATTGGTGTATCTTTGGGTAAGAAAAGCCACCTACAGCGAGGGACCACCAGTGTCCTGGCCGAAGAACACGAAATTTTTTATGGTCAAGATTGCCTTATCTCGCGGGTCGGGTAAGTTTTCCGTCGACTTATGGACCTTCATCTTTGCCGGGTTTTATTTATTTGTTTATTTATATGTGTTTTATTTATTTTATTTATATATCTTCTTATATATAAAATTCTAGTCACATTTTTTGTTTCCAAACTCCTCCGAAACGGCAGGACCGATTCCTACGAAATTGTGTGTTTATATTCTGTAGGTATGAAAATAGGAGGTAAACTATTTTTCATTATTCCGTAGGGCCCATGAGGCCCTGGAATGGGCCCTGAATCGTTTCGATTAAAAATATATGTAAAGTTTGTTATTAATGCCTGCAGAACTATTTTCTTTTGCATATTTAATCTAGTGATAATGGTCACATTTGGTTAAAATACAATTTGAAAGGAAATACATATTATCATTTTCCACGTGTTTTACGGTGAATTTTGAAAAAAAAAACATTCATCAAAATGCTGAAAGTTTAGCATTGTCGTCTTACTTTTCCCTAACGTTCCCGATAATTTATGTCCCTTGACGACCGTCAGTATTGTTTCTGTAGGATGACATTTCTTCTATCGACATGTGTTTCGATACCAGCGAAGCCGTAAATTATCCTCCAGAGTTTCCGAACTCATTGGGTTTGCCAGGCATGCTATCGCACCGTTTACAACTGAAGGTTGGATCTCCAGGTACTTTGCTTCATAATTTTAATCCACCATGGCTATGCAACGGCACGTGGTTACTCATTTTTCACGTTTCTGTTCACTTTAAACCATCATAAGGGCTTCAATATGTTCTAAGTTTCCTCTTGAATTTCTTCTTAAATTTTCCATTTTCGAAGTCCAAAAAATGGCTTAAGGGTTGAAGTTGTTATACAGCTACTTTTTCGGATTCTTCTCCTTGTACTTCTATATTGTAGTATGAGATAACGG
The DNA here is from genome assembly GCF_921293095.1 of Ischnura elegans. NCBI lineage: Eukaryota > Metazoa > Arthropoda > Insecta > Odonata > Coenagrionidae > Ischnura > Ischnura elegans. Next base: position 33,309,825 of record NC_060250.1, on the reverse strand, counting down.
TGATATGAAAGTGATGAATAACATTCCTCCTTGGTTGATTAGATAATTTTTTTTTCCTTATTGTAAGTGCGCCCAACGACTCGGCACCTTTCCTCCCACTCCACATTCCACCTACCCCATTCCTTGCTTGCCCATACCGCTGTATCAGCTCTTCCCCCAACCCTTCTTCCTAGCCGCCGAGGAGTTGCGAACGCATACGCAGCAGTAAAATGCAACATTGTCTCCTGGTCGCCTATGCATGAGGTGACTGGGAGGCAACGAATACGGAATGGCCAGCGAGGAGACACGTGGTGACGCCGAGCGGCTGTGGAGTGCGCTCGGAGAACGAGTGGGGGAGTCTGGTGCGGAGAGTGTACTTGAATGGTCAATGAAGCGAGAGTTGTGAACCTTGTGTTGGCGTCTTAATTGGTTCCCTGGTGACCCCTCGACGGACCCTGCTGAACTAGAGACTTACATTATCTTGACCTCTTTTAATTCATCATCAGGGCTTCAATATGTTCATCGTTTTTTTTTTATTATTATCTTATCAACCAAGGAGGAATGTTATTCATCACTTTCATATCACCATCATCTCATACTACAACATAGAAATACAAGGAGAAGAATCCGAAGCAGTAGCTGTATAACAACATCAAACCTTAACCCATTTTTGGACTTCTAAAATGGAAAATTTAAGAAGAAATACAAGAGGAAACTTAGAACATATTGAAGCCCTCAGGATTGTTTAAAATAAACAGAAACGTTGACAATAACTTTTTTGCATAACATACGTTGACCTACACTCCAAGAAATATTTAACATGAATTAAAAAAGGTCAAGATAAGGAAAAAAATTATTCATCTTAAAAAATGATGAAAAGCTTTGTCGAAGTTTAAATTTTTCATGGATAGTTCTAAGGAGAAGATGTATTATTACCCTATTATTCCGAAAAATGTGCCAATTGAATTCAAACGGGTACAATTTCCAATTAGAAATTGTCATTCGCAATGACAGACGATAAGTCTCAAGGCCAAACGATGTCTCTTGTTGGCTTAGATTTGGGAGCACCTTGTTTTTCACACGGACAACTATGCGTGGCATGTTCTCGCGTAGGTAAACCATCCAGTTTGTTTCTGTTGGCTAAAGATTGACTCACTAAAAATATCGTACACTCCATTGCACTAAGAGACTGACCATGTTGCTGTTTTTTTAATTGTCATATTTTTTTAAAGAGTCTAATTTGAAATTTACTGATTAAGATAATAAAAGAACAATGAATTCAAAAAATTAATGTTGGGTGTTTTGATATATTTATCGATCGTCATCGTTCACAGCGTGCCATTCATCTTTGAGTCATACACCACATCCCCATATACCCCCATAAGTTAGTTATTTTTTATTTGACTACCAAAATATTCACCAGAAATAATTTATATGGCAAAACAACCTTTGCCGGGTCAGCTAGTATGAATGTATAATATACATTTTTCCGTAAACCGTCGTCACGGTGTTAATTTGCATGCCTCAACAGCTTTTTCTTAGCGAAATATTTTCGGCAGTGGAACCTAAATAAAAAACTTTTTAGCCCACTGCCCCACTCATTCTAGCTACTAGTACTTATAATGGAATATTTCGGAAAAAATAACCTTTAACCATAAAAGTTATACCAATAGTGAGTGATCATAACGTCGTGCTGCGACTGTACTTGCGGAAGATTCGCCTCGAAACGTGAGGGCAGTGAAGTCTTCTACCTCTCAGGTTTCACTTTGTTGCTAGACAACCAGCGCAACGACACCCACGGGAAAGTGGGCATAGTAACAATAACCCATTTAAGATACCTTAGTGATACCTAATCATGTCTCAAAAGGGTTTGACCTGTTTCTTTAAGAATTCCATTTGAATTATCAACTTTCCAGATAGAAAATTACCCCGTAGTGTTCGCCATAAAATAAACTGCCACACCGAACCGTTTTGCATCGAAATCATATTAATTACCGAGTTTCACTAAAAATATTTCCTTCTCTTTTCTCTCAGTCGACTCCGGGAAAGGCCTCTCATTGACCTTCATGAGTTCCTTCATCTCATTTTGATGGATTAACGACAATTCTTCCTCGTCTTTCCACATCCCTCCCCCCGAGGATAGAAATCGGGTTATCGAGAAGGTCCCGAGGTGATACGGAAAAGGACTAGGGCACCTCACTGCGGCAAATGGCATTCCAAGGGTGGCATTCAACCCCCGAAGGCAGACGCCGCCTAAGTACTCAGCGAGATTGTTTACTCTGCGGGAGGGTGGAGGGGGGGGGGGGAAGGCGATGAGCAGGCGAGAGAATTGGGGTCAGGGCGCAAAGGCGCGAAATGCGCTGCAACTCGGAAAACCCGCCATACTTCGTCGATTTCCCGTGCCTTGAGGAGATTAACGTGGGTGTTGAGAACCGTCAAATTTATCGCGGCTACGCCCTCTTACGGTGACTGTAACACCCTCCATCGTGAAATTCCGCGCAACAATCAGCTCCTCTTTGCCAAGCCCGAGGCGAGAGAAGTTTTACGACCTGAGCGAATGAAGACAAATACTCATCATGCACCTACTTTAAAACCCACTTCCGACTACTGGCTGACTGATTCATGAAAAGGCTCTAACAGGTTAAGATGGTGCAAAGTTCCCCCAAATATTTTGAAAAATAAAAAATATACACTTGAAGTGCATAAAAAATTATGAGTTTCCCAAAGTTTCAGGCCGTAACAATGGAAATTAATACTATAAAAATTGAAACACGATTTTTAGTTTTTTTTAACTATATTTCCAGTTATTATTTTTGTAAAATCGTTTTTTTTTATTTTAAAATGTATATGCTATTATGTTCTACCATTCTGATTTTTCGAGTGCGAATCTTTATTTGTGAATACTTATTTTTTCCTAAAAATATTTTGCCATCGTAGATAAAATCCATCAAAGTTGACAATCAATTTATGGACAAGCACGAATAACACGTAATAAATAGAATGAAATAATATGAAAAATTAAAGAGAATAAGTATTAATATAATTACAAAGGTATATAGAAATAGATAGTTACGAATATAGTTGTTTAAGTCAGATAGATGAGAATATAGGTGCAGAAATGGCAGAATAGGATCGTTTTCTTCTCGACGGGGGATAGAATATACCTAACAATCATACCAAATGTTAAAAAGCAGCTTTCTCTCAAAAAATAAAAATACCCGATTAAGGATATCTGGTGCCATATAATATAGACATATATTGAATTATTAGCCCTATCAACAAAAGCAGAAAGGAAAAGGATAAGTTTAATTCATTATCGTGTCATGGTGCCCGGTGATGAACTAAGTTCTGCTCAGAGAGAGAATTATGCAGCAATCAAAAAACTTCCGTAATTTATTTCGATTAATTACCGTAGGTCTATAAGTTATATTATGCATGTAGGGACACAAATACTAGTATCATACAATGTCGTAATATTGTGAACAGCCAACCCACTATCTCATTTACTTTAGCTCTACCACAAGATTCATCATACCACTGAAACCTCTAATCAAATGAAAGGCCAACCGCAACGGGCTGGTTAAGTCAAAAACAGCATGAAAGTTTTATAGTTTAACTTCATAAAATACTAAGGAAAAATATAAATCTACTCTTATGGAGGCAATAGTTCAGGATTGCTATTAACCGCATATATCTCACGGTGAAAAAGCCGCAGTTGTACTATGAAAAGGTCAAAGAGATAATATAGAGGGTTATGCGCAGAGAACCCCGTACCTTGCATATTAAATTTATCTCTCTGCGCTCTTCTGAGCAGTAAAATTTTGCCAAGGGTCTAAAAAAAGCAAAAGAATGCGAGGACTGGGAATTCTCACGAAGTGGAACTATGCGCGATAACGTTGATAGGTGGTAGTACCGGATAGGTGGTACCGGATAGGTGGTAAACGCAAAGACTACACCTGCATTTGGACCCAATCATATCTGGCGGACATTTTATATGCACTTTAAACATAAAAAGGGCGGAATCGGCTCTCATAATTCACGTCTCGGTCCGCTATATGGGTGCACCAATGTTCTATCGATATTTAACAATAACAGAAAATGACAGCATAAATATATCAATGAATAATTGAAAAAGGGAGAGTTTGAAATCTGTTCCTCACTTTCATGAATAAATTATGGAAACATCCGACGTTTCCAGAGCTTCATGACATAATACATTAATTCTCCTATAAATAAATGAATTAATGTTCATCTGTGTGTGGGTAATATTTTTATATCCATGAAAACAGTGCTTTGAAGAAGCCACTCATCATTTCACAGGGACGTCGAATGTGGCAACTGCGGCTTCGACGATAATGCATAATTTACGTTGAAAATGCCATTTAGCATTAACTCACGGCCTAAAAAACGTAATTCACAGGAAAAAATGCGTCTTCCATATTTTAATACAAAACAGCTTACTTTAAAAACACTCATAGCATACGTAGGTACAGCACTTAAGCCTAGGGTATTAATGTTTTTCGTCAAGTTCTGATAGCTAATTAATTTAAATGAGAAAATTTTTAACTGGAATTACAAAGCCTTGAAGGTGGATAAAAATATGTTTTTTAACTATTCAAGAGGATGTAGACCTTACTAAAACCGAACTGTTCTTCAAGTTTAAATTAAGCTAATCCATTTTTAATTAGAAAAGTTAATATTTGATATCTCGCACGAAAATCTCATCAAATTCTCGTATGAAATAGTATCCTTAGAAAAAAGTGGAAGTCCGCTGTTCCTTTTCCATCATCCCTCCTCATAAATTCTATTACACTATGAAATCGGTATAAGAATATAAACAAGGTTTAAGATAAGTGCACTCAAATTTTATTACTCGATATTCATCCAATATAATTCAATTCATTCATAAGTAGCCAAAAGACTAGATCGAAAATTCTAAAGTAATTTACTAAATGTACTAAAGTAAAGCACTTCCTTAGGAAAGTGATGGGGCTGATGAGGTGGCTAAAATGTTGTCTTAACAACGCGTAGGCCCTGGTTCAAATCCCGGCTGTGGCAGAGAGTCCATCCTTCACCCTTTATATCCTTCCTTGCCTTCCCTTCCCCAATGGCGCTAATGACCTCAGCTGTCGGTCGCCTCCTCCAAATACCATACCATCAATGACCTAAGATATACCAAGTACAAGTCCAACTCCTCAATTCTCCCTCGATAAGAAGCACTCATATCCATGGAAAATATGGTTAATAATCTCGTTCAAAGTATAAGAAAATAAGTTTCCAATATGGTGACAATCAATCCTCATTATTGGCCACTTGAAGGCGGCAATGCATCTATTCCTACTAGGTTGATATTTCCAGAAAGTAAGAGTACTGTTGAGCTCTCGCAAGGTGGGAAATTGTTTTCAATATTTGGCAACATTCAGTGATAGTTGGGGTATTCTATGAACACAACGGGTACCGGTGACCTTCGTCAGTGCCGAATCTCACGTCTTAGTGGCCGCTTCTGTGAAATACGTCGATTAAGAAATATCGTAAGTGCGTGCTGTCATAAGGTTCATTGTCGCGGAAGGAATTTTTTAATTTGTTTAGTTGGGACATTCTAAATCACCCCGCATACTCCCCTGCTTTGGGCTTCGGAATACCATCCTGAAGACTCACATGGGTAGAAAAACAGTTACCCCGATAAGGCGGTAAAGCAAGAGGTCTGTTAGAGGACGAAGGAGATGGAGGGAGAGTTGTATGAGGAAGGAATCAAAAAACTTACGACTCGGCTTAAAATCTGAATGGAACGGGAAAGGGATTACGAGGGAAAATAAGTAAAATGTATGCCTGCAATATCATGATTTTTTATTTCAAAATTTCTTTTTTTATAGAACATAAAAATTAAGTTCTCCTACTTTTTGGACATCCCTCGTGCTATCCTGAAACATGCGTGGATACTCCAACGATTAAGTTCCTCTATCGCTATTATTCGTGATTTCCAATAGAAAAAAGTGGGGGAAATTTAAGGAATTGCACCTAAAACTAGTCACACGAGGGGCAATGCGTTAGCGTTTTTTCGCCGTTACTTAAATTTCACGATGTTTCAATGTCTATGCGTCATTCTGAAGAGACTGATTCTCGCATGCATTCACTTTCACGTTGAGGAAACATTGGAAATTTTCCAGGACTTTTTAATTCGCAAAGAAAAATGCCACTCCCGCTCCCAGACTATTCCCAGAATTCCACTCCCGCTCCCTATACCTTATATTTTCGAATAGGAAAATGGTTAATATGAGAATGCATTGTTCGACAAGCCAACAAATTTGAACCGGTATGAAATTCGTCGCAACTTAATAACGAGAACGCGAGGGTCGGAACTAGAATGTTTTCCTTCAAGTCCACCGTACTTTTCCTCCATTGATTTCCTTTATACATTTCCTTTTCTGAAAATATATTCCGCTAGCTTAACTTCCGTAAGAATGTATTTGATGTTCGAAGCAATATCAGATCAAGAATTCAATACTAGAGGTACGAAAACACAATATGAATATTTCATAAAAATACAGAGCACCAATCTGTTTGCTCAAGAACTCTTGACTCTCCTTTGTCAACTTTCAATCTCGCGGCACCTGTCTTTGTCTCTGAAGTCCTCTCCAAACACTGTCGTTTCAAATCATATATACAAGTCTCCTTCTCGATCCACACAGAGAATGACAACAAGGTGTACTCGGGAACCACGCGTGCGTTCTGTGATCTGATTACTTGGAGAGACGAACACGGCGAAGCTAGTAGACTTGATTCTATGCGTCTGAGAATGTGTACACACTTGATACCATCTCTTAACCCTTATACTGTATAAACTTACCCTCGAAATGTGATTCATCTACGTCAGTAAGTCTTGCAGTGCTCTACGCTTCTTCGCTAACAACCGCAATACGAGATTTATAAAGGCTTAAGATTTTCCAGCGATATTGCTAAATCCATTCTCACCTTTAATTCCATGCCATTGTACTTTCTTGCATCAAAAACACTACTTCCACACAAGACGTTCTCCAACTTAACAAAAATAATTGAGCTAAATGGCCATACCTTTGACTAAATGAATACACTTTTCAATCGATGCCTTTTTCTCGCAGATCGTGCCGTCATTTACATTTGGCTAACGAATTTCAACGGTAGCTATAAAATCAATTTTCTGATTTCTCGGAAAAGTATGAGTCAAGGTGATCAATTTTTTTTCATGAATACCATGTTATAACGCATTATATATTTTTAATTTTTTGCACAAGGAAATTAAAACGAAGGTTTTTTCAAATAAAAATTTTATATTTACATCTTACCTACTCGGATACAAGCGTATGGGGGCTAAGTTTTTAACTTGGCTTTTGAGTTTAAACAAGAAACGGAAAAACTCCGTTCGTGCCAACGTGGGACCGAAAATAGTTAGCCCAATATTAGATATAAAAAATTATTATTTCTAACTTATGCGAAAATTATTTGCATTGAATGGCGATTGCGCGAACTTACCATCGTAAAATAGTCGTCTTGCTTACGGAAAACGAGTAGAGAATACTACTACCAGTTAGAAGTGGAATCGCGGGTGGACATCAAAAAGGAGAGACGAGGATATCCCGAGGCTCAGCGAAGAGTTAACGCATGGAGTGGGCGAGACGGGAGGTTCCCAATACCAAGGGTCGGGTCGTCGAGACAAAACTCCTTCCCCTGACCGAAATACCACTCGTCTTCCTTCTGCCCTCTCAACTGTTGCTCCTTGGTCGAGGAAAAGGGAGCTCCAGGGAAACTGCGGTGACAAAAGAATTCTTTCCATTCGAAACCCACGCAGACTCAGGCTCAACTGAATTCTAAAGCTTACACAGTGGAATAGACGAAGAGCCCAGATAGAGCTGCAATGGTCTCTCTTGACTACAATGGGCAAGGCTAAAAGGATTTCGAGGACTTCTAACGCACTGACGTTCAAAGTTGTCGAAAAAACTTCCCACAAAATATTTTTCCACAGACATTCGTCTACGTACTGTATAAGATAGCTATTACCAGAACTAAATTATTTTCAGGTACATGAGCTGGGTAAATCTTCTCTTGACCCTTACTGAACTAGTTTCAGGCTTTCGGGTTAGCGCCCATATCCGCCATACTAACAATGAACTATTATTTTTAGTGAATTGAATGTTTCAGGTGCCTTTCCAAAAATTCGAGTGTATAAGAGCTTTCAATGTCTAATCCTAAGTTGGCATTTTTTCTAATGTTTTTACGGCTATGTGGAGCCGTCAAAAGGGTCAAATTTCCTTTGTTGCTACTTCATTGTCTTGAGGATAAAAATGTACATATGTATTGGACAGACTCACTGTTATTCTCGCATCTAATCATATACACGACCATTACATTTCGTAGCATTTATTCGTTCCCCTAGCGGTATCAACTCACTCTGTGATACTGTATCCTTCATAAAGATTGAAGAAACATTATAGGCTGTTGGACTTCGAATGCAGGCAAGAGATGATGGCAAATTCGTAATTATAATTCGCATTTAAATGAGAAAGTAGCGTCAAGAATTAACTGCTACTTTAAAAATATTCCCTTACAGATGCACACTTGTGCTACACCCTGAAAAATAATTTTTTAAATGTTTGAAAACAAAAATATGCCATAAAATACGTACTATGATAAAATAGTTTTCTCAAAATTAACTGGATGAAGTATTATGAAGAAAAATAAATACCATAACAGATTTCCATATTTTAAAACAAAAGGCTAGAATAAGGGAGGCAAATACAGTGAAAAGGCCAATGGTTTCAGGGGTGATAACAGTTTTAGATTACATTATGACTCTCGAATGATCTAAGCTTAATATAAGGAGAGAGATGCTCACAAGAAAAAGATGACCTCATCTATATTGCTTGACAATACAAACAACAAGTTATAGAGCAATGATTCTAGTCAGAAAATGAGCAACGAGTGATGAATTATAAATTAAAGAAAAATCATTCGACGTACAAAATAGAATTAAGGTGTCAAGACAAAAAATCGCGTCCGATTGTATTTTCACCTTTACATTTCATAGCACTTATTACCTGTCCTAACGGCAATAACTCACTTTACCCTCATGAGTTCGGGGATAATACATGAGGTGATCAAAAAAGCAAATTTTTTTGCACGAGGTACTAAAGACAAAAATGTACCATAAACTCTCTCAGGCTGATCATATTAGCAAACTGAATTCTGTTGTCGTTTAAGCAAATTAAATATTAAACTGGAAACTGTGAAAACTACATAAAATAGAATTCTAAGAAGAAATCCAAGATATGGAAATTTCAAGAGAAAGCAAAGAGAACAATAAAAAGTAAAGAAGATGAATGAACGTATAAGGAGTATGGAAGTTGAAAACGGGAAAATAGTAATGGTTGTTTTTAAAAAAAAGTCCGTAGAACAATATGGCCGGAAAGAATTTTCCAAAGTGAGGCCACAAGGAATTTTAATCCCATTTTCTAAATGTTTCACGACAAAGCAATGCTATCAAAAATACGAGCAGGCGGCTTAGCATTCAAATTCACAAGAAATTGGTTTCCCATCAGCTACGTTTCATTTTCTGTCAACTCTACTTCTGGAAAAAAGCAAGGAATTTAAACCAAATTTTTTTTATTTCCATATGGAAGAGACTGCTTGCAAACCATTATGATGCTTTGCATGTTATTAAAATGCTGAGTGGTGTTAAAAATGTGCTCTAAAACATCATTTATGGAAGGAACACCTGTGAGTTGTAGCAGCTTTCAAATTCCAAGAGAAAAGAAAGGAAAAAGGGGCGACATATCGTCGGCCAGTTTTGAGGGAATGCTTATTTTATCCAAGTATAATAAACGTTGCTGTGATCAGGCAGTTTGAGGCATAATTATCCTGGAGAGAAAGTTGATTATCCTAACCACACTGCTACTGAAAAGGTGTAATGGAAGATTTACACTAATACCACTGTCTGTAAAAGATTTCTTACATCGATAAAATTAATCGAACAACTCAGGCAAAAAAATAGTTAAATGCAAAAGAAAACGGAATATTATTATGAACTTGTATTTTTACTGAAAAGTATTTAATAATAATTAATAGTTTTTTATAACTTCCATGAAGTTGGAAAACAATGGTGATGGGAATTTTTTTATTCTTAAATGGTCAAAAAACCTAAAGTAGGAAACACCTTCAATCGGGTTGCCAATAATGCTTGTCGCGATGGAAGGTGAGAAGGTTTTAGGAAATCTACGTCACTTGCTATTTGCGGCGTACGGTTGGGATGGAAGCGCGGAGAGAAACCCAGCGTCGGCATTACCGTGCTATCATAAAAAGCCGCCAAGGAAATTAAGGCTTACCGTCCCATCCGACAGACGGAGAACTAACTTGAAGCCATGATAAGTCAGAGTACCCCTTGAGGGTACGCGACGAACCAGTTGGGGGAACGCCGAAAATAATCGGTAATGGCGGACGCTACGTTCCCTGCTACGCTATGTCGGGTAACTGCATTGCAGTTATTTATGCGATATTCAGCCGTTGCTGGTAATCGACGATGTGGCTTTGTTTTTTCGAAAATGGCGTTTTTGTGTTAAGTGGCTATGTTATGATTCTATTGCATTGGGGGTGTAATTGCTGTTTTGGATCGTGGGTATTTGAAGTGTGGATTGTCTGTGTAGTTCCATAGTGGAGTCAGTAGAGTGTTTTGTGTTTTGTTGAGTGACTGTTGGAATGATTTTGCCATGTCATTGAGGCATTGTGTCATTGTTTTTTTATTTTTAAGTTGTCGTGAATGTAAGAGTTTCGGACGAACCAGGGGGCTCCCGTGATTGTTCTTACTGTTTTGTTCTGTATTACTGTGAGTTAGCTACATTCCCTCTATTTATACGATTATTTATAACTAAAAATGTCACCCACCCGTAGTGAAATTTTGTAATAAAATGTGCACGTTATATTTTTGGGGGTACAATATTAGTTATATACATATAGAGGGGTATGGGTGGAAAAAAAAGGTTGCCAACCGCTGGCATATTGTATGAATGGTGATTTTTTTACAAGGAGACCGAATAAGAGGGTCGCTGTATGATGGGGCATCCCTATGTTTTCAGAGTCGTACTGTGATACACTGGAGGCGAGGTAATAGCACGAGGGCTGAATCACGGTACGTCTATTAGGAACCAAATCACATCGCAACGGAAGACGATTCCTCTTCAGTAGCGGTTGCGAGAGCTTTGACTACTACGGTCCTATGTATCGTCTGTCCAAACAAGGAAGGCGGGTATAAGAGTAAGAGTAAGAGCACCATAAAGAGTCACGAATCGCATTCCACTCTGAAAAATTATCCCTCGAAGTAAGCGTAATTTGTAATTTTTATAACAGTTTTATTTTCTACGGGTGATTTCATGGAAAAAGAGTCTATACACGACGGAGGTATGTGAATTATTTATGTAAAACATAGAGCAACAATTAAAAATAAACCTTTTTTCCCCACCACTAACTGTTACATTACTATTTGGCGTAACACCGCCGTGTGTAGACTATTTTTTAATGAAATCACAAGTAGAAATCAAAACTGTAATAAAAATTACACTTAATTTCATCTAAGGATTTTTAAGAGTTGAATGCGATTAGTGACTCATTCTAGCGCACGCAGTCGACCAGACCCCGGCTTTCGTTTGGCGGCAAGGGAGTCCGCGTCTAATGTTGGGCTCCCGAGCGGTGCCTTAATCTCTAACACGCCTTCCGGGATTGGACAGACTATAATGTGTGACCTCTTGGTTTCGATTGATCAATTTATCCAAGAGTACAACAGTGAGGAGGCCCAAGTCCTCCACATGGATGATTGACTTAATTTACCACTTATGAAGAATTTTAATCGTATTTCAAGAATGTCCCCAGAGCGGTGATGACATCATAGTGATCCATTTATTTTCAACATGTGCAATATAGTATTTGCAATTTCTACGAGTAGCATTGAGAATTTTGCATCACCACGAATATAAATTTCGGTTGGGATCCCTAATTTCACCCAATTTCTTCTAAGACATGCGGATCGCTCAGGCGACAGCCACGCAACATGGAACTTATGTAAACCCATTAAAATGCGCGGTCGGTGACAACACATTTGGGGACAGACTAGAGTGATTAGTTGAGTAATATTAATATACGTGGATAAATCCCTCTGGTGAGAGCTACTTTATTTATCCATGTCCTACCAAACGCCACCAACTGTCCCATGCGCTACCACGCCACTCACTCTAAAGGCCACTTTACACGGGGCATTTCATTGCGCCGCTTAGCACTGAAAACATTCTTGAAACGAGCGTGCTGCGCCCGCTCCCAGCGGGCTTCCCGCGCTCTTTTCAATGCAGGTCCACAGAGGGATAGGCGCGTTTCTAATTTTAAAATGTAGAAAAAAAGGCAGGGTCTTATGTACAAATTTAATTGGAATATTCATGAACAAATTGAGGTCTGAGGACCTCTTAAAACATAACATTGGAAGTAATTACACAATCCTCTTTTAAACGCACATGATGACTCATACTTACGTATCAACAGGAGACTTGAATGTGGAATCAGCCGCATTTTGATAAAAGTTTTTTAAAGAATGCGAGATATTGTTGCAAATGAACAAATGTATCAGTTTGTGCGCCGTTAAAGTCAGGAATATTTACCGGTTTTTTTTGTTTTTTTTTAATTATTTAAAAACCAATTTTAGGAAACAATAGCAATATTTAGGAAGTAAGATATGCCGCCGCATGTTCTCTGATAAATTCTGTGCATTTTGGTACTTCATTTGTAGAGTTCGGTTGCGTATAGGTTGAGAAAAAGGTATCTATACAGTAGAAATAATATAGAGGATTGCGAGAATGCGATCTCGGAATTAGAGCAGGGGCTATTTTGCCATTGCATGCTAGCAATTCCCTTTACACAACGTAATTTTGACTGCGCCTTCGTACATACTTCAGATTGCGCAATGACGTGCCCCGTGTAAAACGGCCTTTATGGTTTAGAAGAAGACATCATTCCCATTTTACACGTTTAAAAGTACAATTATCAGTATCAACTTTTGAGAGTACATAATACTCATAGTATCATCATTTGCCTCTGATCTGAAATTTTAAATTTTAATCTCAGTAATGCCTAAATATTCAAACAAGTGTTCACTCTACACTACGAAAATTTTTATATTATATATAATCTCTTCCCAACGGTCACATTTTTTACTTTTCTGTGACACATAACTAGTTTGAGACTTAACATTTCATATAGCCTCGGGATTTTTAACAATTCTTTTACTTATTCTAGGTTTCCAGCGGTGTAGAAAAAAGTCTCCCTTACACCTTAACGAAAGGTCATTAAACCTGAAAAATCCTAATAATTTTCCACCTATTTCAATTTTCTGTAGCTTATCAAAAGCACCCGAGAGAATTATTAACACTGATGGCGTTAAATATCTCAAACTTCACGACAAACTTGATCTTCATCTGATGGGCTTCCGCAAGGAGTTCATTACCCGTGCTGCCTCGCGCGAAGTCACGCAATGCTTCCGCCTTTCCACCGACAACAAATTGATCACATTTATGGTTTTATTTGATCTAAGCAAGTCCTTGGACCGAATGAGCCATTTATTGCTGTCGCGCAAACTGAATGCCCTGAATTTCTCCAGTTCCGTCATAAACTTTATCCATTTCCCCTGGTCGGGCTGAACTCGAGCAGTTAAGGGCTAAGGTAGTGAGCTATCTTCTTGGCTCCCGATTTGATGTAGTGTCCCTCAACGCTCCGTCCCCGAACTCCACAAGTTCACCCCATATATTCTCGATCTGTCTTAGAGCATCAATCACTGTAAATGGATGCTTTACGTAGACGAAAAACAAATCCATGCCGTGAACGCAATCTGCAATCCCTCTCCTGAAATCTATTGTGGGATCATCATGTGTAGGCTTCAGTAACAAAGAGAATAAGGTTATTTATTAATTGAAACTACTAGAGAAAAATCTTCCTCATTCCACTACCATTATGCTTGATAATTGTCTCATACCCCACATAACTGATCACTGTGTATAAGTTTATAGTGACTTATTTAGTGTACTTTAAAATTGTTTGCTATGGCTGCAGCTCCTGCATAAGATTCGTTTTTGACTAACTTAGGGATGAACATTTATCCACGTTTTGCGTTAATTTGAACTGGTTAACTCTACCATACCTAATGAATTACTTCCTGGGATAATTTCTTTTCCCTGTTTTCAAAACCCATAGTCCTAAGTAACTGTGTGAACTATTCCTTCAGATTCCTCGAGCCCGCACCAATATACATTTTACATCCTTTCATAATACCGCTTCTAAACTCTGAAGTTCTCTACCGATTTACATAAAACATTCCAAATAAATTTCAATCCTCCACAGAAATATACACTGTTATTTGAAGATCCGCTTTTACGTTGCTTGTTATTTTCTATTTTGTGCTGACAAAACATTCCATTCTTACAAACATTCATTGTATTTTCATTAAAACCTTAAAAATTATTTCAAAGTATTGATATTGAGTAATTTTCATATAATATTTAATTCTTATGCACAAAATGATGTACAATTTCTTTTGTTGTTATGGGTAACTCCCGAGCATGTGGAATTTATCCCACATTAAAAAATAATACACCTGAGAAATTTTTGGAGGAAACTTAAGATGTAATGAAATACAGGTAAATTTTGACAAAGATCTCCTTCATAGGTATAACTTGAAGTTTTTAAGATGAAAGCATGGGTTCTAAACTACAATAATTAATCAAAAAAGACTGGGTAAGCGGGACTGATGTATCCTCCTTATCGCTGAAACAATTGGGTTAAGCATCACGAAAACATGAGAAAGTACGATAGAATGAGCGCAAGTGATGAGTCCTCTCAAATAACCCAAGTGGGAAAAAAAACACAGTTCCCTTCTCAATGCCAAGCATCATATTGCACTTTGACCGCGCAACGTCATTACTTTTTTCCATTAAATGAAGTGCACCACAACATATGACCCGATTCATTTCATTGATTTCCCTGCCAACAACGTCGCGACGTCAGCTGCCATTAATTATTAGGGTACTACAACTAAAAATGGGTTAATTTTTTTGTCTCTTAAAAACATTAATGGACTTTGATGAATAAATGATCTAACACGCTCAATTATCGCCAATTTTTCCAGAGTTTCTGCCCTGCTCAACATTCTGTTTAGCGGCCATTTGTTCGTTAGCTCCTACCTAGAAATTCTCAGGGTATTGAGAGGTAACCTTCGAAAACGATTGCTTAAATCTCAAATTTAATTAATTTATCTCATTATTTTCTCAGATGTAAATTTTTATGCACGATACAGATGCCATTGATGACCGAGGTCCACTCTGTACACCATGAGAATTTCTAGCGGACAAAGTAACTTTTAAAACAGTGATTCCGCGGATAAAAGAGATAAAAAGGGTTTTAAAAATTCTATTTGAGAGACAATAGAAGAATACTGCATGCACAAAGAGGGTGATAGTCGGATTGTCTTGGACTCAAATTAACTAATGGAGTAAAATCATTATTCGGATGCGGGGTATTCTAATTTTTCTAACTTTAAGTCTAAAGTTTCGGTGAGAACTTCGGGAAGAACTTCGCTTGAATTTGAACTCCTTTCATTCGCAAGAATAACATATCACAATTCGAAAACAATTCCGGTTTTGCGCGGCACACATTATACAACCACTTCAACTTCGACCGGGACAACGAAGCCGGAAATTAACCGAATGGCAATTTCGGCCTTTTCGCCTCGTAAGTCACGCCACGATTTTTTTCCGACGCCGTCGAAGCGCCACTTGTTGACTCGAAGGGTGACAAATGTGTACACTCCCACACTTTAGTGTACGCTGCCAACACTCAGTCCCGAGGCAGCCGATCGAGGAAATGTTACCAACGGGAGGAATCGTACGCATAAGCGAATGAAGCGCACGCGTTCAATGCCTTCCACTCGAGCATTAACAATACGGCGGTCGATTTATCAACGCACAGAAGCATGAAAACATGCTATATTCCACAAACGTGAGTGTCATTAAACACCAACTCGGACTGCAGTTGACCTCACCCAGCCACCAGCCCATCTCACAGGTTTTGATAAAAATTGGTAAAAGTACATGATTATCTCCTCAAATAATAAATACCATTTAAATCGTTTCCGATATTCAAACAAGTATGGACATCGGATATATTCAAAACGATGGATTTTCATGAACAGGACTTTATAAAAATAAGATATAAATACTTAACGTAAACAAATATTTGAGGACTTATTTTTATGCTAAATTCTTTGTTAAATCCTAAAATGTAATCAAAATATGGGTTTTATTGTTAATTTTTTAATACTATTAAGAAAAAATTAAAATATATTAATGATTATATTAATCTTTAATAATTTTTAATATTTTAAACGTTATTGATTCAATTATCTGGTAGGCATGATTTGATATAAAATCTTACCCGTATGTCAAAAATTTTCGGAGGAAAGTTTTCCATTTTCAGGAGAAAAAATAATTTCGCGGTCCAGCGACCGTTTGCAGCACATTTAGCGACGAATTATCGCTTGAAATCGAAGATAGTCCACATTTTCCTTGTTTATTGCGTCTCAACTCACGAATTATTATATTCCCAATATATAAGGGTAGCTTCCATTTTTTTCTGCGCTCTATCAAAAGTTGATCACTTCTATTTCTCTCTTTTTATTTATTTTTGTATTTTTCTCTATTTGATTTTTCATTGACGATTTATATTTATTATAACTACTTAAAAAATTAAAATTTATCTCCCGTGAAAAACTTTTGGTTTTTTTAAAAGATGCTTCATTATCTACACCGCTCTCGGAGCAATTTTTTCTCAGAAGATCAAATGTTTTAGACATCGAAGAAAATACGCTAATAATATTTTAAAAATTATACTACCACAAATACATCACGTAGGAAACTTTGAAAGAAAAAATCAAACGTGACAGAAACAATATGTTATGTTCTAAGTCTGTGGTTTTCTTTCCATTTGCTGCTTCTTTTACATTATCTCTAAATAAGGTCATTGCTAAAAACGATGGAATTTACTAACATCCAACAAAAAACCATCGCTTTAAAATTATTTTTGGAAGTTTTTCATCCTATCTATGATTAATTTATCTAATTTAGAAATAAAATAACATGCAATAACACCTGGTGGGAGTTACAAAAACTTGTTTCAAACCCTAATAATCCACTGCATAGGGTTACTATTTCATAATATGAGTCAATTTAAGTAATGAGCATCGGTAACAAGTGATCGTGAAACAATTTCCGATAGTTAGACCTTTTTAGAAGATAAAAATTTTCTTTCAAGTAGCAGTTACTCCATGAATAAAATTCACCAATTAACTGACCGCAAAAACTTTGAGGAAAGTGAATAGAAGTTTTCTATAGGATGAAATATAAATCCGCCATCGCCAACGACCGAATGAAATTTGAATTATATGGTCCTTATATTACCCTGACTGAAAGAAAACTTGCGGACTCCACCTCCTCCACATTATTTGAGATGTAAAGAAAGAAAAAATTTCACTCGGCTATATTTCTTTTCCTTCCGCACGAGATACGCCAGTCGAATCCACTTCAGGATATTTCTTTTCTCCGCTTTTTTCCCCTCCTCGCACTCGTCTTCACAGCTCTTGGACTTGGATTAAGTTTCTCCTTCGCTTCATAATTCAAGCGCCGAGCTCCTCGAGGATATGATATCGCAGACCTTAGGTGTGTCAGCAGGAGAATGAGAGGGTGGTTGAAATCAGCCATTAAACAACTCTTCGATAAAGTGGGAAGGCGAGTAATGAAAAGGGTGTTCAAAATAATGTCAATTCGTGAAACTCTGCCCCAGACTACTTCTCGGCGTATGACGTCAAGGTTGGAAATCAAACATTAAATGGATAATGAAAATTCACCTTGAAAATCCTGAACCAATACTACGCGACTATGGTTTCAAAACTACTTCATAGACGGAACTGGATTGTGGCCTATCAAAGTTCGTGGCTTCGTATGATTTTGCATTCGATACATGATATTTTGTATTTGTAGAGGTTTTTAAGTTTTTTCCACGAATTTATATGGTGTTTGGGTATGATCACCAGATCCAAAAACTGCAAGGAATGATGTGATCGCAAAAATTCGAATTCGCGTGAGTGAAGGAGGCCCTCCTATTACCGTGGAAACCATGGTCTATAATTAGGTAGGTATTTGCGCGGGATATACGACAACAATTTTCTTTTCCTATTTCGTAATCCAACAAAGTAAAACCGCAAACGAGTGCGAACTGTGGAAGTTGTAATCATGGAGAAGGGTATACGTACCAGCATATTGGCAATCGCGTAATCTGAAAAGATGGAGTTTACCTGAACACTACTATGAGACTTCCTGGAACTATAAGTTCGTCATAACTGAATGTAGTACCTTTCTATAGGCCAAAATTTCGGCGATCAAGATAGACCAATCGGTAGAACGCTTAGCTGCTTGCCCATTAGGGTGGTGCGAAAAAACTCAAGTTACAAATTTCGTGTCGCTATAGCGCGGAAAAGTTTCAATACGTTAGTACAAGAAAAACAAAAAAGGAATTGTAAAAATCGGACGTCATCTTCCGATCCCGCAAAGCACCTGAAAAAATGAAAAAAATTGTTTTTTTTTTCGTTGTAAAAAAAATAAAATTTAATTAATATCTTCTAACGCTATAGAAAAAAATGTTTACAAATAGTATTGGTTATTATAAATATGTACATATTTTTGGTTTTATACGGTCATTTCCGATCAAACATGATCATTAAAAATGTATTAATTTTGCAATTTAGCCTATTTTTCAGAGTTTTGTAATAAATACTCTAGGATAATTTTTGTTAAGTTTTAAGTAGCCCTTTAGATAAAAAATTACAGCAAAACCGATCACTAGAATTGAAAGGCAAAACTGCACTTTAAAAAGGCGGCATGTTAACCCTATTGAAACCGAAAGTGAAGATGTGAAGGTTTTAAATGACGCAACGAAAAGTTCAGCAATCAAGGAGAAATTTGTTGACTAGGAAGATTACATGCCTAGTACATCCAAAAAAAAATATAAATCATCATGGCAAATGAGTGTAAAATTACAAACTACAGCTTTTCATTGTGATCAATACGGGGTGTCTTACCGTACAGCTGCTGCTAAATTATCAAGTGTACTTGTAGACATTGATTGGTGTTTTAACTGAAGAATATACTTCTAAGTTCATTGACCGATGTAGAATTAGAAGGAAAAAGAGAAATATTGTAAGCGGTTTACAGCAAATCCATCTTGATTTAGGTGAGCTACACGGGTTATACTTTGACGGAAGGATAGACAATACCATAGTAACAGAAATGATTGAATCGAAGGAGTACTGTCGGACAGTTAAAGCGGAACACCATTCTCTAATAAAAGAACCGGCTTTTGTGTATTTGATTCATATTTCTCCAAGCTCCAGGTCTGCTAAAGATATAGTGGTCTCCATATTATCTTATCTCTCTGATCAAGGAGTATCATTAGAATACTTAGAGTTAGTTTGCCGTGGTGGCACGAACATCAACATTGGATGGAAAGGTTGCACTATTAGAAAACTCGTATAATACATTCAACACCCGATGCAGTGGGATGTTCGTTTACTTCATTTCATTGAATTACTTTTGTCATATTTTTCAGTATTTCTATGGTGAAACAAGTGGCCAAAAATCATTTAGTGGGCCAATCGGACTAATCTGAATGGTTATGGAAAGTTTCCAATGCTGCATTTCCAAACAATTGAACATGAAATTCTACAAGTGGATTATAAATTTTGAGCAAGGACCAAAGATACCTTATTGACATTAGTCAAGCAATCACAAGTGACGACTTTCCAAATGACTTAGCAAACCGGGTTCCTGGACCAATTTCACATGCTAGATGACTCGTGTGAACAGAGCAATGGAAACCTCTCGATACATACCTGAATATTAAAAGAAAGTAGTTTTCCCTGTTATTGAACGGAACTCTAACTTTGATCACGCAGAGAACGCATTGATGGTGACGGTTTTTAATTACAGAAGGCACATTAGAGAGCCAGAGCTAAAAAGAGCATTTAAAGCTAGACAGACTTAGCCAAAAGGCAAACCTATCGTAAACTTCATTACTCCTACCATGAACTTCGAAGTAACTAGCTATATAGAATTGATTGACTGGAATGTAGTCAAACTATCTACTCCACCTCTTCTTATGAGAATAATTACTAATGAAAAAATAGCTTCCTTCATCAAATCAGGCGATAAACAAGATTGGAATATTATAACTTCCCATATCACACGCAAGCAATGGAGCCGTGTGTGAAATTAGTAACGGAGGAATCCCTTAAGTTTTGTGGCTATCGATAGAGATGGATTTATTAGGGCTATATCCAAATCAAGGTCCATTAAGCCAGACTTTAGCACTAAATCGCAATACAAATTAGTTTTCAAAAGCTAAAATTTAAAATAAGGACAAAAAATGTATATATTGTACATAACAGTAACCCTCATCGGTTGGATGGATGGAGGGTGTGGGTAGAACTCAAATTGCAGCCACCTCTCCGCGGTGAGATCTGGGTTGTTTAAGTATTATTAAATCATATATAAACAAAGGAAGAGCTGCATAATCAAACATGTATTTTAGACTAAAATATTATCTTAAGTAATTATTACACAACTCTGAAAAACCGGCAAAATTGCAAAATTTATACATTTTTAATGATCCTGTGCGATCGGTAATAACAGTGTAAAACCATAAATATGCACCTATTAATAATAACCTATGCTATTTGTAATAATTTTTTGCTGTAGCGTAAAAAGATTTTTATTTCATTCTATATTTTTTACAACGGAAAAAAAAACAATATTTTTCATTTTTGTCATTTTTTCAGGTGCTTTGTGGGATCGGAAGATGACGTGCGATTTTAATAATTCTTTTTTTGCTTTTCTTGTAGTAACGTATCGCAACTTTTCCGCACTATAGCGACACGAAACTTGTAACTTGAGTTTTTTCGTACCACCCTATTGCCCATGGGTCCCGATTCAAAAACTCTAGCGGTTGAATGACCATGGGAAACAAATTCCCTACCCTGAATAGGTGTCATTCACGAAACTGTGGTTTAATCTGGAGTGAGCTCTAACGTGACTTATTTAAGCAAACATTCGAGTAGGTACACCAAGCTAGAGAGTGATTCAATCGTTTCATGATCATTTTCTCTCTTCTTCGGTAAAACAAATTATCAACAACAGTATAAGTATTGTTCCAATAAACTCGTAACAACAGAAAATAGTTTAGTTAGAAACTAGGTCAATAAGATGAATCTTTAAATCTACGTGGGGCAAAAAGAAAATTTTGACGGATGTAATTCATACATTCTAGAAGGTCAGTCATGGGTCACGCAAGATAGCGAATATAAGAGAAATTTATCATTATTTCCTCATAAATACTTTTTTGAGCTCAAATGGAAGGTATCTTCACCTCAACATGAACACAGTGGAGAGTTACGGTAAGGTGGGGGAGGAGGCCGTCACCTTCCTCCCCATCATTATTTTAGAAAATAATGAAAAAGTAGTCATCTAGATGGTAATGCTGATGTTGAATGAAATCTTATTTCAAATTTTCCCTCCAATGAAAATTTTGCTTCAATACCTTAAAAGACATTATTAAAAAATAATAGGTGAACATCTAAAAAGTCACTTATCTACACGTATAAGACCTCAGACTCATTGCCGTTGAGAGGTATTGCAAACCAGCAAGGCGTCGAGGAAAGCCATAACACCCACCCTCCCAAAAAAACCACCTTATCCGTCACTGCATGAAAATAAATTCTCGTCGATTTACTTCGGTTCTGATTGCGATAACCATTAGCACAGCAGCATGCCTTGAGTTGGAGACATTTCTGAAGATAGTTTGGATTAAATCGGAGATGGAAATATCATCACTCTATTACACAGGGTATATGGAGTTCAACGGTTTCAAGAGGCATGTTACTCATGAAGGAACTTTAGGATTAGTGGGCACTATCCGAAAAGTTACAAATTAACCTCCCAGAACAACAAAATTCTCAAGCACTTTCCCACTGTCTCCCCACCACCGTGTTTACCCCCAATAAATTCCTGCACCTAAAATTACCTTCCTACCCAGCCCATCCTCCCCTTACTCCTCCTCCTCCGTCTGCCCGGCAGTCTCAAAGTTTCTCGTCCCGCTTGACCGCAGATGGGCCAGAGGAAATAGGAGGAGGATCCTGAGTGAGGGATTCCCAGGGAACGCAAAGCAAAGGTAAGGATGGCTGAGGAGGAAAACCACTGCTATACCACCACTCTCTCCTCATTAGCTTCCACCACACGCATATTTGTCGTCCACATACCTCTACCCGCCTCAACATCGCCCGATTCTAGTTATGCGACGGGCCGAGCCAAAGGGATGCTTACACGCTGAAGTAAGCAATGGTCCCTCACAGCATCAGTTTAACGCACTGTAAAAAGTTATGAAAAAAACATATTCATCATCAGAGTAGGCTACTCATATTAGGATTGGAATGAAGTGATGATGAAATTTTATTTTTTAATTTGTGTATATATTTTGTTGATGCAACCCAAAAACATAACAAGGTTAATAAAAAAGTATTCGTAATAAAAAAGAAAACAATTTAAGAATCGTAAACAAAATGTAAACAAAAATTAACAAAATAATATTCAACAGTATTCAATAACAAACAAAAAATGTTATTATTCATAGGGTGGTGCAAGGAGTAGGAGGAAAATTACGATGAAGATGGTGTAAGATAGATGATGGATGGCATCGAATAAAATTATTAACTTAAAAAGTAGTGTAACGTCTGATTTTTTGAAGTTGTTATTTTGGTTGTGAAGGGTTTGTTTTGGGGAGGGGGGATGGTTGAGAGAGATGTGAAAAAGGAGAGGTTTTGTGGAGTATTGTGGAGAGAATTGAAGTAAATAAAAAAGGTTATGAAAATTAATCGTCTTACGTTACAGCAGAAATGTAACAAAATAAATTATTCTTGTACATATCTGCACTATTCGTAGAAACCCAACAAGTTACCATTTATCGTTCATTTGCATAAATGCATTCACCGTTTTCTTAGATGATTTCTTATTCCGATGGGAATGATAACTCAAAAGTCACCTTACGTGTTCATTTTTCCAAGTTCCATAAATGAGGTTAAATTGCAAAATATGAATGTTGTGGAAAGGTACAATACCGACAAAAAGATTAACTTCCCCAAACTAATTTCATTGAGTATTGACAATGATTGATAGCATATGTTTTGAAATTAACAATTGCTTCATCAAATATTGAGAGTTAATTAGGAAAATTTTATTTAATTCGCGAATAAACCCTCGTACCAGAACCCTTGCCTGAGGACAAATCATTTGTTTATAATTCAAGGTTTTAGACACCGTCTGGCGTTTAATAAATACAAAGTTGCGTCCATTCTCTCCCACCGCAGGTTTCAAGGGTAAAAATCATAATCTCGTCTCCCGTGTCATCATGTGGGCTAGAGATATGAATACGCCGACAAAATATAACTGTATAACAGATATTTATTACTTATAAACAGAAAAAAACAATAGTAGCCCATTTTTGGGTCCCAATGGATGGATAATGAGCATTGATTAATTTGCATTTCTACTGAAATGATTGATCAGTAATAATCGCATGCCCAAATCGGACGATGAAATTTGGCCAGGAAAACCAAATTTTGAAATTTGAGGTGAAAGAGTTTTGTTACCTAGGAAGCCGAGAAACTAGCTATAGACGAAGCAAGAAATAAATAATCACCCGAATCGCTATGGTGAAGAGTAAAGCCTCCGAAGAAGAATCTACTTACAGCTGAGCATAAAAGAAAGGAAACAATACAAGAAATCAGTGGCGTAACTAGGAATATGCTTTAAGGGGGATGAGATTACCTGGAGTGGCGACCCCCTCCCAGGCAACTGATTCCGGGAAAAGTTTTGAAAACGAAATGCCTGGAAATACATTTTACATCATTTTGGCACTAGAATTTTAACTTTCAGCAGATGGAGTTATTACAGTCGATTCCGTTTAATGGGTCCACCGGTTACTTGGGGCAGCCGCTTAATTGGGGCAGATCTTGAAGAACAGAACCCAATAGAGGAATATCCCAAAGTATTTTCCGCTTAATTGGGACAGCATGCCGCTTTATTGTGCCATGAGTCGATGACATAGACTTTATACTCGCGGCGAAATTAATTTTTTTTGTTTTCAGATTACTATTTTTTATATTTTCCTCCTTTGATTTACTCTTATTTTTCACAAATGTTCCTATTCTTGCCCTATTTTGAAAGCCCTTGTTGTTATACTATCCGCAAGAGGATAGGACTTTTCTTTAACAGGACTTAGTGAAAAAACATTCATTCAGCGTCGCCCGAGTCTGTGAAAATATTTTTCACTAAATTGTTATAATTATTAAAAATGATAATAAATTAACTAAACTCACTGATTTATTAATCAAAATAATAGTTTGATAAAATTATGTTGCATTATAAACATTCTTTAGTCTTCTTTCTATCATTTTAACGGATGTTTATGCCCATATATAGGATAGTTCGCTTAATTGGGGTAGCCGCATAATTGGGGCATAGTGCACAAGTCCTAATATGTCCCAATTAACCGGAATCTACTGTATATATAAAAAATAGACATTAGCTTTTAATATTTTTTTGAAATTTCTATAAGGCTTTGGGGAGGAATCTATTCCCTTATTCCCCCCCCCCCTATAGTTACACTACTGCAAGATATAATACAAATGGAGTGCATGTTTCTTTTTGGTATTGAGGTATCGACGTCGACTGCTGAGAAGTCAAATGCGGAAGCATTCTAAATTTAGAGCCACCGTAGAATGAGGATGATGAAATGAAACGACCGAGTAAGTAATGAGGAAGTGCTAAGAAGAGTGGGGGGAAATGGGCCTTCTAAAAACCCTTGGAGGAAGACGAGGAAACTTAATATGCCACATCGTGAGGTATGATGGCCTAATGAAGGCAGTCGTCAGAGGACAAGTGGAAGGGAATAAATACAAAGCAAAAACGGCCTCGAATGAGTTACATAAAACAAGTTATCAAGGGTGTTGAAGAGATGACTCACGTAAATATGACAAGGTTATTAGATGGAAGAGAGGATTGGGGAGTTGTATTCAACCAATTCTCGGGTTGATGACACATGGTGAGAAAGAATTAAAAGAAATGTCAACGTGTCTAATATTATTTTTCACAAAAGTTACTTTCTTTCTAGTTCTCTGAGAGTGTCCCCCACTACACAGCCCTCGATTTAGCTCTATGAGAAGTAAGCATGCGTATATAGCAAGGCAGAACAAACCAAGATCCAGATTCGTCACCTTTGTTCAGGAGAGAGAATACATTCGTTGGCTACGTTGTAATTTTGTCACGGATTAATGCATTACTTTTGAACTGTTAAGTGACTTACTTAACTTACTTAAATAACTTAGTTAAGAAGAAAACTTAAAAAAAACTTGGCTCATTGGTCCTTGCATCAGTTTCAGTATTCGCCGATACTAAAACGATCTTGTTTTAACGCAAATGATATTTAAAAATTCACCCCCCATTTTCTTTTAAGAAGGCCCTTTAATACTACTTCTTTATCAGTTGGACATGAAAAGCAGCTCAAATTAGCCGTTATTTTACGATTCGAGCCTAGCTGACGTTAAACAAGCATGCAAACAAGCACTTGGCATCCATGATTCGGGTTAAGGTCCTATTGTAGTTCGAGGCTCATCTTCAAACGGCCGTGATTTTCGGTGTGGTGTTGAGACCAATAGGGAAGAATGAATACTAGCGATAGATCTAGCCAGAATGGCCACAAGTCTGAAAACATAGGTAAGTATTTTGAGGAGGCGAGCGACAGCTTGATTCAATAGTGCCGCAGGGAAGGCAAGGTGGAGAGAAACCCGCACCAAAAGGCGAATAAGGGCACATGGGGAAGGGATCCGACGGACGGTGCACTGTTCTTGAAGTCCTTCCGCAAAATGAAACTGATAACTTAAACTGAAGAAATAAAACTTTGAAAGGTTCACTATTATATTAATATGGGCACGACCCGGGTTTCGTAACGTAGTTATATCTTCAGGTGACTGATCTTAAATGCATCTTATATTTATGCATGCTGAATACGACAGTAAGGACATCTATCGGAAGGGAGTGGATTGGTTGAGTGGGCGTGGGTGGGGGTTAAGCAGGGAATGAAGGGGGAGGAGGAGCAGCCTTGGTTTGGAACTAGGGTTTTTCCTGTGGATAGGTAATTGACCAGCGAGGGGAGGGCGGGGTTAAGGTGGGTGAGGAGACAGGGGCTAAGGAAGGTAGCGGTGTTGTAGAAGAAAGAGAGGATTAGCGGGGGTACATTGACTGTAGCAGGGATACAAAACACTGTAGCAGGGTAAAAAACACTGTAGCATGGATAAGGTAGTCTGAAAATTCTCCACCACCGCCGAAAATTGATTCCAACAAACACTGGTGGGAATCAGACACTGTAGCGACCACAGAAACCCGCCCACCAGATCCGAAATAGTTACGAGAGTTCAAATACACGCGAAAACAATGCCGATTGAGGAAGAATGCGGAAAGACTACCCTTTGCCGGGCAGAACCTGACCCGGATATCCACACGGCATCGAATGAGTCTCAACACTAATCCTCGGCATAAGCATGTATCCAATATCCGTATTGCCATTTTAGGTCGGCAAAACGGCCTTTCCGTATTAATCCGCGGCCGATGGCGAGACGAGTATAGTTTTTTTTTGGGTAATGCAGTAAAAAAAAACGTGGAGGAAATCGATGAATTCAGAAAATGGAGATTCCAGGAGCGAGATAATGGCTTGCCTGCTGTTCGCTAACCTTCTTCCTCTCCCATTTCTTCTTTTTTTACCTCACTACTACCCGCCGTGCGAACCTCATCCCCACCAAAATCTCCCATCATGAATATTAATTACGCGGCTCACTAAAAGGACCTCTCTGCCTCCACTAAAAATTTTGCACAGGGCTGCATCGCATTCTTTTATGCGCATTTGGGAAATGAGGCCGCGGGACGTGTTCCATCCAAAATCGCTCTTTTTTTAACCTCATCACGAGTCTAACGCCGTGTGCTACGTAATTTTGGCATCCATTTTCGACCTAAACCCTATCAAAGAGAAAAATACCAGGCTAGGGTATTCTCCGAGAGTTTATTTTTAATCATGGTTAAAACGTGCGAACAGAAATTTCAGAAATTATAATAAAATATTCCAACCGCATTGCATATAAGGTTATTAAGTGTCTAATACCAGCGTTTTTTAAGACTAGAGAGTAGAAAATTTAATTTTGTGCAATTGTAAACCACATCTATCAAGAATTATAAATGCTCCAAGAAAATAAAAAAAATATCTTCAAGCCATAGTTGTAAAATAGTGCATTAAAAAAATGTTCTATATTTGACAACATGACTTTGTAATAGCTTATTTTAACATTATTTACCATTTCCTTTGACAATTACTTATTACCTCTAAATTCAAGGAATATTAAATAGTAAATAACTAACGTGCTTAAATTTTTGGAGGTTATACGTATAAATGGTGAGGATTGTTAGGAAATTGCAAGTGGAGAGCTGACACGGAAATGAGAATGGTCTGAAAAGTGAAATCAAACAATAATTAGCTATGGAAAATAAATTTTTCCTCGAAAAAATACATCACTCCAACACAAGTGCACAGAGACTGACATAAGGATGCTTATAGAAGGTGAAAATCCAACAATGTCAAATATATTTCCGGATTTTTCATACCCATCATTATTTACATAATAATTAGTTTAACTCATCTTTAAGACGAAAAATAAATGATAAATTATTTCACAGATTTTCATATGGCAATGTTAACACACAAAATATTAGTTCAAAAAGACTTACTATATTCAGCTATTATTAACTTTTTTAACAATCCGCCCCAATGAGTCATAACATCACAGATGAAAGGTCACCTAGACTCTAAGCAGGATATTTAAAATTTACTCCAAGTATGCATAGTAGAGATATCTAGGTCTGAATTCAGGTCAAGGTGATTTTTTAAAAGGTATTTCACGATTCAACGCCTTTGCGGGTGACTCCGACCTTTAGATTCTCAGTGGTTGATCACAGACTCTGATTGCATTATAAAATAAGGACATGAAAGCACCCGAAAATTATCGCGATAGCCTATGCACACCAAAATAAATATCCACTAGTATTTACAGTGATATCGTCAAAGTTAGATGAAACAATTACCATGGGGTTTTATGTCGTTTGAGGGTGTTGCTTCGAAGTAGCATAGCATGAATTACAAAAGATGAACAAGATTCTTCCTTTTATGAATGATGAAAAAGTTTACTAATTGTAAGTCAAGCGCCATTCGAAGAAAGCATTAAGGTCGGAAAGCAATGGATAGCTAGATAGCATGTAGAAGGAGAAAACCCTACAATGTCAAATATATTTCCGGATTTTTTCATGCACTTGCATGCAAAATACACAAAATATCAATGCAAATATACACTAACTTTAGTTCACCAAGACTAACAGTAAATAGTTAATTACAGAACAAATTACAGAAATATTTTATATATCCGCCACTGTTTTAGCTATTCAAAAGTTATAATAGAAATCTTGTTAAGAGCTGGAAAATAGGTCGGTAAAGTATTTGCTACTAACTCAGCCAATTTAAGCCATATCCAAATATACCTATGTTTTCACAATGTGAATCTTACGAATTATTAAAGATGTGTTTTTTTTTCATTTGTAACGCATTATTTAAAATTGGTTTATGATGGCCTTCATATCCATTGCTTTTTATTTCAAAACTTTTCTCGACATATTTCGCGAAAACTATCATAACGTGTACCATACACTAAGGCACATTACATATATTTGCAGCTCAGGCCATAGAATAATCGAAGATGGTGCATGTAAACTTTTATTGCTGGGATTTTTCCTAATGAGAGAGGACATATTGTCATTCTGTGTGCATACGATTTAAGCATTGCTGGGAGCCTTAATCACAAATTTACATTTAAAAATATCGTGGGGAAAAATCCAAACACAGAATTTCATACAATTTAAAAACGGTGCTAGAATTAAAATAATTTTTTCCTCTCCATAGTTAATTTGTAACCTTCGATAATACAATAATATGAAATATTTAGTTATTCATATATGAATAAATAGAAAGAAATCTTCATTTCCCCTTCACCGATATGAATATCATGAGAAGGCAGTTGTCGAAACATCACAGCAGAGAATAAACACTTGTTCGCTCATTACAGTAAAAGAAAGAGGAAGTTGTTCAATTTACGGATTCCAAATTCTGATAAACATGAGCATACTTAAAGAAAACACCAGATTCATTGGAAAATTTCACATACCAAACGACCAATCAAGTCCACCCAGGTATTTGTCGTTCATAAATATATTCATCAATTATAAACATATCCACGGACACCTCGTACATGGATGGATGGATTACGTATTCGTAAATGGACGGCCTTCGTGGAATTCGTTTACAAAAATAATTCTTAATTCGAGCAACAGATTTAAAAAGCTTTGAAATGACCTACAATTGTTATTAGATATAACGCTCAAGTTCTCAAATTATAGAAATTCGTAGACAAGGTCTAGATACCCTAATTAACGTTTTTTTTTCAGCCCATGTAAATCCATAGAGCGTCTGTCCCGGACATCATAAATCAAAATGGAAGAAGAATCTTTTCTATAAAGTTCGATTCTTCATTGGGTGCAGAATTGGGAAAAGAACGTATTATTTTAGAGGAAGGTCAACAGAACATACCAGAGCTATCTTCTCCATAAAGGAATAGTTCTATTCGAATTCAACTCCTCGGTGGGGTCTTTTCCCATGCATCTATCAACTTCGTATTTGTCTGAAGAATTTGTCGAGAACGATAAACGATTTTTTTAATACTTTTTCCTTTTATTCCACGAGTTACTTTTCCCTTGATTTCCACATCACCGCGCTCCAAAAAAAAAGCAGTGCTCCAAGAGTGAATCCATTCCTTTCTTCCGAAATGGCCTGCAGTCCAGACTGCCCTTTCACTCTTTTTGTGCGCGGCCGTATCTCGTTCCATTTGTCCATTTGATTCTCAGCACTCCTCCGCAGCGATCGTCCACAAAGCCTTTTTATTCCACTCGCGGCAGTTAATCGCACCTTTCTTTTTCTGCACACAAGGTATTCCGTATCAAGGCAAATTCGTTTTTGCTGCGTTCATTCTCCAAACCACACCATTCCTGGGCAATCCATTTTATTTTTTATAGTAATATAGTTTCCCTTCTCCCTACCATTGCATGCCTCAGCGACAATAAGCTGGTTTCATTCTCAACTTCGTAAACATGTTTTCATCGTCACAATGAAAGCAAAACTTTAAAAAATTACAATTTTTTGCTCAAGTTGTGACGATGCCTGAGTGAAAGAGTATTTCTTTGACTGAAATGATAATATATTTCGCAAAAAACACCTCTCAACCATTTTCTCCTAAATTAAAAAAACGTTTAACCAAAATCTCCGATAAGTAATTGGTAAGATTTTGCATTTACTTACTTCCTATTTTTGATTTTCTGACCCACGGGTACCCATCTCGCTATGCTGATGGAGAATTCCATCCAAAAGCAACATATTTCCTCATTTCCTAAAATTTTTCGTATGGGATGATATAAAACTAAATTACCACATCATTTTCCATGTAAAATATATAGGTATTATAACATTATTATAAATGGAAACGCAACGAGATAATAAGTTAATGTAAATGCAAATGCGAAAGAGAACCGCTTGGAATACATGATTGCGCTTAAATGTTTACTGGCGATATGGACTAATATTCAGTTATATAATTCTATCATCCTATTATATTAGTATTTCCGTTGAAATTGGCACGCGAGTATTGGAAACGGTTCGGTTTTGCAAAAAAAAAAGTAGTCCGGAATGAAAAAAGTTTCAATCAATTAATTTCATCAGTAATTCGAGGTTTCGCAAAGATCGTTGCATACCATTGAAGATATACATCAAATGTTAAAAATATTTCAAATCAATTTTCAATTTACTATATTACCGTACATTATGTTAAAGTACAATAATAAATAAATTATTATAAAAATAGTAAAATTTATGAAGGATTACAAAGTTTTTTAATTTCTCTATGTTAATTATATTCAATGAAGCCACGCCTGAGACAACGAATGATGTAAATCAAGGCTATCAGGAAAGAATAAAACTTTGCTAGTTACACAAAAAAAATTTCACTTACGACCGATTTCGATACATCAAACCACCTTCTGATACTTTTTGCAAAATTCTCTCAAGTTTAACGGGGACAACATTATATTTGGTTATATTTTGTGGATTTATATTTTTTAATTCAAACTGCCAACTTTTTTTGCTGAAGCATTGATCAAAAACAGATACAAAGGCGAATAAAGGATGAATTTACGAGGGAGATTTTTTTCAACCACCGATAGTTCAGCAAAAACACCATACCAGCGATAGGCGGGTACTGCGAAAGTAGGGCAATTGCTCGGCCTCCGCGCCACATGCTCAAGCCATTTTTTAACGTAATTTGTTAGTTTAAGGTTATCAATATCAATAAGTTATATCATTGACTACACTGCCTCATTTGATTCTAACGCCAAGTGTACACTGCGGAAAACTCGACAGAAAACTCGCCGAATTGCTTCAGCATTGACATATCCTGACCTGTATGCCGATAAAAGAGAATTTTTCTTTGATCTAATGTGTCTAGAGTGTGAAACAGTGTGAAAAATTACGTCCATTCCCATTCAAAAAAAAAGAAGAGACATGCTGACTTCTGGAAGAGTTCTGATCCATGACAACTCCCGTCATCTCAGCGCTCATGCAACCCAACTGGTCTTTGAGCAATTTCAATGGACATTTTCGATCACCCGCCGTGCAATTACGACATAGTTCTTTGTGAAACGCTGAAATCATCTTTACGCTGAAATAAAGATGTGGCTTGGAGGGAAGCGTTTTCAAACGGGCGATTAGCTTCAGGACAAAGGTATAATTCATTGGAAGTCATTAGCGGCACTATCCTTTGAAGAAGGTTGCCTTAAAGCTTGTCCACAGACACGACCAATTCCTCAATCCTCGAGGCGATTATGTCAAAATGATACCACAATTGTGCTCTATATTTAGCAATGGAATAATATTTAATCAATCACTTCGCCTTCTGATCATGACCCAACGGAGGTTGAAAAAAAATGGTCCTCGTATATTTGAAGTCGTACTAAGGTGATTCCGGTATTTACAATACGAATTTAATGATAATTAAAAATTTTAGCTAGTCATATACTGGTTATAGAGCTGCGAAAAATCAATCACAGGATGTTTTTTTAAATAAATAAAAGATCGTAGCACTTTTTCACATTTTTTTTACTGCGTACAACTCGTTTCGGCTCACTGAGCCATCATCTGGTACAACACAGTGAGCTGAAACGCGTTTTACGCAGTAAAAAAATTTTTGTAGAAAAGTGCTATGATCTTTTATTTATTTAAATATGTCTAACTTCCACCAACTGAAGCCTGAATCTGTTGAACTTACTCAGGATGTTTGACCAAGAATACTATGAGGTATAGATTTTTTCCTCACAGCGTGAAAAGGAAAAAAAAGGGAGAATAAGAATATATCAACACTGCCCAAGCATGTTACTTCAAATGCTCGCTCATAGCAAAGCGTAGGATGGAAGAGAAGAGGCTATTTTTTTCTCTGGGAGTGGCTTAAGGGATGTTTCCCAACGGAAGCAACAATGAAGAATGATCCTCAGGTTCGAATACAAAAAATAAACAAAGTAAAGGAGAGTAGCGTGGGGAGGGCCCGGTTTCGGCTCGCATTCCGCGCCGGCCCTTCTTTCTCTCGTGACCCCCAAAAGCCTTTTGCTCCCTGATAGTCGACATTAAAGGCTGCCCTTTTGCTCATGGCTACAGACTCCTCCATTCACCATCACAATACAGCGTGTGCGCAGTTCCTTTTCCCTCCCTCCAGAAATGTTTACTGCATACTCTCGAATTGATCATTTTTCCCCCTTCCTTTTTTTCCCTTGCCACAAGGGATATTCATTGCCCTAAGCCATCCATCCAGCCACTTTCGCCGCGAAAATGAGAGCAAATCCACACATATCCCGCCGTTAATAAAGTTTTACTCATCCGATAGATAGCCTGCAGAGGAGGTATCAACACGAATTGGAAGCATAGAGTTTCAGTTTCCAATTTTTCTTTAGATTTTTATTTCAGCCAGCAAGTTTCTTGGCGACATCATTTGTATAACTCAACAACAAGGAATAGCAAAATGGAATAATACTTCATGTCGTATAATGGTGTTGCTGATACTTTAAACGTGAAATTACTGACATACACATTATTTCAGTCGCTTAAAAAAATTGATCCGAAAGCAATGTCAAACCAATCCTGGAAATTTTTACTGCGCGATAATAAGCGCCATTTTAATGAACGAGTTTTACAATGTTGCAAAAATCAGCGAAAATGGGAACTGATTCCCTCATATCTACCGTTCATAAATTTTCAATCATACGGAAAATCGCTTTTTTACTAGGTATACTCACGACTTTGTTATATTTTGTTTTTTTTCAAACTGCCAATTTATTTTGCTGAATTATCAATCAAAAAGAGTGATGAGGCGAATAAAGGATTATTTTACACTTGAAGTCGTATTATTTACAATGTGAATTTACTGATAATTAAAAAATATTAGCTGGTCAGAAATTGATTAGAGAGCTGCGAAAAATCATTCTAAGGATTGACTAAGGATAGTATGAGGTAACGAATATTTTCCTCACTGCGTAATCTCGGGTACTGGGTACTACTTCGTTGATTGTAGAATATGAAAAGCTGATTGGAGAGCGGAGGGGAGGGCTGCGCTAAGGCAATAATCTGCTTGATTGAAACCACCATCATCATCATCAGAGGACTCTGATGAGTCATATGATGGAAGAACGAGCGAAAATGAGAAAACCCTAATATACAGAGTCACATCCGGCAGATCGCCTGTATAACAGGTAAAAATTACAAATAGGTTATATAGAGTTTTGGTCATCCTTTCCCATACAGCATAGGGACAATTTTACTCGCGTATACAAAGTCGAAATTTGGTGTTAGGAATACCACTGGAAAGAAAAAGTAATGCACATTCTTATTCTTGCAATCGAATTACGTTTTAATACGGTGAATTTAGAAAAAAAGCATAAAAAAGCTGAAATTTTTGCGTTATTGGCTTATTATCCCCTTGACGACCGTCAGTATTGTTTATGTCGATTGAAATCTCTTTCTATCACCATAAATTATGAATGGCATGTTCCGAGGAGATCTATAGCTACCACGAATTCCTATTATTCCGATAGATGAACCAATTGAATACAAACGGGTTCAATTTCCAGTTAGATTGGCATTCGTAATGACAAGTCTCAAGGCCAAACGATGTCTTTTTGTTCTCGGCCGACGTTTCGATGGACAACTCGTTCATCGAAACGTCGGCCGAGATGGAATTGGAGAACCTAACCCGGTGGAATGCCCGAATAACATTCCACGAGTATGCATTTTCTTAATTACAAATAATATATCACAAAATGCATTATTTTCCTGTATCCTATTTTTAGGGGGTGTCATTTTATTTATTTTTATAACCAGAGTAGCTTCAAATGAACTATTTATAAAAAAATCGATATATTCTCCTCTGTTATTTTATATTTATCAAATGGTTTACTTACAATAAGATTTATATTAATTGATCCAACATTGGTAACTACTTAGTCCCCACCCTTGCCCCTATCCTGGATCCGCCACTGTAGAGGAGGATTATTGAGAAAATATTGAAGTAATGGAGGAAGGGTCATTTACCGGGTTACGTCCCCAGTGACGCACCAACACGAGTCAGTTTCCAGGAAGGGACCATCCGGAAAGTATGCATTCCCTTCTCTTCGCATCGATTGTCATTGCGTTAAATTGTGACCCTCGCTTCGTCCCACGGCGCTTAAATGTATTCATCGCTGGCTTCAAATAAACATCGGAGGATAACGCGGCATTAGACTGTACCACAAAGCAAAGGGAATGGTGACCATTATTAGTGCTGTTTATATCATATACCAGTAAATATCTTTTTTTTTATATATTTTATCGAGTAAAAATTATTCGGCTCACTTTCAAAAAAAAATCTCAGAATAGAAGCCAAAGCATCTTCAAATGTTTTCCTCGTGGCTAAATGACTTAAGATGACATTTTAGGTGCGAAAATTTCCAATAAACGAATGAATGTTAAAAACAAAATTAAATTTATGCCAGAGAAAATTTAAATCCTAAATTTACAGCGCGCTTCAAATCATGAGAAGATTTCTCGCTGGTTTTACAAATAGGTTGTCTGAATCAAAGGGAAAGGCGATAACTATAAGCACAACTTTCCTATCTTTAACATAATTTTATTAAATAAAAATTATACATGAGATAGGCTTATCTTTAAAAGCTAAATTACTGGCTAAATAACTAAAGATGAAATTTTAAAAGCAAAACATTCCAAAAAACGAATGAATTTTAAAACCAAATCAAATTAAAGCGTGAGAAAATTTAAATCCAAAATTTGTTGCGTGTGCTAATGCATGAGAATATTTTCCGCCCGTAGTTCATATAACTAGAAAGTCAGAGTAGGATGAATCATAACAATATCTCGACTGCACATACGCTCAACAATCGCCCACCGAATCAAATTCGCTCATGTAGTAGCCCTAGTAGAACTATATGAGTGTATTCGATTCGGTGGGCACTTGTTGAGCGTTTGTGCAGTGGGGATATCGAAAGTAATGTGTATAATCTACCTCTCGAAATGTACTCAAGAAATAAGGACACTGCATTATGCATTTAATTCAATACTGCCGCTGCTAATTAACACTTATTTCTATGGCATTTGTAGAGTTAACTTGCTCGCAAATAATTAACTCGCAAATTATTTACATTTTTTACGCCGTATCATACATGTCCACCGGAAAAACTATCTATAGACTCACAGAGACATATATAATTTATACGAGAAAAATATATTCGACATAAATACACGATTATCAAGCAACTTGCGTTACAGCTACGGTATCAAACTCAAAGCGTTTCCTCTCTCAAAGCTCAGCTTCTAGTTTCTACTTTAGGCTATGACGCTACTTCGAGGTGAACTTCGACGAACTAAGCAAATGAAGAGAGCTTGGTAAAGCCTATGAATATGTAAACAGGTCCCCAATATGTAAACTCCTACAATGCGACTATTTCGTGAGTCGCTGCTTTCGCAAGACTATCATGGGCTGAACTATCTTGTTTCCCTCCATTTTCAAAGCACGCCGCACTACAGGGACGGAAACACAACGACCCAGATTCAAATCTCATCTCCTTTTACAACCGTTCCAAATTCGATACGACGAAAGAGCACCGGGAAACCTACACAGAGGAGACGACATACACATCAAGGAAAACGTACCAAAAAAACCACATAAAAGATTATCTCAGAAAATACACATGCCCAATCACTATTCTTTGAAGTGTGTTCGAATATAGTAAAATAATATAATGGAATAGTTCGAATTCAAACCATCGAAAGCACTGAGAAATCTACGCAGAGGAGACGGCATACAGATAAAGGACCGCTTACCAAATAAAAAAACCACAGAAAAGAAAATCTGAGAAAATACGTATGCCCAATCGCATTCCTTAGAAGTTCGCTAGAATAGAGTAGAATAGGAGAATGTAAGAGTAATTATTTCGAGATCTTGGTCCTTCGGGCTCTAGGTTCAACAT
Organism: Ischnura elegans; assembly: GCF_921293095.1. Taxonomy (NCBI): domain Eukaryota; kingdom Metazoa; phylum Arthropoda; class Insecta; order Odonata; family Coenagrionidae; genus Ischnura; species Ischnura elegans. The sequence goes on along the minus strand of NC_060250.1, from coordinate 33,272,932 downwards.
ATGTTACAGTTATGCCATAAGGACTCAATTTTTTTAATTACGCAGTTCAATTTCCAAATGGTGCAGAAGACTATTAAAGAAATAAAGGGTGACGCGTATGAGATAATGAGCGAATGGTTGGCCGATGTACCACAAAAAAATAACAATCCTCGTCACCCACCTCCACCGCAACAATCTCCGGCCTAATAAGTGTTACTTTTTGGAAGCAACTTTTATGTTTATACATTTTGGAGATATTTCTTCGTCCACTTGGCAAAATGCAAGGTGCACAAAATTACTTCAATCATTTCTCATCCCTTAAAAAATGCTAGTGTAATTACAAGAAGTTTGCATATTTTGGAGTTTTATATGGTACACTTAGTAATATGTCAGATGTAAAAAATGATGATGCTATTTCTCGAGATTACATCTATGTTCACTATAGCGTAAGTAAAATATGGATTTCAATTTGCACCCGATGGATTCAGAAGTATTCTTGGTAACGCCGGATATGGAAAATCCTCTAACCATAAGTAAATATCCAGAGAGCTCTATAATTTAACACTTTCCCGGCGAATTGATTGGATTAATTTTTCTCGTGTAAGATATGGCTGTCTTAGATTTTCTTACACGAGAAAAGTTTATTCATCCAGACATCTTTCTAGAATAAATTCGTGAAATGGTTAGAAAACTAAAATCGACCAAGTCGTTTAGCAACCGTGAAACAAACACAATATGCATACAAACACACACACGAGCCCTGAAAATTATCAGGCACGGCCTCATGAGGAATCGCGTTTAAAAAAAGTAACAAATTTTGCGGCGAGACATCCAATGGCGGATGCCAAAAGCAAAGAGAATCCACACCCGCGACTGGGTTACGACGCACGTAAAAGAGTCACCGACCTTTCGCCCCGTTTATTTCCCCTCTCTCACGCTTCCTGTCTATCTATCGAGGACGGGCTCTCAAGGAACGAGCCCCTGGGGCACGGAACGGAGAGCCGAGCGCAGAACAACCCAAGCCGGAGAGAAGAGCTTTCTTGAACGAGGGCCCCGGTAAATTGGGTCCAACGCTTCCACGTATGGTCCCGCGCGATTTCTCCATTAAAAGCGACCTCCCCCCCCCCTACACGGGAGTAGACACAGCTACTAAAAACGTTGATAGTTCCTTTATGGAGAAAATTAAAGCAGCTATCAATCCCTGGGGTGTAGGTACTGGATAACTTTTAAAGCAAATCGTCACTACACAAACGAATTATACAATTTAGACTAGCGTTTTTCCCATGTTTCCAAACACGGAACTAAAAATACATATCTTATTCCTATTATTGGGGTAAGGAATACTTTCCACGGTGCTTTTCAATCTGATAAAAATTAAAATTCAAGATCCTATATACTTATAATACTAATAATTATTGTATAAATGATACTTATTTCATTATAAATACGCTTGGGAATATATTAAAGTAAAAATATTAAAGTAGCTATAAATCCCTGCGGTGAAGGTAATGGATGACTTTTAGAGGATATTGTCGACAGATAAGTGAATTAAACATCATTTAAGCTATCCCACGTTTCCTAACGGGGAACTAAATATTCATTCCACTTCCTGTTCCTATTTCTGTGCTATAAATATTTTCCTCAGTGCATTTCAATCCGAGAAAAAAGGAAAACTAAAGATCTTAAGAGATACTTATTATATGATAAATGCGATTGGGAATACATTAAAGTAAAAATATTACAGTAACTCTCAATCCCTGCGATGCATGTAATGGATGACTTTTAAAGCACATTGTCATTAGACAAGCGAATTATTCATTTTGTGAGCGTGAAAAAAGTATTACTTTCTATTCCCATTTCTGTGCTAAAGAATATTTTCCTCGGTGTCTTTAAATCTGTAAAAAATCAAAACTATAGATCTTAAGAGATACTTCACCATCCCTTATGTCCCAAATATCCATATTATCTACCTCCACGGGAGTAAACACACCCACTAAAACGGTGGATAACACGTGGATGTTAGTTAAATGAAGTAGCTATCAATTCCTTCGGTGTTGGTACTGGATGACTTCTAAAGCAAATTGTCACCATAAAAAGCGAATTAAACATTTTCTAAACATTATGTGAAGGTGAATGTCCATTTTAAAATGTTGATTTTAAAGTAAAATAAATAATATTATCAACAATTTTGAATTAAGCCGCTTTTTTAAATAATTGTTTGGGGGAAAACATATAATCATAAATTATATCTAAGGAAATGAATATGCCTAATAAAATTTGTAACATTTAAAAACATTAAAGGGAAATCTAGGTACACTCCACATTTTACGGCTCTCTAGGGTTGAATGAAATCTGAAATACTAGCAAACAAAGTTTACAGAAAATTGTCACCAAAATAAGCGAATTAAACATTTTTCTTAGTTATTCCACGTTTCCTAACGGGAATCTATAAAATTCATATCACTTCCTGTTCCTACTATGGTAATAACTATTTTATTCGGTGCCTTGGGTTACTTCAATCTGAGAAAATTGATAAAATACTAAGATTTTAAAGTGATGGAGTGGAATTTTTCCATATTGAAATAAATAGTTGCAATTTTCCACGATTTTAAAATTTATTACGACCTAGTTTTCAATGTTACTACATAATCTTCAAGGTTATGGCCTTATAAAATTTGTAACATTAAAAAATAAAAGGCAAGTATTGATTCCCTCCACATTCTACGGCTCTCTGGGGTTCAATGAACACTGAAATACTAGCAAACAAAATTTACAGAGAGAACTCTTCATGAGAAGATTGCTCGTTGCTCGAATAATTAGTAAGTCTGAGAAGGTTAGGGCATAAAAATGTCCATATCTACCTTTTTAAAGGAAAGCCACAAAAAGGACACTGCATCATGGCTGTAAATGTCTTCCGGGCTTCCCACCGGGTTGGTCAATATATTTCCGATGTTTCGATGAAATACTACTTCACACTCCTCAGGGCTGATTGATGAATTGGCTCAATAAAGTATTTCGTCGGAACGTTGGCAGAAATTGAGTGCTTAACCCGGTGGAAATCCCGAGAGACATTCACAGCCACTACTTGCTGGGAAATAATCAAATCCTTCTTGTACACCGTACCTTGAATTAAATTCGATACTACTCCTGCTAATTGTGCTGACTTATTAACCCTACCGCTCATTTTAATCGAAAATCTGGCCTACCAGCATGATTTCTTTTTCCAGTTCAGAATATCCCCTATCTTCTATTCACTTCCTCAACCTTTTCACTCCACCTTATATTGCCCGAGTGGCTCAGAAACCCTCCTCTTAATCTTCAACTTCCATCTTTCTTTCGTCCTTCATTACCCGTTGTTACCAAGTGCCCTGTCTCCACCCAATTTCCTCCAAAAGTTCCCTCCCCTAATCCACAGCGCCAACCGTCCTTCATTTGTCTTCCTTTTCGTACATCTCGCCGCCTTAATTCATCTCCACACCACGTTTTTCAAAAGACGGAAGCCTATTTCCTCCGAGTCCAATTTTCCGCATCATTAAACGCGACACTTCAAGTAAAACTCAATTCCAAGGTTCTCTTTTAAGTCATAGGGTATCTCTCCCCTTGATCAGACTCCACCAATTGCTCATAGAGTCTCTTCTGCCACTTTACCTGATTTTTCTCCACTACCCATACAGTGCAATAGTTGAATTTAAAATGAAAACAATTACTAAACTTATACCGGTGGGCGAATTATCGCTGAAAATAACCTTGTAGATTGACATTTTTATAACTAAATAGATAACCCGAGCGAAAATTTCGCACTTTCACGACATCAGGAAATAAAATATGTTAAGGAAGCAGTCTAATTGGGTTTCAGATAGGGAAGAAAAGAATTTTGATGAAATACTATTGAATCCTCAATCAAAAACCTGGCCTACCAGCATGATTTCTTTTTCCAGTTCAGAATATACCCTATCTTCTATTCACCTCCAATTTTCTTTCGGAAATGGACAAATGAAGGACGGTTGGCGCTGTGGATTAGGGGAGGGAACTTTTGGAGGAAATTGGGTGGAGACAGGGATAGAATCCTTTTGCTGTTTGAGGTTAATTTATTTGACTCCCACTTTTTAACAAAGCCCGAGTTAAAAACGCAAAACATTTTTTTTGCGATTGAAATTTACGAAATATTTTAATAGCTCGTACACGTTGAAAGTTTTTCTAGTCTTTTCGAAACCTAAAAGAAGCCATAGGGAAATGAAAGCACAAAATTAAACACTAATTAATCACGTCATAAAAGAAACAATGACAAACCAAAGAAATTTAAGAAAATATTATTTTAACGGATAACACTAACATTACATAATGGAAGACATTTTAAAAATACTTCGCAGTTATTTCGAGGATTTTCATGCATCTTGCATCATTATTTCGCGATAAGAAAGACTGCCACAGATAGTCAGCACTGGTAAAAATGAGGTAGGCTTTGCAAAAATCATCACTTTTGGGAAAATATAAGGTGGTGAATTTTCCAAGAATATTCTAAAATTTCAATAAAGTAATCTCTTTATACTTGTTTTCTTGCAAAAATCTACAAAACATAAAATTAAATTACAGGCAAGAGAGTTTGGTCCCAGTAGGAACAATCACGTCGTCTGTTACTAAATAATGGCACGCAACTCACAAAACTTCTTAGAAGAAACGATGTTGCTGAAAAAAAATGTGCGGAGTCGATACCTCGAGCCTCGAGTGAATACCTCGAGCGAGTAATCGACTTGGAAAAATCGAAACTTTTTAGTCAAATTAATGGATAAATAGTAAAATTTGACATTGAGAGAATTTGACATTCTTCAGAAGCCGGTGATTCGAATTTTAAAACGATACTTAATTTATCAATGCAGGTTCAGTATTAAAGGAGCACATACGGAATGACAGAAAAAGAACTTTTTGTTTTAATATATATATTATATGTATTATACTGAAAAATTATGACAATTTTGAAACATTTTGACCATGACGGCCCACAACCGCAATTCATATTTCCAAATCTATATTTATCAGTAAAGTTCCAGGATAAAGATTGCAGATTCTGCGAAATACTTACATTTACCATGAATGTAGCTTAAATAGGAACTTGGAGGAATGCATTTTTCATATCACTAAAAAGTTTATATCTCCATGTCACCATCGTAAAGAGATAAGTTATTTCCTAAATCATTATTTTAGCATAAAGTTAAAATTTTAATCACTCATAAATCCTTAATTATTTCTCTTTCCTGGAGGCTATTTCATGTTTTGTATTCCTTTTTATCCACGGCATCTTGGCGTAGTGCTACGGGTGGTAGGAATCAGGATGCCAACAGGAGGAGTGGAACTTTAGTAAACCTCAGAGTCCTCTGGATTGCCTGACAATAACTACAAGGAGGAAGTAAGCTCAATTTGGAGGATTAAGGCAAATGTGTTCTTCAATACGCCTATGCTGTTAACTAAATGTGGTACGAGCAATGCATTTCACTATGTTTCATTTAGTCCATAGCATACATACCGCAATAACAGAAACCGAAAATCTTCAGCCCAATTCATTCACTTTCCCTAAATTGTGACTGAAAGTGATACCGACTGATGAATGTAAATCTAAATGATAATCACTGTAAATATTGCTTCCTATAACTCATTCCTAAACTATATTACCACAAAGAGCATTTTAAAGTCAGGGTATTAAATTGATTGTTCAATCAAGAATTTATGTTTCAAGGAAGCCATTATGTATTCAGGCATAATAGGTATTTTAATGCTTTCGGTGCCTTTCCGAATTGAGTTCATAAAACCCTCAAACGTAATAAACTCATCACGCCTCGTGAATAGAAATTGTCGAGCAAGAGGATATAAATTTTTACGGCCATATTGCGTATACCGCGTTCTCATCGAGAAATCAATAACAATGAAATATCCTGAAAGGTGATAAACCCACGAAGCAATCAGACCAGTATCAATATATCCTCCTACTGCCACCATCATATTCTATACGAGTGATGTATTCAGAAAACAGGAGGAATTTTAGTTTTTTTTAATATCTAATATCTATTCTACATTAATTTTGTGCCTTCAGAATAGTCCCCATCAGATATGAGGGGGTGAGAAGCCAAGGGATACAAGTGACTTTGTTTTCTAAACAGAGTTAGGTACTGATATGATGTAAAGAAAACTAACGAGATGATCTATATATTTAGCAGAGCATAAGATTTTCCACTCGATGTCAGCACAGAACACACTCACTCGTATCCTTTGGCCACCATTTTTTAGCATTTTTTAATCACTTTCTCTAACTAACTATGGTTCAGTGGCATAGCCAGGGTTTTAGTTCGGGGGGGTCCAAAACCAAGGGGAAATTTTTGAAAAATAGGGTACCAAGTAGAGAGTTTTAAACTAATTTTAACGCTCATATTAAATAAAAAATATATTTTTTTTGACATGACGAGTACCCGCGAAATTTTAACGAAAACTGGATTTTAACACTTTTAATAATCGAAAAAACTTCATTTGTTAAATAAATATTTCATAAATTCATGATTATTCAATATTTTGTTTTCTTTTATGAAGGAAAATGATTGCGTTTTTATATTTCGGAGGGGTTGAGACCATATCAGGCAGACCATATCAGATATCAGGCATTTATGCCGGCGCTTCTTTCAATGCTGGAAATACTTCTCAAACTTTATCTTTGTCATAGCCTCGAGCTTTTCAGTAATTTCTTTAAATGCAATCTATGCTTGTAAAATGACGACCAATTAAGGATCTCGTTATTTTTGGAAATATGAAAAAAGTTCAATGGCCAAAAATTCACGAGCAAACTATTAAATGTGAGCCGAAAATCGCCGAGCCCATAAAGACACGTCTAACCTTGGCGGCTGCCACAGACGAGTTTGTCCATGAATACAGTTGAAATTTTTCTCATATTTCAGAGGCATGTATACCAACACAAAAAAATTGAACGATTGGTTAGAGTAAGACAAGTTATTTCCTGAACACAATTGGTATACGCTCAGATGGGCTAAATATTTAAAAAAAGTATGAGAATACAAATTCAACTACTTTAAATAATTTGCGAAAAGGGCAATGAGTCAGCTTTCTCTCACTTATCAATGGCAAAAGAATGCGTTTTTTAACCTTTAAGGAAAAAAGTCTAATTGAAATCATACTTCACCATCACATAGGAAAATAAAATTAAAATTGTGCAATCGCTTCCGGTATAATTAGATAGATTTTTTCTAATATCCATGATAAAAATATTTCCTTATCTTACAGTCCACTAGGTTTATTAAAAATCGACCCTGATGTCAGCAACATTATTTGTTGCCATCATCATTACAAATTTCATAAAGCAAAATTTTTAACGTGAACATTTTCAGCTATTTCCATACGACTTATTAAAACCTGATCGATTCATATGAATAAAATGTGAGAAAATAACATCTACAACTATTTTGCTATGCCTATAAGGAATCGCCACTCTCAATGCAAGTTTAAGTATTACAGGCCAAGTTTATTAATAGAAAATAAGTAGTCTTGAGCGCGTTATGAGTAAAATAAAAATGAGTCAACATGTATCATAAAACTTGGTAGGGGAACTTGCTCATGAAATAACTGAAAAAGGAAATTGGAATTTAGGGTTTCTGAAAAGAGCAAAGAATTTATCTGAGACATTAGTTACTCTGCCACAGCAAGGTTTTGCAGTAACCTTTTCATTTCAGAGAACCTAATATTACGTATGACGGAATGGTATAGAGATAACGGAGAAACATTCATTGTTTCACATCTCTAAGGCGGTGTTAAAAATAAGGTTTCTGGGGCATTAAGAACCTTAAAAAGCTTGGGTATGTTGTAACATGGCCAGAAGATTCATCAGAGAAGCGGATATTATTTCTATTCCCTTTTTTCCACGTCTAGCAAAAAGTTTCCATTGCATTCTATTACCGATATCGTAATCGTATCATATTTTTTTTTAACTTCCCTTGCTCAAAAGACCTCTTCAGGCCGGAAATGTTTGGCTTAATTATCGGTTGGAACTACGTTGATATGAACATGTAGTACTCCGAACATTGTCGAGATAAGCGAGTGGCCGAGATATTAAGACATGAATTTTATATTCGAGTACGAATATTTTCTTTTCAGCCTTAATTTATGATGGAGTATAGTTTTCCGCAGAAAAGCTAATTAAAAATCCCACCTAATAATTTATTCCACTAAATTTCATGATTTTAGATGGAATAGGGTATTGAAATGATACGTCTATGAAATGGCATCCTCTGGGTTACAATGAAAGAGGTATTTTCTCAATTAATTAATAACTTGCCTTAGTGTATGTTCAATATACACCCTAAGACTCTTATCAAGTTCACAATCCTGTACATTGAAATACAGAGGAAAATTTGTGAAAATTTTCATGCCATGGATATATATTGAGGGTCATTTTTTTTCTTTTCATACCTCAAAAAGGCTCTCTTCAACTTCTGTGTTAGTTTTAAAACATCATCCCACTAGGAATTCTACAAGTTTTTTTTATTTCTAGGGCTTCCCTGATCAAGCGAGAATACGATATAACGATAAAACAACAACCTAAAAGATGAGTGCAGACATTCTGCAGATTTTCATTTTTATTTTATAATACTACTAAAACAAACAAGTATCCATGGAAAACTACTAGATTATGAAGAATTCTCGAAGGTTCTCGATTAGTACATACTAGAACAGAATAGATGAGATTAATCTCTGCAAAAATTCTGAGTTAATCCATGCAACAAGTGAGTCTTAAAGGTTCCTGGTTAAAATAGCAACATATTTTACGCTGATGATACGTACTAAGACCCTGGAACGAAGTATAATCCGGCTATAAATATAACCTATACCTGCAACAATTGGGAGTTAATCCACACAACAAGCGAGTCTTAAAGGTTCCTTTTTAAAATAACAACATATCTTACGCCGATGCCAGGGTGCTAAGACGCTGGAACGCGGTATAATCCGGCAATTTCGGCAGCGAAAATCCCCCTGTATTTATACCGAAAGTGGCAGGAGGCGAAATTTAATCCCGGAGCGTATAGCATGGGCACGAGAACTACCATCAAGAGATAACCCTTAGCTTTATCCTTTCCTGTGCTAATCCTGACGTCCTCCCAAAAACACTTTCCCGCCAAACCTTTTACTTGGGACCTTGGTAAGAAAGAGGCACCTTTGACCTTGGTGCCTACACTCACTCCTGTGTCACCAACGACCCCGACCTCGGGTTTCACGGGGGAAGAGATACGACCGTAGCCTCGTCTCTTCCTCATTGCTACCTCAAGGGGACATTCCAGACTCCACTTTACGGCCGACCCTGAGGGATTCATTTAATCCGCGCAGTCGTGCTAAAGGCAAGACGGCTTCCTCAACCTTATCCAATAAAGTCGTTCGGTCCTACATAAAATCATTCGCCTTCCTACCGTTTCCAATTCGTTAGTCCGAAGAATATGGGCGCTCACTTTGTTTTTCTAACGTGAGTTACTACTAGCTTTTCCGTTAAGGATACGGAGGTTGCCACGACGTAATCCCTTCGGGATTACCTACCATTGCCACGGCTGCACGGCAGACTCAGGGGGTGGGTGCTCATTCACGGGGAATTTTTATAGGGCGCCAGACAACCTCGCGATTGTCGTCCCATGAACTCGCACCGAAGTAGCCGGGTTGCGTGAGAAGAAAAATAAGCTCCATACAATATACGACAAGTTTATTACAATTCTTGAACAAATGAAGATCAAAATAAATGAATCAGTGAAAGTAATAATTAACAAATATTCAGCAAAAGAATAGTTACGTAACATATATATATCATTAACAGCGTAGCAAAACTTGGCGTACTAATAATTCGTACTCTCTAATTATACTTAACAAATAAGGTCACTTATGTGATCTACACACACATGTAAAACAATAGACAACTGTGCCAACATGGCCTTGGTAACGTTCAAGCAAATGAACGCTAGCAAATCTCCACAGTATGCTCCGATTGAGCATAGCCTTAATGAACATATGAATGTTCAATCTGAAAGTCACCACACATTAGAAGAACTCATAAGTAAATCTTGAAAACTTAGAGTAACACATACGCATGCCTCGCACATTTAAACCACTGAATGGCAGTACCGCTTTCTTTAGCGTTCGTCTGCAGAACGCAGTCTGGTCCCAATAGAACACTCCAGCGGAGCGTGACTTTGGTGAGCATAAGCATGCTCGTCCAACAGGCACAGGAGAGGATTCGTGTGCCACTTATGCAAGATCCGGGAAATCAGGGAATTTAAACTAAAACCCCAGAACAAAAAAAAACCCTGGAATCAAATCAGAGAAACCCGTCTCAGTCCAGTGCTCAACCCGGGAATGTGAAAATCAGTAGATAGAGGGAGGCGAGGGTATGTTCTCTTACCGTAATTGAGATCGGCATGCTGCCTATACGGGTGAACTTCCTGCAGTGCGATTACCGGCGGAAGCGTGGTTGGACCTCACAGTACCCAACCTGCCTCGTTCATTGCCGGTGCCGAAGTCCTCCACGCCTACCTACACGCAGGGAACAGCTGTTCCCTGTATACTCGCCTCTGGCCTAGGTGGAGCTCCTACCCAGCACTTACGGCTGGCCAGCGGACCTCCTTCCTGCACGTACTCAGTTCGCTCTCTTACATTATATTTTAAGTATCGTGAAAGGCATGTAATACCATGAGTATGACGCATGTACATTTCTTCTGTTTTTAGCATACTTCTCATATTCACTTGTACTTATGGAGAAACCACAGGAAAGTGCGCTAAGAATTGTTCCAAACCAATGAAATAATTCCACCTCTACTCAGCTAATGCCTGTTGAAATGTCAGTATTCTTTTAACGTCAAAATTGTGATACTTTGTACAATTTCTTCCCGTTTATTTCGATGACCAAGGGCATCAGTGGAGATATCTGTGCCTTTATCTTTTTCACTTCTTTCCCAGTTACCTCATAACTTTCATCTTCCAGAAATAATTTAATGGGTCTCCAATACCTGATCGAAGACGGCCTGGTATTCTGCCATAAGATGTTGTTTTTATCATTTGATTTTAGCGGAAGAGGTAACATAGAAATGGAAAACATATAGGAATCATCCACTGAACCTGATTTCTTCCGAAATACAAATCTCAGCTTATACTGCTTGTGGCCACTACTTCCATGTTAACTCCACTTAATTATCATCGCATATTTGAATTCATTACCAGACCGAAGGAAGTTATGAATGTTTAATTATAATTTTCTTCAAATTTTATAAGAATAGCTAATACTAGTAAAGTAGTAAAATTGTCCATCCCAATCAACTTGAGAGAAAATTTGTGCCACTGAAGTGATACCATGCATAGCTATATGTTTGACGCTGTACTATCTATGCACTATCTTCGTCATACAATCTCTATTTTTAGGTGACTCTTATCATTCTCTGATGTATTCATTCTTCTTGCTAATGTCACGCAAAGATTCCTGATTTTTCACTCGGTTTCTGTAATCTTTCAGGGTCACATTCCACCATATTTCGCTTTCTTCATATAACGTAATAAGTTTTTTTGTCTCCAAGTCCGACCATTTGTAACTACTTTGCAAAAGGGGATTTTCCATCCTTTTCCCTTCATCCATCAACAAAACAACATGACACAAAAAACAAACAAAAAACAACAAATTACAGGAGACTCGAGAGACAACACAACTGCACTTCAGCCCAACTTCCGCAAAAGTGTCGGGAAATATCTCCCGCGGTTTGATCAGGCGACAGTGCGAGCGCGAGAAATTGCTAGAGCTAAGTTTCATGTTTAGACCTGCGAGTCGAAGTGTCAGACACTCCGCCGCCCAGCTCGCGACATTGCTCGCGACAACTGTCGCGACACTGCTCGCCGACCCGTTTACACTTGCAATTTTGACTGTCAGACAGTAAACTCGCGCAATTTCTCGCAAGTGTAAACCTAGCTTAAGAGAAAGGGAGGGGGAGGAATCGTTGTCAAAGTAGGACTACTGTGGCCTCAGTAGTCCTGGGGCGGTGGGATGGGTCAACGGCTGGTCAAGGCAATTGAGTCAGGCCCCAGTGGATAAGCCACTCACAATCAGCTGATCCAGATGGCATGTTACATCTCCCCCTTCCTTATAAAAGAAAAAAAACTAGGAGTGCTAAATTTTTTTTTCTTTACCTAATCAACAGTCTTTAAGTCCTTAATATGCCATGGTCCATCAATTTTACCAGCATTATCCTTAAGGATATAAGCTTTGTTCCCTATCTTCCTATCTACTACAAATGGACCTATATATTTTGGAGCAAATTTAGAGGAGAAGTAAGTTCCAGCATTGGATTGAATGAAATTTTTCCTGTACACCCTTTGCCCAGGTGTCAACTCTAAATCTCTTCTCCTTAAATTATAATAATGTGCATTTCTATCATATGCTGATTTCAATCTCACAATTATTTCCTCTTTAATTTCCTTCATTTTACCTAACTTTTCCAAATGTTTCCCTCGATCCTGAAAATTTGGTAATTCATTCCCATCAGCGGATAACTTTCTTAATTTCCCATTTAAATATAATTCCTCTCCATATAGTAACTTATTGGGACTATACCCAGTCACTTCATGTTCTGCTGAATTAATCGCATAATTAATCTGAGATAAGATCTTATCCCAGTTGCGATGATTATCACCTCCATATGAAGCTAACATTGTCTTAATTACTCTGTTGACACGCTCAGTGGGGTTGCTCTGAGGATGATAATAAAAATTGTATAAAATTCTGACGTCATATTTTGCGCATAGTTCCTGAACTAAACCACTTTTGTATTGGACTCCATTGTCACACAACAATGTATGGGGTGCCCCATATTTTAAAATTACATCCTCTTCCAAATGTTTCTTAATGGTTTCGGCGGTTGCTTTCCTTAATGGTTTTAATATTACAAACTTCGAAAACAAACAACATGTCACCACCAGATATACATATCCATTTACTGATCTCGGTAGCGGTCCCATGATGTCTGAAGATATGATTTGAAAGGGAGCAGTAACTAAACGTTGTTCTCCCATATATCCTAAAGGTAAATTCTGTGCTACTTTAAACTGTTTAAAAATCTGACATTTCTGTATGTAATTCCTTACATCTGTTCGCATCTTTGGCCAATAATATAAATTTCGCAACCTACTAAATGTTTTCTTACATCCGTAATGTCCTGAAACAGGGTCATCATGACATTCTCTTAATGCATCCCTTCTCTTTTCCTTGGGGAGTACCCTTGCCCATTGCCTTATATCTCGTTTACCAGTATTAATATTTTTAAGAATCTGGTAATCTTCCAGCTTAAAATTAGGATAACCCTCAGGATTATCTGATATTGCTTTTGATAGTTTTTCGTACCAACTATCTTCACTCTTACCCAATACATCAATTAAATCCAAGTTAATCCCATCGAAAGGTAACGGATTCCTTGATAGCGCATCAGGGGCTGCATGTTCCTTCCCTTTTCTGTGCACTAACTTAAATCTATATTGTTGCATCCGTACTGCCCATCTACCTAACCTTCCTCTTGGATCCTTCAAATTGTTTAGCCAAATTAAACTGGCGTGATCAGTTATCACGGTAAATTCGTAACCCTCGAGATAACCTCGCAGTTTTTCAATTGCCCATAATACCGATAAACACTCTAATTCTGTGGCACTATAGTTCATTTCAGCCCTAGTCGTAGATCTACTGATGAAAGTGATTACTTCGTCTTTAGTCAAGCGATTAACTTCCATTTTGGCTGAGCACCGAAAAGAAACCAGATCCCACAAAAAAAGATTCCAGGACTTACCAATCAGGACAAATTTCCAATCCCCTTGATAAAATCTGCCATTCAGAGGTCATCCATGTGCCATGTGAAAAACCCTCTATATCACCACTGGAACACATCAAGTTGCTCTCCTTATTTTTCAAACAACACTTAACCCTTTCGAGACCGCGGAGTTTTCGTCTTAGCTTGACTGCTGTACCGAGCCCCAAGAGACTCTTCTTTCTCGTGGTACGGAGCATTTTTGGAGGGCATTCGTTAAGAAGGGTCTTGCTGAACCTTTTTCGACCCCTCCACGGTGGGACTCCGCATTATCTCGGACTCCGAGAGTAGTTGTGCTCCCTCCTTTCCGGGTTTACGACCATACCTGCGGCATTGGTTCGCGGTCAACTTATGTATTGCTTATATGTATTTAGCAAATGAATAATTGTTGCTTGCACGTAAATTACAGACATAGAATATAATTCCTCATTTTTATCTGAGCATTGTCAAATTTTAAACGAAGTTCTAAGGCCATTATCAAAGCATTTAACGCAGCAACAATTTCCATGTTGATGTTTATACATAACTCGAGATATAAGTTAATATTTGTCGTAGAATTTCGTTTAAAAATTCTAAACGTGGCTCAAAAGACAAACAATTCAATTCTTAGTTTATATTTCTTGAGAAATGAACAAATATTTATTTCGAAAATTGACTCTATAAACAATTGTATGACCGCTGTCCCTTACCGCTGAGAGGGGTTATAAAAGACGAAGGGTCCGGGTACCTGCTCCCGGATTCGGAGGGTTAATCCTAAACCCCGAAGCTTTGGGTCCCGAGACAAAGGCGACCCAAACCCACGACCGTCCTGAAAGGGGGAGAGCTAGAAAACGTATATATACGGGTTTCGTTTTCTTGACCGGGAAGCTCTCACACGTATATATACGTCCGTGGTCTCCCGGGTCAGGAAACGTCCACACGTATATATACGTGTACGGTAGGGAAAAGGTTAAATGAAACAAATAAATAATTAATAACACTAATTATGATAAGAAAGAATTCACACACAAATATAATGAACACTATTAACCAACAACAGTATAAAGATATCAAAAATGGAGCTCATTAATCTCTGACGCAGTGACTCAACTTTCAAACTAGCAAAAGAAATAATAAGAACGTTAATCTGCACAGCCCCACGTTGGGCGCCAAATGCCACGACGTAATCCCTTCGGGATTACCTACCATTGCCACGGCTGCACGGCAGACTCAGGGGGTGGGTGCTCATTCACGGGGAATTTTTATAGGGCGCCAGACAACCTCGCGATTGTCGTCCCATGAACTCGCACCGAAGTAGCCGGGTTGCGTGAGAAGAAAAATAAGCTCCATACAATATACGACAAGTTTATTACAATTCTTGAACAAATGAAGATCAAAATAAATGAATCAGTGAAAGTAATAATTAACAAATATTCAGCAAAAGAATAGTTACGTAACATATATATATCATTAACAGCGTAGCAAAACTTGGCGTACTAATAATTCGTACTCTCTAATTATACTTAACAAATAAGGTCACTTATGTGATCTACACACACATGTAAAACAATAGACAACTGTGCCAACATGGCCTTGGTAACGTTCAAGCAAATGAACGCTTGCAAATCTCCACAGTATGCTCCGATTGAGCATAGCCTTAATGAACATATGAATGTTCAATCTGAAAGTCACCACACATTAGAAGAACTCATAAGTAAATCTTGAAAACTTAGAGTAACACATACGCATGCCTCGCACATTTAAACCACTGAATGGCAGTACCGCTTTCTTTAGCGTTCGTCTGCAGAACGCAGTCTGGTCCCAATAGAACACTCCAGCGGAGCGTGACTTTGGTGAGCATAAGCATGCTCGTCCAACAGGCACAGGAGAGGATTCGTGTGCCACTTATGCAAGATCCGGGAAATCAGGGAATTTAAACTAAAACCCCAGAACAAAAAAAAACCCTGGAATCAAATCAGAGAAACCCGTCTCAGTCCAGTGTTCAACCCGGGAATGTGAAAATCAGTAGATAGAGGGAGGCGAGGGTATGTTCTCTTACCGTAATTGAGATCGGCATGCTGCCTATACGGGTGAACTTCCTGCAGTGCGATTACCGGCGGAAGCGTGGTTGGACCTCACAGTACCCAACCTGCCTCGTTCATTGCCGGTGCCGAAGTCCTCCACGCCTACCTACACGCAGGGAACAGCTGTTCCCTGTATACTCGCCTCTGGCCTAGGTGGAGCTCCTACCCAGCACTTACGGCTGGCCAGCGGACCTCCTTCCTGCACGTACTCAGTTCGCTCTCTTACATAAGAGAAAGGGAGGGGGAGGAATCGTTGTCAAAGTAGGACTACTGTGGCCTCAGTAGTCCTGGGGCGGTGGGATAGGTCAACGGCTGATCAAGGCAATTGAGTCAGGCCCCAGTGGATAAGCCACTCACAATCAGCTGATCCAGATGGCATGTTACAAGGTTTCGTTCACATTTACATCACACCCTACGAGAAAAATCTCGGGTAAATTTAATCGTCCGCGGGCATTATTTGTTGAATTCTTTCGTAATTTCGAATGAAATGGCATTTTTAATTTTCAAAACGGTTTCATTTTATCCTACCAGTTTTAACGCATGGCACCATTTTTAACAGGTTACAAAATACTGCAGCGACTCTGAAACATTAAAGGTACTGCCCCGTTTACACTACGAACGTACCGACGTTGATCGCGACTACTGCACGTTTACACGTCTTAAAAGTTACCATCGTAACTCAGTGCTGCCCTCGTTGGGGAATTGTGTCAGATAACAACTGACGACGTGACTGCGTGAGAAAATTGTAATCTTGGAAATTAAGAAGCAAAAGAATATTAATTTTTTCATGTGCTATAACTAAAGGTAGACCGAACTGTTGGTAAAACTTTAAAGAATGTAGGATTCATTATGGGAATCGGTCCAAATTTTAACAATACTCATGCGGTAAAGATAGTAGATATGTCGCTTTGCTACGTTCCAAATTGGAATATATTGTTAACTGGTCACTTTATTATAATATCGACTCAATCCGGCTTGAACGTGTCCAAAATAAATTTCTCAAATTAAATAATTACGATTTAGGAATCTCACTGTCTGATTAAAACACTTCATATATTCTTTCCCTAGTCAATTAGAAAACTCTTGCACGACAAAGGATCCTCCAGCAAAGGCCTATTCCTCTACAAAATTATCAATTGATATGTAGATTGTTCCTATCTCCTTTAATAGTAAATTTCAATGGATCCCGTCGTAGCTATACAAATCCTCACCTGCTTGTTTTTGATTACCATGGAGCAAATTATGTCTTCAACTCCCAGCTATCCAGAATGATGAGGTAAAACTAAAACTAGTCATAATAGTCCGTGAAGCCTTTAAGAATCTAGATTCTTCGAGAGAGTATGTAAAAAAAATTAAGAATATTCACGCATTACAGACAGTACATATTTCTCTAGCTAGAAAAGGCTTAGATATCGGCTTAATTCAGCACAAGTATTGATTTCTCCATGTCTTCACCTAAATGTTAGTTATTTTTGGCGAATTGTATCGTGAAATCCTGTATACAACGATTTTAATTGGTTAATATTTTGAGTATGTTTGTTATTTTCCATCATCTGTGAAGAATAATGTAAGGATACATGGTTATGGGTTAACCTGTGAATAAAGAAATACATTAAACTGGTATAGTATAGAATATCCTATATCATTTGCTAAATAGAGCATCAGAAAAAACTTTCCCATCACGTCCTTCCATTACCTGCTCAATAATGTCTTCAATCGTTGCCATATATCTTTGATATATTAGAGTTATTTATGAAATATCAATTATTGTATCAAGATTGCAACGGCGCGAAAAAATCGTATATGCATCGATCTTCATTTCCTAACTCTTTTTTCTTGGCACACTAGCGCTAACCATCGTAAGTTCGGCAGTGTTAGGTACTAAGGCCTACGATGGTAACTCTGCGCGTTTACACGACGTTTTGAGGTTACGCGCGTAAAGATCAACGTCGCGACGATCGTTGTGTAAACGGGGCATATGTTTTCATGGGTACGCGTTTCAGGCGAAGAGACGCGAAAACGGGATGTTCAGCCAATCAGAAGTCAGGAATCCTTGAGGTACGTTTTCATGAATGCGTCTGGCGTGCACGCGTGCGACGAGATCCTTCATTCTTCGCGTGAACTGTTCTCGTGAAAGCGAACCTTTGTGTTGGAGAACCGAAGAGTTGGAAGCTCCCGTGATCTGCTGCAGAGAAACGACAATGAAACAAATGAAATGTGACAACCATGAATACTACCACAGTAGCAGTGCTGTAATTATCTTTTGAGGATCATCTAACCCGAAAAAGTATAATTCTACCAGATTCTTCCAGAGATTATTGTCATTTCTTTGCTGCAGATAGCGGGCAAAAGCCTTTTACGTGTAGGTTCGCCAACGCATAGGTTCGCATGCATGCGAACGGTTAACGCGAAGAAATGACTCGTCTCGTCGCGTGCGTGTGCTTTTGAGGTGCCTATGAAAACGTAGCTTAATTTACAAGAATTGCCATGAGAAAAAATTCCCCTGGACTGGGAATGGAACCACGGACCTTTCACTTTCCGGGCCAATGCTCAGACCACTACGCTACCCAGGTTCTTTAATTCCCATGGTTATTATACCAATTATTATTTCTCATGGCAATTCTTATATATTTCACCGCCGTTCACGCGGCAGGGTTAGAAATATTACACGTAGCTTAATTCCCTGAACCAGAGGAGGGAGCAGATTGGGAAAAGCATTTTCGGATGAAAAAGTAAGAGAGAGTTGGTATTTCGCAATCGTCCGTCAACACCTTGAACCTGCCGAGCATAAGAGATGCGGCGCAGAAATGCCTATTCCGTCAACTCAATGTAATAAAAATGACAGCTGCGCGTTCGGCGCTCAAAAACTGCTATGGGCATACAGAAAGCGTTAAACAGATGTTGAACGAATTAGGCTGGGAGCCGCCAGAGACTCGGAGGCTACGCGATAGGTTTAGATTGCTTGAGAATAGATATATTTAAGAGCGACACGGAGAACATAATATTAGAGCCGCACTGTATTTCCAGGTCCGGCAGAAGCGTTAAATTAAGAGAGATATTTTGACGAACGGATGGATATGGGAATTCGTTTTTCCCCCGAACCATAAAGGACTTTAACAAATGCTAGGGGAAATTTTGCTTTAGCATTTTCCTTTTATATTAAACGGGCTTACTTTGTGGATTTTTTCCATAATTTCGAATGAAATATTTTCTTACTTTTCAATCCGATTTTATTGTCCTCGCATTTCGCTAAGTTTCAACGCATCATTTTCAAGAGATTAGAAAACACCGAAGCCATCACTCTCACACATTTTTTCCCTGAACCAGAGGAGGGAGTGTATTAGGAAAGAGATTACGGAGGGAAGTAAGGGGGATATATATATATCGCAGTAACCCAAGATTCTTAGAATAAAGGTTCATCATTCGCGACTCGGGCTCTCATTGGCTTGACATCACTGACGACTCAAGCTGTCGCGTAATTTCAAATTCTAGCCCCTGAACGGGCACAAGGGCTCACCGAAGTGAGTTTTTGAAGTTTCTCCCTATAAAATATTTTACCCACAGAAGCCATATGGCTAAGATTTTGAGTATATTAGGGTCTTCAAGGAAACCTGCACTCCTTTCTGATGTCCAGTTCCCACAAATATATTGTTGAGGCTTCCAATAACTTAATCCACTCATTTGTTGGTTTTTAAGCCGGTCGCAATAATAATCCCACTGACAGAAAGGGACGGGCGCGAAACGTAATTCCAATATCAACGCCTACTGTCTGTGAGTAATATACAAGTATCGTCAAATTAAACAGGAAATTATATTGTATAGATTATTTTAGCTTTCGTTATCATCCAAAAAATAAGCTATCTCTGAAATTTCATCCTTTCTATTAGGATCACTCGTAGATATTGAAGCGCCGCGGAAACCTCAGATCCAATATTGAACAAAATTAGATTCTGACTTCGTAACCCGTGTAGCCCATAAGGCTGAGGATCATTCTGAAGAAACAAATCGATGTCAACAAAATATTTCGCAGGACTACTTAAGACGACCAGAGGAGCATCGCACCAAAATATCTTCACAGTCGCAAACACAGTCTAACTGGCGGCAATGGGTTAAACGAACTTTGAAATTGAATTCCGATTCATGAAAATTAAACACCGTCGTAGGAGATGTTCAGATTTAAAAAAAAGATGAAAACGTTACATTCAGGCGCTATAATTTCCTTCTTAAGTAACGAAATGGAAATATGTGTTATTTAATTACGTGTCCACTCTCCAATTCCTATTACTTTCAAAGCACTAATTTTCGCTACTTCCGCATAATAAATTAAACTTACACCGAAATGGCCAGGAGATATTACTTTTAAAAAAAAAGGATACGTAAGTTACAAATGAATTGCTTCAAAAAAATAATTTTACGCCACTTATTAAATGGAAATTACGCATGTTTTCATTCCTCGCCGAGATTTTGAAAGCAATTAAGCAATTAAGAGATTAATGCACTCTCAGAGAACCTTGGAAATAACCTTTCAAATTGTTACGCACATAAGGACTCCATATATTTCACCAAAATAATAAAAATATAATGTACACAAGTGTGCAGGTGGTGTGAGCGCCTACCAAGCATCCTTCGCTGATAGCAACGTAAGACAAAAATACTTATAATAAACAATTTACAAAAAAATAAAATAAACTTGTTGAGCAAGAAAATTTCTTAACGGTTAGTAATAAAAATATGTTCGTCCATAGAAGGTAGATACGAGATGAAATTTCTATGGGATGGATACAGCTGAAACTCTTCACAGCTCACTAGCCAAGAATTTTACTACCAGGGAAAAATTAATTGCTGATACTTAGAGAGCGATCTCTCAGAAATTCTAAGGACTTATGCCAAAACACACTGAAAAATCATAAGATGGGAAAAAAACTTCAGAGAAAATTCATAAACAACAACGAATACATATGGAGAAAGAAAAATATGTAAACAGTAGTCCTAGAGAGTACCGCGATCAATTTCATAAACTGCTCTAGTGTTGCTAACCCTGTACGAGGAAATAATAACTTAGGAATCTTAAATCTCTTCGTCGAATTTCATTTCAACAGAGGTTCTATTTGCTCGAAAAGATATACGTCAGGATAAGGCAAGGGCCCAGTCACATTAAAACACAGATTCCCGTAAGATTGAAGAAGATATGAGCAATCTTGGGTCCGTAATAAGGTAGAGATGGTTATTATATATGCCAGAAATATGGGCGCTGAAAGGATAGGGAAAGTCAAGCAGCCACTGGGAGGGGGTTCTGGGCATTTCAAGCACCTTGCTTCACGGAGTGGGGGTTGGAAAGAAAACGTATAATATGAGAGGAGAATACTACGGGCACGCTTCATTCCACCCACAATTTTTTTCTCCCCGCACCCTGATTTTGTATTTATGGCAGCTCGAGGTAAAATATTGCCACCTTGACTAAGACGGTTGCATTGGAAACCGAATTCAATGATTAAAAAAAACCTGTGGAACTTAACATAGTGATTTTATGTCATATACGACGAATGAATTGATCACGATCGAGTGTGAGTTAAGCGTTCTCTAAAGTGCCAAGGAAATCGTGGTTCCCGTGCAAATCATACAATCCACCATCACGTCAGCAAACTCTACTCGTGTTTGCCATCGGATCACTTATCATGGATTACCTCGAATTATCGAAGTTGTAATGTTTCGCGCATCACCTTTAGGATAATAAGTGCACTTTCCCTGAAGATGATGTAAGCAATCGTCGGTAGAAACAGAGGGAAACATAGAAAACCCTAAATCGAAAATAACGACACTACACAACGTGAACGGCTCATATCTCTTTTACAGATATTTTATACATCACGCTAGGAACTTACTTCACTTAAAAATAGTATCATTGGAATAAAAATTTAGCAAAAAATTTATATCTTTTAGCTTCGAAAATGTTTTTCGGACAATGAGCCGCATTATGTCACGTAATAACGTCGACTTTCGACTAACGACTAATTTGTCTTCATCCTGACTTAATAGGCTGCACTCAGTCCTGACAGAGCAGGGAAAATACGTCCTGTAGATGAAAACCAATTTTTTGCGAAATTTTTAAGAAATTAGGAAATATGACCTAGTTCAAATCTCAAGATACGTATTTTCATTCTTTAAAAAGTAAAATATTTAACCACTAGCAGCCTTTAACTCTACAAGGCATAGTTATAGTCACCATCGATGCACTCTTGAAGACTGCATCTTTCGTAAACTCGCTAAGCTTGCGAACCTTTTATCTCAGAGTAGCTCTGTTTGCAATAAAAACGAAGAAATGATCGAGAACACGTTAATTTTTACCAATTTGGCGCTCTTTAGAATCAAATGAATTGATTAAACTCAGACATTCGTAATTTCCACGATTTTCTATAGCCAATAAACGACATGATTTTCTTCTCCGGAGTAGCGACTGCCCGAGTAAAAAAATGCGCTCTTAAACGGATAGGATGAAGTATTGTTGGTCTTTCGAAACGTAGCCACTTAAAGGGTTCCTTCCGTTTAATCCATTTCAAATCTAGTTAATCCCTCAATTCGAATAGTAACTACAAGTTGAGACATTTCAAAAGCTTCTTCTTCTATTTAAGGAAGCTAAGCAAGGTACTTCACATTCCTCTCCATCCAATACAGAAACCAAAACAAATATTCTCGTAGTTCTGGCTTTCTATCTTTAATGAGAGTTAATCAGTCAAACGTTGGTTTGCATTATGTCTCCTTGTTGATTTTTCACTAATAAGTATCCATCTTCAATGTGTAAATCTCGTGACTGATAGAAAATGGAAATTAGTACACGTATTCTCTTTGAGAACTGATGAAATTGGGTTACGGAAATCTACCAAACGGAACTTTATGGCTCTATCTGTAACAGCGCAATCAAGGTTTTCATACGTGCAGTTTTCAAATCCATAAATCAAGTATCTTCATCCAAGACACTAAATAAAATATACAATTTTTAAATATTTAAATAATTGACTGTTCCAAAAAATTTCACAACTTTAAATCAGTGAACAAAGAATTATAACAATAAAGCTAATCATCTCTTTTACGATCTTTCATTTTTACTTTTGGCCATTCAATTAAGTTATTACCAGGACGCTAAAACTAACACGATACTTTTAAGTCGACCGTTTGAGAAAATGTGGCTTAAACTGGGTATACACAGAATTTCACTCTGCCTATGTCTTAAAAATAACATTCTTAAGATATTGAATCGTGCTGGTAAAAAACAAATATCCAACAACAACGTACCTAAATAAGTTCCTAAGCATGTATTAATTACATGTCATTATTCCTTTAGTCAACGACATAGTTTTCCAACGTTATCACCCTGAAAGCTTGACTGTGACGAAAATCCATAAATCGCTAGCGGTATTTTAATTAATGTTGTTTAATCTTACCTAAATTTGAATTATGTGAACCTCTGACCTATCGCACTTCATTGCCTCGAGGGGGATCGGGCTGGTGTGGTGGCTACAGTGTTGGCTTCCCACCCGGCGGGCTCGGGTTCGAATCCCGGCAGTGGCAGAGAATTTTCAGAGACTGCCCGATCCCTGCTTGAGTGTTGTGTGGAGGACATTTCAAGCGCAACGCTCCGTCCGTCGGATGGGACGTTAAGCCGTGGTCCCCTTGGCGCTTTTCGTTAAGAGCAGGCTAATGCCGACGCCGGGTTTCTCTCCACCCTTCCATCCATACCCTTCCCTCATGGCGCAAATGACCTCAGCTGTCGGTCGCCTCCTCCAAATACCATACCATACCATTCATTGCCTCGGCGAATAGGCAGAAGGTTGGTCTACTGAAACGAAGGTTACGAGTCAGCTGTTCAGCCCAACTGGAGAATCGCCACGATTTTACAGTGAATACCAACGGTATGATTTAATTTTTCATAACATCAATAGCTTGAATATAAAAATTGTACTCTAAAACGGATCTGATCAGCCCAAGCTAATGTCATTATTTTCAATTCCACATTTCCGATAAAAACTAGAGGACTCAGGAAAACGTACTACCCACTGACCGCGAATCCCTAAAATTCACTGGCTCAATGTCTAAAGTCAATATGAACAATATAGCCGCTATAATTCAGCCTTTATAATAAAACAATGATAGTGAATAAGGTCATTTTTAGGATAAACATTGTAATTAATAAGGGAACTTCAGACATATTTATACAATTCTTAGCCCAAGGGTATGCGCGTAACAAAGTTGCCTCGAAAGGTTCACGTAAAAGCCTTAACTGATTTTAATTCGCCAGAATCGCCTGATTACTTAGCATTTAAATTATTCATATAGTTCAAGAAATATTTTTTGTGACTGAAATAAAACAAAAACATAATTGACACGAGCTCCAAATGATAGTGGTACATAAATTCGCAAGGATTCTGGTAGGTCAAAAAGATAAATGTCATGCCTGGCAAACGTGGCTTGAATTTAATTCCAATTTCAACATCAATTTAAAGAGAGAGATGAATGATAATTTAATTTTTCTAAGCTGGAATTAATTTCGCATGGTCAACAAAAATAACTCAAGCAAATATTAAAACGATAAAGATAAAAAGGGTATTAAGACTCCTTCAACGCGGTTGTAAAGATAAAAATTGAGAGACAGTGGCTCTAAACACATTTACCAACCACAGGGAGTCGTAAAAATTAAAACGCACAGGTAAAAATGACGGTTATGAACTTGTGTAAAGATAAGGCCGGTAGAATTTAAACTGGTAGATAAGCACGTCTCATTGTAAATGTTGGAAAATATGAATGCATAAATTTGGTGATGTATGTATTTTCTATGTATTTGTGATACTGGGTGTATCGATACCTTTGATCGATACTATCGATTGTTAATTAACGGTGCGGTCTGGTTGGTAACCAGTAAATAAGTTGGTGTTCTTGAAGTTTAACTGTTTCTTTTCTCGCTTGTGTCACGTCGATGACTGTTTAATTAATAAACGCAAAGTCACGCAAAGTCTATATATAAATCATTCAACAGTAAATGTACGGAGTCTCTTTTCTTGGAAGACAATGTTCAAAATCTTCTCGGGAAAAACTACTTCCTAAACAAAACCATTTAAAAAAATATCTCATTTGTTTAATTGTCTCTTTCGAACCTGGAAATATTCGAAGATAATTTTCTCCACAGCACTCAGAATGATACATACACCTCATAACTTACGCAATCAAAGCCTAGTACGCAGTCTCCGATTTTCGTGCGACTACCCCCTAAAAGCGTTACTTATGAAGAAAGTATCATTTCAGAAGTCCCGATATTCGTCGCAGTATCCGTGAATTCAATTTCGAGAAATGACGAGAACTTGCGATGATGTAATAGAGTGAAGTCGTGTAAAAGAATATAGGAAGAAAATAAGCTAATCATGTATTAAAGTGGACAAGAACTATGATATCGGACGAAAACATGAGGGAAGAATGAGGCAGGGGAAGCCAGATAGGTCGGAATAGAGGGAAGACCTCATATAGGGGCGGATTCAGCATTAAATTAGGGGGGTCTATGACCTGGGTCCGGAGAGTATGAAATAGGTACCCGTTTACAGTAGTGAGTACTACGCTCTACGATAAATACAACTCAAACTTCTCTCACGTTTGGGACTTGTGGCCATGCATCTGCATTTAAACTCCCTTTACTTCTTTAAAAGTACATAAAAACTATTAAACTTATACAAATTCGCCATTTTTTTTAATTAGGGGATCATTATCCCTGTCACCTTCCCTCCCCCCCCCCTAAATTCACTCCTGACCTCATAGGAAATATGTGTAAGATGGCGAATCGGCTTTTGCATCAGAATCAAGATTGAAATGGCAAAGAAAAGCCTAAATCGCGTGATAGATCTGATAAACCTGATTGGCTTACTTCAACGAGTGTTTGGTGATCAAGTTTATATCACGATTGAAAAGCTAATTACCATTATGTACACGAATAAGTATAATTATCACGATTTCAATAAAACAAATATACAATATAAGTATTTCCTTTGCCTACTCCTATTATTCCTCATAATAATACTGTATCGAAAGAGTTATTGGAAAAAACTTTGCTTCTTCCGCAATGTGATTTACTTTGCTCGACCACGGTTTCGTTACAGCTTCTCGTTTTCAAGATAACGAAACTATGGTAGCTGTAGTTAAGTGTTTTCTCGTTGTAATTTAAGTTTAAACGCGAAATTAATTAATGAACTATGCTCGGACAAAATAAATCACCATGTGTAAAAAGCAAAGTGTTTATTACTTCAACTCCTACGATAAAGGATTTTCACCATGTCACGACCACTACTATAACTTAAAATACGGTTTGGATGATTTCCACGGGCTTTTTGGCTTCTGTGCAGTTAACATGCTCTCTCTTTTATAGATATTTTCTCTGAGGGGAGGACCAGGAAATATGTCAAAAGTATTGTTGAGAGAATCGATATCATTAGGGGGAAAAAGGATCCTTCTTGCCTCCTTAAAAGGGTAACACGTAATGCTCCGCCCGATGAGGGATAAAAGGGCCGTAAGAGGAAAGAGGCAGATAAAAGGGACACGGAATCAAGGGACCAAGAGGATAAACAAAGATAAAGGGGAAAAAGCCTTTCAAAACAGTGGGAGTGATTTTCGCACGGAAGCTTCCGCGACGAAACATATTACCGATCGATAGTGGATATCACGAGAAAACACTTAAGTACGACGAGAGACCATTTCTCTGAATGAATAGTGTTCCGTATCGAGCGAAAACAAGGCAATGATTGAATCGCGCGGTGCAACGAAGCTTGAAGAGATAAGAACGGCAATCAAAACAGACGCGCTTGGTGACAGGATGTTTCCATCAACAATGTGGAGCATGTGGACGATGTATCAATTGATTTCAACTCGAATGGCGTCCCTAAAAATGTAAACAATCATTGAATCGTTCAAATAAACTTCGTGTAAAAAATACGATGTGGAGGAGTTTACTATGGTCTAAAATCCACTTCGTCGCTGATTAACCTTCGAAAGAACTTCGTCGGTCCCTAATTGAATGCAAATAGACGAAGATAATAAAACATCAGTTCATCTTACACAATCCATTTTCAATCAATTACGATCGTGTATTAACTCATGTTTTTCGGCTCGCAGCAGCTGGATGGTACATGTATTTTATCTTGAAGTGACATTAATTTAAATTTGAAAAGTATGTTATAGTCATTTATACATTTAAAATTTATTTAATTCGTTAACAGTGTTGCAATTGTGCTTATTTTAGTTAATTCAACTCACTACACTTTGTTGTAATGTGCACCAACTTAGGGTGGAGGGATACATATCTATCTATCATATATATCGGGAGTCTAAAAGGGCAAGTAATGTACATTCATGAGTTTGTAGTATAGACAATTTTCAGCAAAAAAATGTCACATTTCCATGCGGTGTTCTGAGGTTAGGTATCAAGCAAATCTAAAACAAATGAATCATCACGTTAACAAAACTTCCTTACCAACTATTCAGTAATAAATGAACATCAATCCCAGATCTCCCTGATTCAAAATGAAATTTGACGTTCTGTTACTTTATAACATTGAAAACACACTGATTTCGGCAATCGATTACATTCAAACAGTTAAACCTCCAACCAAATTGAAAATTAGACAAATGGCAACATCCATTTATCACGCCGAGTACAAAATCAAAGCGTATATTAGAAAAAAGACACGTATTTTATCGTAAATACAACAACAAAATTTTGGAAACTACCTCAGAGTGACATAGCTTAGACATCAGCTACAGTTTCTCAAAAAATATGGATAAAGTTACTTACAATTTATATTTCGATATTTCCTAAACACAAATTATCTCACAGATATTTGACTTCATAACATAGATATATAGATAGATTCTATAAATTTTAGGGTTAAAATAAATAAAAAATAAACATTGAAGACATTGAGAACATTGTAATGACAATCCTTTTTCCACCGTAAAATAACATACGGCGAATAATAAATAAGGCAAGCTGATGGAAAAGGCACTGATCCTCATTGCGGTGGATGGATTTGGAAGAATCAAAATCCAGCTACGGTTCAATGATTGCATAAATCGACCATAATTCGCTGATAACTCGATCCCACTCGACAAAGCACGGCAGAGTGAACAAAAGTCATTAGCCAAAGCATCCGGATAAACTGCGTGTGTGCGCTCGCGAAAGCTTTGCGTGGGACTATCTGTGCACGCCCGGCATCCTGGAAGATAATTGCTCAAGTGGCTCGAAAAATAATGACGAACGATGGGACACAAAATTGCTGAGGAGCGTTGATAAAAACATACTGAGAACGAAGCAGGCCTTTCCCGAGCGTATAAACGAGAGGTATAAAGCAAGAAAAATTGATGGATCGTGGAGGATGTACATAGAATGTTAACGAGCTGAATGTAAGAGAATCAGAAACGATTATACGTTTTTGGGGCAAGAGCGAGGAAACGAGCTCAAGGAAGAAGAAAATGGACGATGGATTAAACGGGTTCATAAGAGGTTTAAAGGGTTTGACAGGGATGAATCGTTTGATCTCATAGCAAATTGTGAAGGTACCTGAAACTGTAATCGTTGGTCACTTAGAGACCATAATAACTGCATACATAAAATTTGAGACCCATATTGCATGGACGGTCATGTAAATACAATTTGGAACTAACTGACCACGTAGCAGCGGGTGCCAAGATAAAATTTTATCTTTCATTTTATTCTAAAACTCATGATTTGAGTTACTACTGGCAAAATGGAGACAGAAAATATTAATAATAAACATATTACTTAAACGGTGACGTTTTTTGACGTCGCTTGGTATCCTTTGTAAACTGATTGTACGCATTTCAAAGTCCTCAGAAGAAGATCTGTTCGATCATAGCTTATTCAGAGGGTAATTCAATCCCATTATAAAGCATGCAAAACTGAATTGAATATCCATATAAATAACTCGGTGAAGTATTTTTTTCACTTTTATCCTGCAATATAAAAAAAAGTACCAACGTGAATTTTCACACAAATCTGCACATTTCCGATAAAATCAAGTTACACAATTGGCTGTGTCTAGAGGTCAACTTCGCTCGTGTTGCCATCTTCATAACAATTATGGGCCATGGACTTCGATAGAATTAATATGGAACTTTTACCCCAAACAAATAACAACTTAAGAATAATAATTCACCGAAAAGCACAATCACTATCAATTAAGTGTTTTGCAAATATGGTCTGGTAATCTAGATTAATCAATGAATTTTTATAAGCTCTAACTTGTGCATTGAATCCCCGACCGGTTTCTCCCACAAAAAAAACATTTACAGTTGGTAGTACTGTATTGTAGTCAAAACCTGTTGAAAACAATAAAACCGAGTAGAAAGTCCCAAGTTACTTCATTCTAAACCATGGAACAGTTCCACGATGCAAATCCGTCGGAAATTAACATCATTCAGTAGAATTTCCATGGAAATTAAAAAATCGCTGCACAATGAATTTGTTTCTCTTGGGATAATGGTCGGAATCACGCAGTAAATTATGAATGTCTTTCAACTCTTGATAAAGAATGGTCATGATAAAAACACAAACGGTAATTTTCACACTATTTAATTTCACACTCAACGACCGGCCATGGTTTCAAAGTGTTGGTCAAAGCCATGGTCGGTACATGAGTGTTAAATAGTGTGGAAATTACCATTTGAGTTTTTATCATGGATGGAACTTCCACGAAATCAAGCCTGAAACGATTTCTTACGAAAGAATGGTCACTTTCCGAGTGCCATGCAAGTAAATAAAATTCGTGAATTCATGAAAGGCATCTTTCTGGATTCCACCGAGGATGGAATTCGCCATGAAAAAATCCTTCGGCACAGCCGGGATTCGAACCAATACCTCCCAATTTCCGGTCAGGTAGGCCAGAGTTACACCACTAAGCCTTAATATATAGCACCCGTGACTGCGTACAAATTCACTTGTTCTATGCAGTGCTTCGGATTCTCGATCCCCTTCACCCTCACCCGGTCTGTTTGTTTCATATTATATCGCATGAAATCTTTCGTAGAAAATACGGTGGGCGCCTAAGAACAGACAAGAGGGAAGAAGAGTCACTCCACGGAAGAGAAATGACGGGAAGTTATAGGAGTGCTCTGCGGAAGAGGCATCAGTTGAAATATGATACGAAGGAAAACATATCGGGAGAGTGGGTCGACATGTGGCATCGCAAGAATCATCTTGGAAATGGAGGAGCGCGGACGGACACTTTGCAGGGTCGCTGACCATTCGACCGATCGACCACTTCAAGGGCCATCGAACTGAACGGGAAATCCAAAGGGGAGGTACACACATGAGTACAACTTGACAGTAAAATTTGAAGGGAAAAGGATGAGAGCGATGAAAGTCATACACTGACTTCCATTGAAACTCACGTGACCTTGCGGTGCACATGAAATATATCTATGTCTAAGTTCTAACAACACGAATCTCACAAATGGCTACTTTTCGGGAGAGCACAAAAACGATTCATTTTTTATAATTGCATATAATTTTAATTGAAATTAAAAACAAACAAAAACAAACTGAAAAAGAAGCATACATTTGCAAACAAAGAGTTGTTATTTGCTTGAATGTTATTTTTCATTAACAGTATTAGTAGTATTAACTCAGACCGGTCAAATTTTCAGATACGTGTTGTTAGAACTTAGCCATCGATATGCATACATTCGTAGTAAAGAGAGAATTAACAAGCTTCTGCCTATCAAATAATGCAACAAAAATTACCGCCAATTTTTCAACGTGGAATTATTATTTTATTTGGGGATTAAGCTTAAAAGCATTCTTTATGCCTCTGCTTATTTTGGAATGACCTTTCTTTGACTTCATTTTTTACAACCCATAAAAATACTTTCATATAGCAAGTAAAATTAATAAAATGATGGGTCAAAATACTAAATACAAAAAGCAATCATAAAATGCAGGATTTGAGGGTACTTCTTTCATCTAACGATTCGGTGACTAACCAAGGCGTTCCGTCTTCCCAATAACAGGGTCTTCTCCAAGTAACAAATACGTTACTGATTAAAAATTCATAATACAGCAGCAGTAATAGAAATTATTGCAATGCGTTACCCTCTTAATTAAAACAAGATAACTTGAAAGATCTTTCTTAGCTTAAAAATTTCTCAGCATTAATATTTGAGAATTGTCTTTGCATCAAAAACGAATGACTTTGTCAGTTAATTACATTTTATTTCGTCACATGTGGTATACTTTCAAAACCTTTGAGCATCGGAAACGTCCCATTAACTCCAGCAACTTAAGCAACTTTGGTGTTTTTTCACTCGAAAATGTGCCCAATCGCTGGCTATAAACTAGATGCATAAATATTTCCGTTAACCACTTTTTTAGCTATAAACATGTTCGAGAAGCTACAGCCACCTGATATTGCAGTTAAATAGGAGAATATTTTAATTTAACTTAAAGGGATTAACAGAAACTTTTAAGGAAACAAAGATTGCTATCATGACGATTCAATGCCATCTAGCATGGCTTTTGGGGATAGAATCAACTCCGAATTTAGATACAGAATTTAACGATAACAAACCATATACACGGTCAGTCACATTCCCAAAAACATTTTTTTTTCTACTAATGCACTTGATTCAAAAAAATGCATTGTGCACTTCGTGATACAGACATGTCACATGTATTTAACGATGTGCAAATATCCCACTCTTTGGTGCCAGGTGAATTACAAAAACAAAAGAACATAATAAAATAAAATAACAATAAAATAAAAAAGACATAATAATACAATAATCCAAATTATACAACACAATTCATTCCACCAGCGGGGAAAATGGTCACTGCCGTCATTGAGCGACTACAAAACAACCAACTGAAAGCCTCCAAACACACTGCTGGATGAGCCGGTCAAAATAAGTTTGTGTTCCAAACAAGGCGAATAAGACCAGGACTGGTTGTTTCGGAAACGAGATAAGAAGGGAAGAAAACGATTCCAGTAGATAGGGCGGAAATGCTAGGGACATTTCTCGCAGATGAGATCCCGAGGGAGAGAGAGGAATAGCATATGGTGGCAAGAAAAACCTGAGGGGATACAAGCAGACCTAAGTCTCATCTCCTAACCAAGGCATCAAGATGTAAGATATATATCAAAGGCTAAAGATAAACGCAGAATATGAAACAGATGTTATCTTTGTATACTACCTATACAAAGACCGAAAAAATTGAAAAAATCAACACTCCCCACATTGAAGCAGTTAAAATTCTAGGTTCTGCATGTTATAACAGATTGAAAACAGTCTTAGAGCAATCAGACAGCCAAAAAATGCCTTAAAATAAACCTTTTGCCCAAGATAATACCAAAACGTAGGGTTTATTAATATAGAAAAATTAATAGATGAAATGAAATACATATAAAAGTTAGACTTTCATTAAAATATTTTAATTCCCAATACTGCGTTCAACATTTCAAGACAATATAAAATTTTAATGCTTGCATGAGTAAACATTTTTCAGGCATCACTCTCATCATATTAAAATTTTAAAATCAGTGCACCTTATTGATGTTCATTACTTGCTCACATGCTGAATACGAAGAATCTCTCATTTATTTTCAATCAATGATATTCACGGCAAAGTGAATCTTAATTTTTTCATTTATCACATTCTGAATTATTGTCAGTAAAAACGAGCCTACTACACTTTCTATTTATTACGTATTTCTTTCATGCACTATTTAAGTCCGTCTGATTTTTTGAATGAATTATGCACACCAATGAGAACCAAAGGAGGGTTCTTTCCGGGTTACAACCACCGGGACCGAAACCCAGTCCTACAACTGATACGCCCGCGCTCTCGGAAACGGGTTTGGAATGGAAGGAAAAGGAAAGAGGCACCGCCGCGATAGGAGCTCGTCGACGCCTCTGGGATAGGGAAGGAAGGGAGGGACGGGGAATACCCTCGCCGCTATAGAAGCGACCAGGGCCCACTACTAGCGAAACCTGGCTCAGCCATTAATGTGCTAACGATTTTGGAGGATTTTCCCATAAATAAGAGAAAACCCATCGATCGAATCGTTGGAAATATGTGCAGTGCTGAATTATGTACAGTAGGTAGTAGTTATTCTTAAATTTTAATATAATTTTAATCCACAGGGTAGCGGCCAGTTCCTTTTCTATGGCCACCTCGCACTTCAGAGGATTTTTTGATTTGGAGTTCGAACGCTTCAAATGGGATACGAACCCGGAGCCCTCCTATTAGTAGCCAAACACTCAGTCCGCTTGGCCACCTTGTTCCCCATGCAAAAATAAAGTGCAATAATTTAATTTTTTGCAACCCAGGTATCCATACAAAATTTAAACACACTACCCGCAGACAGGAAAAGATAAGATTCACGCTTTTGAACATAACAACACATTTGAGCGCATACTGATTTACATTCAAATGAGTTATGTTTACTAAGACTTGGATTAATTGAGCTCTTACGAACTGATATCTTGCCGAGCGACAAAGATAATACAGTATGAAAACCCCACTGTAAATGTTCGACAGGAGTGATAAATTAACAAAGACACTTAACCTAAACGGATAGCTATAGTAATTCGTTTTTCCCTTAAATAGCTTTTTTTCTTTTTTATTGGGGGCTAATAATTAATCTAACAGCCCCCGCAAAACGCCTCCTTATGCGGCTGGCGCAGTGGATAGATGAAGATTTGTATACTCCATCTATTTGGCCATTCAAGACGTCACCACTCGAGATTTCTGCCATGAAAGGAGTCTTCTGTGGAAACAGAGCGTAATGGAAGTGAGAAAGAGAAGGGGATAAAATAAGGTACACTACAGGGGGAAAACATCAAAATATTGGGCCCACAACACCACCTACACATGGTAATTTCAGATCCTCGAAGGGTAATCGCAGAGAAACTCAATTCAATAACATACGATAAAAAAAGGAACAACGCAAGAGAGTGGCTGTGAAGAGAGTGGATCAGGACTTGAAGTTTGCTCTTTATAGAGGCAACTAAGCCCTTTTCTTTGTCACGAGCCTTCTCCGAATTCCAACAATTGACTGCGATAATTGGGGCTGAAAATACGCTTGAGACCACGACGCGACGACGCGACGGTCTGACATTTTGGTCCCCTCATTCCCACTGGAAATATCAAGATAGCCATTCCCACTAACGACGGTGCGCCTCGGCGTCTATCGAAAGAAATTCCGCGTTAACTGGGTCACATTTTTTTCTCGCAGGAGTCGTAATCTTCATAGTTCCTTCCCACTTCCACCACTAGCGCAACTTCCACTAGCTATGTAAAATGGACGAGTATTTAAAACAAAGATATAAACGTCAGATAAAAATCTCATTAAAACATCAAAATATTAGGAAATGTCCAAAAATGCTTCAATACTGGAGATTTAATATTGAAATAAGCACATCGTCCCATTCGAGACGCCATTAAACAATTGGTCAGTTGCCCTAATATAATCTTTCGTTCTCTTAAAGGCAATAATACAGAGGCAATATATGGTTCATTAAATGTGGAAATATTATTGGAATCACTATTTCACCGACTTTTAAACTCGATCATTCGCAATATCGTACTGATAAAAATAAAGAGCAACACAGTAAATGTGGCCACTCACTCAGTTTTTCATCCAGAGGCTTATTCCAGATAGGTGAAAATAGAGCTCTCTCGTTGCAACAGTCTCAACCTCGCTGACACTAAAAACACAGAGTAAGCCACAGCCGTATGATGATTTCACATACAGGGTCGGGGAACCTTCCTCCATGATATAACCAAACACCGCGAAGATTTTTGAGTATGGGAGTTCTAAGATCCCAGAATTCGATCCTGAGATGCTATGAAAAGCAAACAAACCATTCATTACTACACTGCCACGGTCCCTCTGGAGGGATCATTGAGAGATAATTTTTCTTTCATCCGTACACATACGTAGTACCTATACTTTCTATACCACAGAATATATGTAATGAATTTTGTAACTTGTTTCTCTTCTACTTAATCCATCATTTCCCGAAGTCAACACCTTTTGAATCTTATTATATAGTTTATTACTATATTATATAACATAGAATTATAGGAACATTTGGCAAGCAACCAGAAAAGTTTGCCAACATTAATTATTAAGACATTTGGAATAACGATCTCTGTTATTTCGTTTTCTAAAAAACCATATTCAAACCTTGAAAGTGTAGGTTTTATGACAGTCGACAATACTTATGCATTCTATAGACTTTCTGAGTAATCATAATCTTTATTTCCGAAGAGAATCAGCAACCTGACTCAAAAAGAGACTAATACTGCGCTGTTTTGAAATTTTCCTCAATAAATAAGCTTTCATAACACCAAGTATCCAATTCTATTTAGCGTATGCTTTATGCTTTTAGCGATTGTTTTCTATTACCAGAGACGGAAAAAAGAGCAATTTTGTCTCTTAACTAGCGCAGACTAAAGATGGGCTTTCGATCATTGAAAGACATTAGGTTGCTCGTAATATTTAATGCTACTAGAAAGGCACATGGTTATTTTGGTTTAAAATATAAATGGAATGTAAGAGAAGAGAGATAAAGGAAATAGGAGGGAAGAAAGATGCACTAAATTAAGTCAAGTCACTTTCAGCTACTGTGGACTACCGTCATAGACTGGATTTACGGGCAAGTTAACTCAATGAGTATGTAACGCAGTTACTCCATTCAATTCCCGGAAGCAGTTCGACGTTCACAAAGTTCTAAGATTCCTAAATGCCAGGATTAAGCCAAAAGGTCTACCTCTCAGGCCACCGAACTCATAAATATTATATTTAATCTTGACCAATATTCATCTACTTTAAAATTATAACAGAGGGATATAGAATTAAGATTGAATCAATGACACAATAATAGAGAGAAACCTTATTAACCTATATAGATTTCAAACTCAATAAATGCCGTTGGAATGGCGGTAATGTTTGTTAAATGAATAATGCTAGAAGTCTATTGGCTATTGTATACGAATACACTAATTTGCAGAAAAATAAGAGAGAGTAAACATCAGCACCTATCATCATCATTAATGGCTCTAACCGATTTCGGTTATGGCTACTGAGGCTATTTTATATCCTCTTAACCCTCATTTATTACACGAAGGCAACCTAAATTAATGAAAGACGTATAATTAAAAAAATAAAATTATCTTGATCACTTCTGCCTCTGTTGAATACGCTGAAATTGAATGAAACGAATACGTGGGAACGGATAATTGCGGCTTTCACTCACCAACAAGTCACTTTGCGTACTTAGTTAATTGGCGGACCCATACCTCATTACCCCCATCAGTGCACCAGCTTGCTCCTAAATGCACAAACAGACATTCCGCGACGTGTGAAAATACCTAATTGAGTCTGGAAATGTGGACCTGATGTTCATTCACCCTTCAACTTGTCCACCTCATAGTGAGGTTAACCATAGAGTGTGTCAGAGAACGGTTAATATGATATCTATCTCTACAAACACGATGTATTCTGCGGTCGATTATTTTTCTCACAATTTTGCTTGGCTCAACTCAATTACCAAAAATCAAATTTGTTAAATTGTTTGCGCATACGTCTTCATAGTGCATGCCTTCCTCATTTTTTCCAAAAATAAATTGGCGCGTGATTATTGTCCACGGAAACTGTCACTTACAAATTCAAATATGGTTACGCTTTTTTATCCACTAAATATTATTATTTTCCACCATTATTTATCATTGTTTTCAATCCTCTTTTCCCTAAAATTTTTACGCGCTGAACAATCATTTACAAAAATAATGCGGACAGAGTATGAAACAGGAATGGCACCTTCAGATACTGATAAAGCTTTAAGAACTTCATCAGGGTGACTGCAATCCAAAATATCGAATTTGACTACAACAAATATTTTGTCGTTTTAGCCACATTCACATTTTATTTTGCAGGGCTGAATTTTTTTTAAATATTACAACTTTAATCTAATACGCTAATTTAAAGTAATTAATGCATTTGTAAACATATTCAGTTTACCTTCCATAACAATACGGAGGTACCACATTATTTTGATAAGCCAGAATAAATATTACCACTAAATTGGAATATATTTGCATGAGCTTTTCTATGTTAAATCTTCATATGGCAAGCATCTTTCATATGCCTAAACCAAATAACTAACGGAAAAATATTTTTCTGCATTAAGTTAAAAAGATTTTATGCAAAATATTCGATCGAATACATTTGATTATTAGCAAAAAATGTTATTTCGATCCAAACAACCATATTTCTCCCAATTTCAAGGGTATGTTACAGGAAAATCTATGTTTCAAGGACCAACGACGGAGGAGGAAATTGAGGAAATGATGGGTTTAGGCTATAACGAGCTCATTGCACAGAAGGAGCAAGATTTTAGGGATGGACTGTAACATAAAAAAAGGATTTTCTTGCACTCTGTAAAATATTTTAGTAATGCAAATAACAAATTTTTGCAATTGCTAACACAGGGTTCCATTTATTTTTTAATGGTTACGTGAGTCAAAGAGACAGTCAAAGAGAATATCGATGGCTATATTCTAACAACACGTATCTCAAAAATAGCAACTTTTCAGGATAGCAAAAATGCGATCATTTTTTTTTACTTCTGCACTGAAATAAAAAACCAAAAGTTCATAAAACTGAAAAAAAAGCATTCATTTGTGAACAAGGAGTTCTTTTTTGCTTGTACATTATTTTTTTAATGTCATCACACTTTGTTTAAGATACCAGTCTCAAACCGGCCGAATTTGAGATACGTGTTATTAGACCTTGGCCATCGATACCCCTCTCAAACATGACCCCACACTTATCAGAAATCACAGCCAAAGAAGAGAGTAACTTGAATGCTCAGAATGTGGATTTGAATCCATAGTAATGAAGAGTAAGAACGATATTTGACAAACAAATCTTGAGGGAAGTAGGAAAACGCACTATCCAGGCCTATCCTGGGGCATCTCGATTCCTGTCACACCATACATTACTGTAGGTAAAGTTGCATACACAATAGGATACCACGAAGCCAAATCAATTTGCCAAATAAAAATATGCGCTGTAGTTACATGGAGTACATTCTCTATTATGGGTAAACTTTATTAATAACCAGAGTAGCCGCCATTCGTGGATATCCATTAATAATTCATCCAACGAGATGAAGCCATGGCAGTCCATTGGGAGAAGCTATAATTCATTTAATACGCAAATTCATTTAATTAGCAAAATAGGAGTGCACATTTCATCGCACGAGTAAGCTGAGCTCCATCGAAATCATTTAAGCAGACTAAAATTCTCATCGGCTTTAATGCCGAATCATGATTTAGATTGAGAAGTGATGGAGTATTTCTAGCAACAGATTTTAACCAATTTACCAGCATTCAGAGAAATAATGTCATCTTGCTGTTTAAAGTATATATTATTTGGAACTATATTAAGGTTTTTCAAAATCCGTTCGTTTATTTGAGTATGAAATAAATGCCTTTGAGATAATATAGTGGTTGAAACTTATAAATATCGAATAAAACTGCTTTAGGCAAGGCCAATTCAAACCACTTCATGCCTAGCATTCAAAGTATAAAACCGGCCATTTTGTTTAAACAGTGATTCAAACATGACTTTTGAGTTGCCCTCTTCACTACATAAAGAGCCACGTCACGCCCTGCCTATATCGAGGAGCTTAGCTCCATGAGTTTAAAAAAGAGATTCTTATTCGCTCAAAGTTTATAAATAATCCCTTTCCAGACATTTATACGCTTATAAGCCGATGAGCAGGTAATCTTTGTTCACCTGATTCCATTAGTAAATTTCTTCTTTCATCAATTAATACATCAATCCAATTTTAATCAATAACTTTATAACTTTCTTATAACACGCGTGGGATCCTTTCCTTTCTCCTACCTCCTTGACTAAAGTTATGCTATTAAACCCATTCCCCTCATCCTTGGGGGATTGGATTTAATAGCATAACTTAAGTTAAGGAAGTAGGACCCCAAAACTGAGAATCTTCCTCCCCACCCCTAAACCCACACCTCAGACCGTTGGTGTTATTTTTTATTTTTTAATGAATTTTTAAGTGACTATTTATTCTGAGTCTTCGATTCAAATGTACCAGATAATCACGAGCCACGTCGAAACCTTGGTCGTATAGTATTAAATTTATGTGCTATTATAAATGTTTTACTTTTCATTATGTTGAGTCGATCCCATGAAGTCACGCCCGAGACAAAAAAATTATAGCAGGCGTGTGATTCTAATCCTATTAATTTATATACTTATTTTGGTCGTTCTATACATCCGAGCAGCAACGATCATATAGGTTAATTACTATGACTTTAAGAAAATGCATTTCATATCTCTATCAAAGGAAGCATTCCCGATTGAATTTCAGCCTCGGTCCAAGTGCAAACCGTGCTTTGCCGAGAGCGCTATTTCCATCGCCCCCAACCTACGCGTTTAATATGCAAGATAGCTCCGTAGGCGTCCGGCAGATGAGACGGATGATAAATTTCATTCCCCATGAAAGCGGCAATCAAGCGAAGCTCGGCGGCATAGCCACAATCTCATCCCGTGGACATTTTGCATTAGGGCGGGGGGTTATGAGCTCGGACGTGAAGAAGAGAGGGAGGCATCCGCCGAAGCTGAGGACACGAAGCGAGACAGCTGGCTTGCACAAGATTAATCTCTCGCCTCCTGATTCCTGTGGTGATATGGAACGCTTGGCCTGCAAGATCCCGTCACGACTCTGCCGAAGATAACGACCAGAAATGCAAGGATGACTCTCATTTTTTTGCTATTATACATACTAAGAAAAGAGGTTGCAATATCCATGTCATTAGAAGCATTTTTTCAGACCTAAAGCAGTATAAACAACACCTTCAAGGTTAATTTTGTGGAATTTTTCAATC
Organism: Ischnura elegans; assembly: GCF_921293095.1. Classification (NCBI taxonomy): domain Eukaryota; kingdom Metazoa; phylum Arthropoda; class Insecta; order Odonata; family Coenagrionidae; genus Ischnura; species Ischnura elegans. The sequence goes on along the minus strand of NC_060250.1, from coordinate 33,233,054 downwards.
ACAATGATAAAAAGACATATAAACTTCTGTAATTGTCAATATTTCAATCAAAATTACCACCGCTGGGTTGACTACAAACTTATGAAATCGTTTCAGGGTTGTCTTGTTGGAAATGCGATATATATTCGACACTCTACATCATTTTCAAGGTAAAATGAAAAAGACATTGAACGTAGAAACTATGGTCCTTTGTTATGTTTTCTATTGAAGTGTGGAAATTAGCATTTGTAGTTTATATTTTATCACGGTTACTAGAAATTACTACTAAAATAATTTTTCATACTTTAGTCAAAATTATACCGACCTAGGTTTCAACAATTATCTTTTACTCTCAAGGTGTCGAACACCAGCAAAGTACTGAAATAAATACCTGTATACTGCTGGGGTGGGGGAAGCAAGAAATTCAAGAAACGCATACGTTTCCAGAAGTATCGATTACCCTACGTCCATTACTACACGAAATACACCTGATCCTCGTTAGTGATAATTTCTCCATCCATTCAGATGATTAACTTCGTACATCCGTACCTCAGAACTCTTAAGAGACCCATGTCCCAACGGCCTTCAACTTAGAATAGTAATTTACATGGGTCATTTATTTGAAACTTCCGTAATAGCTTTCATGCGTCTCTTTTCTTTTGAAATCCAACTCCGCACGCAGGAGCAGTCTCATATGTTTGGGGATGCAAAGGCTGTTAGGTTGTCAAATCATGTATCATTCGAAGAGATTGAGCTGTTAAAAATTAAATTTTCTCCAATTACACGTCCACTTTGCCCCTTCATTAAGCTCAAAACAATATTTGTATTTCTTTCCACCATCTAGGTTCATTCGTCTCCTTGGTTACCACATTCACTGCACCCTTTTTACAAACCTTTTTTTAGTGTGGAGCGAGTTAAATAAATATATTCTTCGGTCCTTTTTTTATATATAAATATTTACTATTAATAGCCATAAAAACATTAATAGACCACAGATGTTGGATGCAAACATTTTGTCAAAGAGATACCCATTTCATTTCTATTTTCATTTCATACCTATATTTTGTAAAGGTAAGGAAAACAATTACATATTATGTAATTTCAAAAATCACCCGGAAAAAATTCCATTTCGTTTACATTGCACCTGAATATGCTCCTACGCAATTAAATCGGGTACGATAAATAGAAATATAGGTAAAAAATCACATCATGAATAAAAATTACATACACGAAGTCCCACCCATTATGACTAAACATTTTCAATTCGAACTTTTATGGTGCACTGTTTACGTTTACCGAATGAGTACTCGCTGAAAGTCGAGGCGGTAGCATACTTTATTCACTTACCCTCCCCAACCTCAATCACACCCATCTCCCTTAGGCGGAGATTTTCTCGTCGATTTCTGGAGCTCAAAGGGGAGCGCCAGGAGGGTGGTTGGGTGAGAGGGAGGGGTCGAAGGATGGCGGTAGTCCTATCGCTGCAAAAAGGGTAATCGACGCGACGATGATGTGGCTTTTCTCGCCCGCTTCCACTTTATCCCTCCGGAGGTCACTTTCGGCGCTGCTGATTGAGCACTTCCAAGTTCCTCCGAGTCATCCCAACGATCGATTTCCGACATGAAACGTGCGAGGCGCTGCTGTCGATGGAGGAAAAAAAATACGGAAAGAAACGGCTGCTTCTCATAAAGGTAGGAAGTCGAAGGAATGACTCGAACGTTTGCTACTTTGCTCAAATTGTGGTATCGACCCGAACTTTTTGCCAAATAAAAAAGAACTCCACTACTACCTCTCTACTATATCCACGAATACAGTAATGGAATTAAAATTTTAAATCGGGCACAATCTACTTTTTAAAATAGCTTCGTGGACCTATGAATAATTCGACTTCATAATTCAATATTAAAATAGCTAAAGTTTCTCAAGTATTGGAGGGAAGTTGGGTTGGTGTAGTGACTACAATCTTGTTTCCCCCCTGGGTCCCACGACAAATCTCGGCGGAGGCAGAGATTTTTCATAGAAAGCCCGAACCCTGCTTCATAACTTTGTGAAAGGTACTCCAAGCACAGAACTCCGTCCTACGGTTGGAATGTTGAGCCGACGCCGCCGGGTTTCTCTCTCCAAACCTTTCTTCCCTACTTAAGAAAATGACCTAAGCCGTTGGTAACCTCCTCTAAATTCCATACCATACTGAGTGAGTGCATAGGTTGAATAAAAAAAAGCTATTCCTGCGCGAATCAAGTCATTTCAATTTCTTAACGAAATATACGTATTCTGGAAAGAAATATCAAAACTAAAGTGACTGAATATTTCTTTTTTTCAACGAAAAGGATGCAACCTCGAATCAAATTCGAACGTAAACAAAATAGAAATGTGGGTTTAAATTTAATAGCACATCCTGAGAAAGTTCTGGGAATAAAAGTGTGTCATAAGAGTCATCGCCATTACTGATTTAATATTTTCTGGCGTCGCAATTCAAGGAAGAACACGGTTTAGAATACCTGTTATTATTTGTTTCCAAGTAATTCCAATCTACTTGAAATCGAATTAAATACGCCTCATTCGAGCCAAAAAATTATGATTCCAAATTACTTGCTCACTTTCACAAAATGGATTGACTTCAGTGTACTTGACTTGAGTCAAAACATAGAGGCAGTCAAAACCTTGTGCCTTTAAATTATGATGCGTTTCTGAGATAAAATATCACGATTTCATTCCACAGTAGAACCAAATGATCGGGAAACGGCAGCGAAGTGGAGCCCTTTAAAAAACTCTGGCGGTATTTAGAGTCCTTTCAAACCGAAATACCTAGTATACCTTCACATATTAAACGCAGAATCTTACTGACCTAAACATATATGATTCTACAGTAAACATATATGATTCTACAGTAAACATATATGATTCTACAGTACACACACTACCGTAACAAAATCCAAAAAATATTCATTTAAATACATCTCTCTCCATTTGAACTCACAAACAAGAGAGCTAGATAGCCTTTTCCAGCGTACTTAGCATGCGCATTTAATGACATGTAAGCGTGAACATTAAATGAATAAGAGAAAAGGATACCTCATGTTTCTCAGATGAGCAACACCTGTAGTCCTTAAATATGATTGTCGTTAAAAAAACGAGTGAGATAGAAATTTATGATAAAGAAATAAAAATAAATATTCGGAAAGAAGTAAGCAATACTTACTACCAACTAAATTTATCCTTCCACTGATATAACCGCATCTGATACTGGAAAGTAAGCCGGTGCCGAAATGAATTTCAAGAATATGATAACGGCACCGAATTTCAACCGTCTACAACGACTACACCGATATTTTCTTACTCATATAGTTTTCACGTTGTATGATAGGATTTACCTAGATGTAACACAATTTCATTTATACAACTGTTTTTTATATTGCTTCACTTGTTTCACAAACCCGAAAAATAGACGACTATTTTCTATCACATTATATGAATCTTGAAACTAACATCAAGGAAATTTTTATTATTATATATTAATTATTAATAATATTATTATATTAATTAAAGTAATTTATGAATGTATACATTTATTTCGCTGTGGTTAATTGCACCTTTCCACTGTAGCCTGTAAAATTTACGATCCCAGTTTTTATCAATTAACAGATTTGGTACCGTTTGGGCTTCGTCTGCTTTTTTTCCCCGTCGGTTTTTCGCAGCTTCAACAAAAATGAACCAATGTCTCAAAATAAGAACGACCATGAGCAGCAGCAATACAGTGGAAGGTAAACTTATAAAAGGAGGAAAACGTACCGTACGTTAATAATTAGCCGAGTTCTATATGCATGACGGGTGAACCCGAATACCCGTTTACACCCGTACATGGATATATTCTTCTTATTCACGCGGAAACGTACACAAAATTGAGAGAAGCCTTTTGCCCTCAGTGGAAATACGCTGCGTGGCAATATACCGCTATATACGGCCACACCCCTTCTCTTTTCGAGAATATTCTTTTTATCCCCCAATACTCAACCACATGCATACCGAGAGGCAGGAAAACCAGTAAGGGACATGATAGCAGCACACAAAATCCCGAGCCGAGCTCGGAAATCTAGGGTCAGCTTAAAGCGTGCAGTATTTAGTGGCGCGCTTTCAAAGGGAAATGAAGCGAGATGCTGAAATGACTACGCGTCTGTATGCCCTCGGCTTGAACGGCCAGACCCAGATTACGACAGACTTACTTACTCCGGCGAACCCAAACAAATTCCCCGCTTTATGCGGAGACCAGAGGATTCAGCGTAATTACGTCGCAAGACATATGATGGACACGGTGGAAATAGGGCTCCACGGTGACCGTGACATTGACGATCGTCGCCTAGATACACAACGTCGGTGGGAGTCCGACGCGTATGTCGGGAAGTCAGGGGTCAGCTCTTCGTGCAGTATTCAGCGAGGGTAACTGCACTCAATGGAGCGACGTTCAAGTGAACAGCCCTCAAGAGAAGCAGTAGTTAATTGGATGACTTATTTACGGTACAGTGCCCAAAGCGGAAGATTCTAAGCTGATGGTTAAAATAAAAGATCGTTTTTATTCCAGGAGATGGCGCTGAGGAACTATGTAAACGTGATTTTCGTAAAAAAAACTCCAAAAACTTCAAACTATTTATGAGAACTTACCATTGAATCATAACAGATAAAAATCCTAATTATGAACTTCTGATACTAAGAAAAACTACAACAAAAAAAACATGTAAAATAAATTGAAATGCCTTTTTCAATGCCATCATCAAAAAAAATGTATAAAAATGAGTCATTACAATTCCACGCACGGATTCAGAAAAGCTAGGAATGTCACACAAAATATGATTCTATGTGTATATTTTATAAAATACCAAAAGGAAAGATATAGTGGTTACAAATAAAAACCTTCCTGGTAATTTCTGGAGGAATAGTCAAACAGAGAAGCTGTCTTAGACGTGAAAGTAAGTGATATATACCAATGAATACCGCAAAATGTACTTAAGCTTTTCCGGAATAAAAAGCACGAATAATAAATTGCCAGATACCCTCCCGTTGCGAATGCCGGGCCATAAATGTCCGGTTCATACGACTGCGGCCTCAGTACCCTCAGTACCAACTAAAGTGCCAAGGGCACTACACAGAGGAGGCCCAATTCCATCCCATAGAAGGCTGATTTCTGTTGCCACTTCGGTCGCATTTTAATCGATTTTCAAAAATATCCGCAGCGCGGCGCGGCGGTTCCAATATTTTTCAGTAAATTGTTTTTAATGCGAAGAATAGCATTGAATGCTTTGATGAATTTGACAGATCACATTATCATGAACAAAAATTTCGATTAAAAGCGTTGATTATATCGTATTTTATAATGAAACTCAGACCAATTTTTCGTCAGCGACGCGAGTGGCGACTTTTGTAAACCCATTTAAATACGCGACGGTTGACAACACATTTAGAGGCCAACACGAGGATCCTCTTTTGCAACAATAGGGTAACGTGCGTTCGCATGGTAACCCAGTACTTCCCTCGTGCGCCACAGTTTTGAAACTCTCTGCATATAAATGACCAGCGGCAAAAAAATACATTACACTGCAAGTAACTTCACCTATCTTTATTGAAGATCAACTCCACTGCAATGAATCTTCTACCCGATCCATTTTCGTTCTCAATGCCTCTGAATGCCATATCGTTCTTCTCTTCAAACTTCCTTTATCCAATTTCGGCGGCGCTAGCAGCACTGACCACGGTGAAGTGCGTCATGAACTACTGAAATCCCGGTAACGAATGCTCGTTCAGGTGATGGTCAAGGGCTACCGCGGTAAGCACCTCGTTAACTACCGACGTTCTATGATTGGGGAATAACGTACATGAATGTTCAACGGTAGGCTTACGTAATCTATTTTAACGACTTACCAAATTTCGCTTAAGATGAAGTAATTTGTTTGCAACCAATATACCAATTCTATATCGCTTATGAATATACCACGATGGGTTTTCGATAAGTTTGTTTACTTATCTGAATTAGATAGTAACAAGAGTATTAATTTTGATTTCCTTAAAATGTTAGGCTACTGAGAGTGCTAATTTAATATTTATTTAATACATGCTTTTCTTTGAGCATTGGACGTAAAAGATCTCCGTTACAGTCCTCCCAACGTATCATCTGGGCAATTAATCCTTGAGCCAATGCCATATGCTAACCCCTGAGTCCTTTCTGATTGATGCAGAGTGAGATGGTAGCTGCAAAGAAATTTTCACTTTTAATATAATCTATCGTTTTTTTTCACATTTTTCATGAAAACCTCTCTCCAAATGAAAAAATAACACGTTTAAATGAATTTAATTTCAGCTGTCTAACAAAAGAAGACTTTATTTCTGAATCGCATTGAAAACAAATGATGCACGATGTACGATAGCGGACGAATTTCACGGTGATATATTTGTTCAGCCACAAAAAAACGAGGAACTTGGTTATGTGAGAGCAAGAGCTAATTTGAATTCTGCATTACTAATAATATTCTCAGTAAAATTATTCACATCTCGCGAGGTATTTCACAAATTCGCCCATCACCCAGTTAAAATGAGAACACAACTTAGTGTTCTCCACTGGTTTGATATAAAATTGTACGAGCGGTCTCGGTTATTACACCATAATCAGGTCTTGTATTAAAAAATAATTCCGTTAAAACGCCGTATTGACGGGTGAGTGAGAGGTAGGGAGAGATGAGGGGTTGGTTGACCGAAGGAGGTGGGTCATCGTCAAACGATATTAGCACCCATTTTTATCGATCTTCGCTGGCACCCAGGTTTCAAATGTATAAAAAGTAAAGAAAACTTTGTAATTCTCTGTAAGACACGGTCTCCGGCGTTACTTTATGGAACTTTTTCATGTTAAAATAAAAATACTTTGTTATATCCATGATGATGGCATGATATGTAGAAACCCGGGTCGTGCCATTTGAAATGAAGTGTTGAAAATATAACAAAATATTTTTATTTTGACTTTGTAGTGCTACATAAAATATTTAGTGTACGACCTAGGTTTCGACGTGATACGTCATCGTCAGGTACAGAAGCATAGAAGCAAGGGCGTACCCAGGATCAAAACTGGGGGGGAAGGGGGATAAGCTATGGTCGTTCAAGTTGTAGGTAAGATTTCAGCATGGAAAAGGTGAATGAAATCAACATTTTAAGGAAACTGTAACAGCTCTTTACTAGTTTTTAAATGTATTTGCTTGAAAAAATATTATTTTCCTTAAAGACATTTGCGATTTTTGCTTCTAGGGGAGGGGGGCAGCTGCTCCCTCCTGCCCCTCATTGGGTACGCCCATGCATTGAAGTCAGAGAATAAACAGTCACACACAAAATTATTTTTAAAAATCTCAAAAACATAACGGTCTGAGGAGAGGGTGAAGGAGTGGAATTCCCAGGGGGTGTTAGGCCAAAGAGGCGGTGAATCAAATGAAAAAACGACTTCGTTTTTTCATTTGATTCACCGCCTTTGATTTTCATTTGATTCACCGAATCAAATGAAATCACAATTGAAGTTCACAAATGAAAAAACGACTTCGTTTTTTCATTTGTGAACTTCAACTTCCACAAAGTTGAGCCTGACACCATTGAACGTATTAAGGCGGTGAATAATTGTAAGAGCATGGAGAGGATTTGGGATTTCCGTACTTAAATTGTCTTCATTGAGGGGGGATATTGTCTTACATAGTCTTCATCGGGGGGAAGGAAGCGGCGCGTTGGGCGGGTGAAAGGGAAGAGGAGAAAACCAGTGCGTCCGTGAAGACATAGTCATCTGAAGTAGTAGGGATTTTAAAGCTTAGATTAATTAAACTTACGTTACTGGTCGCGTCGGGTCATCGTGACGCGAGTTGAGTTTATTGCGATTTACAAAAGTTTTTGTTAATATATACAGGTGTCACTTTACTGCTACTCGCTTATTAAGTTGTTCGAATAAGGTTCATACATTTTTATTTTTAAATTGAAGTTAGATACACAATAAACATTATATAAAATATGGCCGATGAATAGAAAACGGTTTCAATATCATCACAGAACGTATAGTGAAACATGAATTTTATAAAAAGATGGAAATATATTGAGCTTTACAACATTAGAAAAAATCAGCCTGCTATATAAAACAGACTAATACAAGACTAAAACAGACAAATATAAGACTAAAACAGGAGAATTCGTCGGGTCAAAGGCGGATAAAATCTGATACGCTCGCGGTCACGTCGGGTCAAAACTTCGGTAGCAGCGAAGCAAAGTAATGCTTTGAAAATTCATCTCACAATCAGAGGTAGAATTACAAGAAATAATAGGCCAAAAAAACGCAATTTCGAACGACGCGTCGCGACGTTATTTTATTTAAAAAATCATCTAAGAAAATTCAGTCGGGTCAATATGACCCGAAGCGACCACTTAGGGGTTAAAAAGTCGTCACACATAGTTTTGCAGAACTCCTCTAAGTGTATTTGTACAGTCACATCTTTATACTCTTTATACAATGTATAATTTAACATGTGATATTTATAACCGCCGTCAAAAGTGCACGTTTACTGATGTGGGGTCTATATCACCTGTCCGTGAGGTTGATTAAGGGCAAAATACTAAACTGCATACTAAATTACATCCAATACATAATGCTCATTGATACATATTCAACACAGTATGTTGCATACCGTTCATACGGGGAGTGCGCAGTAATCACTCTCAAATGATGTCAATAATCTTGCTATCAAACATACGTGAATTTATAGATTCCGACGAGAGGTTATTCCCTGCAGAAGGTATTGTCACTCATCCTACAAAAACTAAATTTACTTACAATTAAAAATTCACTTAAATTATCTAGATACTGAAAAATCCATTAGGTATGTAGCTCTTGTTTTTTTTCGACCAGGATTACAACTAAAATCGTCTCTGCGCAGCACTTTTACCCTTTTTGTTTAATACATTTCGTGTGCTTTGTCGCAATGGTTGCAGTTTAAGTGGGTTCAAAAAAACATGGGCTTTGTACATTCTAATTTGTGCAATGTTGACAAAATCATTTAAGATACAATATTAATACGTGAGAGTACCAATTATGATGTGCATGGCATCGGAAGTGAGTTTTTTAATACTTACGAAAATATAAAGAAGAACATCTGAGTTGATTTCCTCTGAAATTTAATGAATGTATCAACAAAATATAGACCAATTATTCTTGCATTCTAAAAATATAAATGAATACTTATTCTAACCCGATAACCTGATGTAAACAAAAGCCGCTACATTTTTTTATCGAAAGGTCCCTCCTGTACCTCACCCTACTTGATCCACGGCATCTAAGGTCTTCGCCGATCGGTTTTCTTTTAATAACTAAATGATCTAATTTCCTGGAAGCACTACAAGAGTAATATACATCACGGTGTTAGAATTTCGACCTCCATGGGCGCGGCCTTTGAATTACATACAGCAGTAGGGGAAATAAAAAGTGTCCTTAAACATTTGTGGCACTCCCCTTTTGACCCATAGGTAGAGGTACGTGAAAATCGCACTTTCATTTTTATTTTATCGCACTTTCAATAACAGTTTTTCGCATTTGGTAGCGTCAATTTTTTTTTATAATGAGGTAGATGACGATGAAATGTAGTGAAACACAGTTAGATGACAAAAAACAGAATATTTTAAACAATTATGTGTTAGATCGATAATAAATTAAGGAATAACACATATAGTGGCGAAGGTGTAGCATGCCCGCGCCCACTTGTAGTTCGCGGCCACGTAGAGTCCCAGCCAACTAGCAGCTGGCCAGTCGCTCACATGCTTTAAGCGGTAAGTGTCGGCGGATCATTTAAACTGCGCTCGACACAAAATGTACGAATTTTGCCGTCTAAAAGGCAATTTTTCGTAAAAATATCATGAAAGTCCAGTCATCGCATCTATGTCGCATTTATTTGCGCACATCGCATCTATATCGCATTTGCGATTTTCACGCATCTCTACCCACAGTATATCGAGTCGAATCAGCCCAAGTGATCGGTAATAGCAAGCAAGAATATATACCCGATGATAGATCGTATGTGACACTGGAGGACAACAAAGTAGGGTTTTCGACGCCTTTTTCCCCCCTTCTCCGTAGTCATCGGCACGTTTCTGGCAAACCGCAGACGCAGGAAAAATCGAGTCGCTACAGAGGGAGAGGAGACACGTTTTCCAAGATCCGAAAATGACGACGGAGAGAGAGGGAGAGGCGATTACGTTATGGAACGGAAAACAAAAGAGGGGAAAATAAAAGAGAGGGATAATGGGAAAGGAGATAAAGAGAGAGAGAATACGGACCGATGTGACGAGGGGAATGGGACGTGAGTGTAAGAGGATGAGGTGGAAATTAGAGGAAAAGATGAAACACACTTATTGTTTCGCTGCTGTTTCCGCCAGAGAGATAATTTAAGTAAAGAGATTGTTGTACGACCATGGTTACAGTCATAATGAACACCTAAAAAACATTGCATTTAACGTCTTCACAATTTATTTCGTAGATATATATTTAGTAACATTCACAATAGATTTCGTGTAGGTATCAAGTGCTTAGGCTTCACTTAGTGGATCCAGATACCTCTAGTGCGAAATGACTCACTTTGTACCTTATGTTCAAAAAAACCTGCGGAAAATTACAAGTTCTGTAGAATATTACAAAGTGAGTTATTTCTCACGGTAGGTTACGTGGTCTTTTTTATATTTCGTGGTCCTCTATAATCTTTATTTTATTAGTTTTTCCTCCTAAATTCTTTTCAGGATTCTTTTTATTTCTCAAAATCTTTTCAGGTCTTAAAAAATTACTCACTAGGCCAATACATTATATTTCATCGTTCTTCTGTAGCAATACCTTCCACCCACCCTTTTTACTTGAATATTTTGGAAATAATATGTGAAATAGTAAGATTCCACGCCCTTTTGTGAGACATCAACCATACATGCAGACCCGTCAAGAACCATTCTAAAAATGTAAGTCTCTAGTCTTATTTTATTGCTACCGATTTTGTATTCCCACATTTACGTAAAATCCTCTCCGTGTAGAACGACATGGATTATTCAATTGACTTTTTCCTCGAGGAAAAATAGTAAAAATTGATGAATAGATACAAATTATATTCTAAATGAGCTCATAAAACAATAATATTCACTAATCTTGAGCCTCCCGAGCTGTTTTTAAAGTTTTTTTAACTACTAGTCAATAGGAGATTTGAGAGAAGCGCATAGTGAAACAAATTACAGGATATTTGACTTATGATAATGAACATGAAAATATATAAATTCTTTTTCGGTTGCATCATGTTTACTTTGGAATGCCTAAACAGTAGAGGGACGGTTTGAGAAAAAAGTTACCTCAGGACTCTATAACAGATACCATTCATCCCCTTTTCGTGGGAAACAAATAGAAGGAAATGCTGGGAAGAAAACACGACTCGGGGCTGAAATTTAAATTCAGCGATACATGAGGGAGGTAGAGAAATCGAAAAAGTTTCGGGAAAAAAAACACAGAAACTATAGCTCTCAACCGTTTCTCTCCCTCTGAAAGGGGATACCAATCGCCAGAGCTTAACAAAACATGCTCATGGTGTGCGAGTGATAAATGTTTTATTTTTTAAGGGAAAAGAGAGAGAGACGCCAGAGGGCATAAGACACAAGGGAATAGAGATAAATAAATCGCCAAAAAAAAGCCATTTCAAATTCCCACAAAGAAAAAGACAATGACATTAGGATGATTCATCAAATATTCAACTCACGCCGCTACAACCGTGTAGGTGATACTTCCTGGATAAAAGATTAAGTTTCCGGCGTAATTCTGTGAAAATATTTTATATTTAACATAACGAAAGCACTTGTCTATTTCAACACTTCATGATTTCTACCGACCCAGGTTTCGGCGCATAGTGCCAATTTTCAACTTTCGGCATTTACCGAAATATGGGTCGGTAGAAATGGATAAGTGTTGAAATAGACAAATGCTTTCATCGAGGGTAAATACTAATTTGACTGAGAAATATCCAAAAATAGCCTGAGCAGTTAGCCAAATTGGAACACCGACGAAATAGAAAGATGCGCAGGGAGTAGAGAAAATTAAGTACCGACTAGGAGGGAAATCCTCGAAAAGGAAGTAATCCACAAGTGCGAATCAGGAGAGCAGATTAAAAGCTTTACTCCCTACATTACCTGTCCTAATTATCTTTGAAGATTCAATGTATGTACATGAGCATCATAAGTACCTACCAGTACAAATTGAGCCAAAACTTGACCTCGAAAAGGAAGAAGGCAATAAAAAAAGAGGGTGCGCGAACAAGCATTCAGACGATGTTATTAACGCGTTAATTTCCTTTCAAATATTATTATTTCAGCAAATCTGTTGCAAAAAAATCATTCAAATCCGAATATTAAGGAACGCTCAATGTGAATATGAGCTAATAAGGGCGATTAAAACGATAACCATCTTAAATCGTCCTGCCTTATAAGTGCATACGTCCTACGACCTTGCCGTCGGCATTGATTTGCTCAGCCTGATTCAAGAACGCCTGATTTTTTTATTTGTAGCCACCTTAAAAATTCATACGACTAAAAAATTGATGATTATCAAAGGTTCTATTCGTTTATAAATTTAATGTACTCTTCAATATTACTCTTAAATCTAAAAAAAATTGAAAATATTAAATTTATCATAAATAAATTTCACGACGTTCTCGTCAACCTCTGGATTGGTTTTCTGTAATGCAAAATAACTTTGCAGTCACCCGGGACCTCATGTACATATTTCAGAAAATTGAAAGTCATCTTCACTTCAGTCTGGCCTGAGGACTTCTACAGCAGAGCGAGAGAAATGTTTCCATCACCACGACGACAATGCGGAAAAAACCGAAAACTAACCCGGATAAAATGTTAATTAATGATATTTAAATAAAAGACACTAGTTTTTGTGCAAACTACATGATTTTATGGGTTATGATTCCAACTTTCTAGGTTTCATGTATCTGAAAAAATGGGAAAGACTCCGAGATCAGCGTCCATGAATTTCTCTTCCTTTGTGAAAAATATCTTGAAATTCTTAAGTCAGCACTTGCACAGGAAGAAAAAGGAGCCGTGAAAAAGGCCATAAATTCAAACAACCAACAAAAGACAGGGTAGGGTTTTAATAGCAAATTCTCCCAGAAATTGAGGGCATGACGTCTTTTCCGCATTAAAAGAAAGACATGTAACAATATTCTAAGATTAATAACTCATTTTTAAAGACGTCAAAACAAAGATTAATAACTCATTTTTAAAGACGTCAAAACACTCAAAAGGGATGGATATAAAATTATTGAACATATTAATACCCTATTCCATACATTTTCCAATGGGTCGGTAATGCCAAATAATAAAAAAGCACTCTCTTTGTGAGCATATCAGTATATCCAGATTCCGAATGGAGAGCAAAGCAAGCAGTGACACACCCATCAGCCAACATATTTCACCATTTTCGAACCCGTATTGACCGTCAACTTATTCATGCGAAGAAAAAAACTCAAATATTTCAACGGCTTCACTGCATGGAATTCAAAGACGAAATAATATTGAATTTCCTCCAATATTTGGACTCTCGTTGAATGTTTGTGGGAAAAATATTCTCTTCCGTGGAACCCCATTCAAAACCACGAGAGTATAAGCCACATAGTAAAACGAATCTTCGGGTTTAATCTCTGATGGTGAGTGAGTGACGGTCTGCTTACGGAGTTAGAGTGACACTCAGGAGGCCCAATAGAAAGAGATGGGCGCTAAAATGCTTTTTCTATTTGTACAAAAATAAAAAATACAAAAAATATTTTTTTTCGATTTAATTTTTATTCGTCGAAGGACAAGTGGAAGTCAGGAAGACCTCGAACAAAATATATGGAACAAGTAAAGAGAGATGTGAAAGAGAAGAAATACGTAGGTGTGAAAAGATTAGCTGATAGGAGAACTGAGTGGAGAGCTGCGTCAAACCAATCCTAGGATTGTTGACCAGTGATGATGATGAAATAAATACTAGAAAATGTTACGTTCAGATGTAAAATTTTCATATACTTTAAATAGAGGTATTTCTCGATAAAGATCGACATAATCTAACCTGAAATTTTTAAGGTGGTTGTCTGATCAAGATAAAATACGATTGGTGGAGTGAAGGGTAATTTTCACCCCATATTGTCTGATTTGGGAGCGTGGTAATCCAATAAGTATAGCTATCGTTGGGCTACTAACATAAGGGTCCTTTCCTGAAGAATTAGTCTTTGCCTTTGGTAACCCAAAAATATCATCGAAGAGTGAGATGATCCAGGGAAAGGAATTACCCTCCTGTCCTGAATGTGAGGTACTTAAACGCCTTTGACTGAATCTGGAGTGAGTTCCACCCCCACCTATCCAAACCAACCTTAGGGTTAGCAATGAAAAAACTTCGTCACTTCCACAGTTTATTTTTTAATGTTAATGTTGTTTAATTTATATAATTTACTTTTACCTGATTGATTTAATAACTTGAGGAAGTAACGAAGTGTTTTCATTGCGGATATGGATCCACCACGTGGAAGCTTTAAATTTCGATCCAACCTTAGGGGTTTAATCTCTGATTTCGAGTGAGTGACTATCTGCCAACGGAGTGAATTTGGGAGGCCTACTGGAAAGAGATGGGCGCGTTGAACGATTTTCTATCTGGCAAACAAAATAACGACAATACCACCTATTTACATAAGAGAACAAAAAAATGGGTGCGTGGGGAATTTTTTTCGAATCCTCACGCACCCAATCCCCAAATCAAGCTAAAAACGTTTTCTGCGGCGAAATAATAACGAATGCCAGGAAACGTTTCAGTTTTTGAAGTAGCTGCAATCTTGAATGCCGAGGTATTACTAAAGTACAATGCCGATCAAGGTAGGTTTTCATGGAGTACTTAAGAAGCATTCTGGTAGCCTCCCCTTCCTTCATATACTTCCCTCTTTAATCGACAGACAGTTTCACACACTTTCATTACCCCTTAAAATCCTATTCTATTCCATCCTCACCCTCGTTTACCCGACATTCCACCATCTGACACTGTTTTCAATATCCCATCCCCGCAAAGCTTTCGCACAATTCATACCTCTGTCTCATCCGTATCTTATCTAGAAGCTTCCTCTCCTCACCCACCGTTTCCAGCTCTTCGCCCTTCCTCCTCCTCTCCGTCCACTTCACCTTCTCCATTCTTCGCCACACGAACATCTTTAAAGTCTCCAGGCTTCTTTCGTCTCCTTCCTAAATCCAACGTTTCCGCACCTTTAGAGCGTCACACTTCAGATCAGATTCTTCACTAACCTTTTCTTTAAATTCTTACCTAGCGAAACTCTCATGAGTTCCTTCCTGTTCATTAAAACCTCCTTTGCTCATGAAATTCTCTTCCGGATGTCCCTACTACTGTATCCGTTTTCCTCTGATGTGTTGCCCAAAAGTTAAATTGCTCCACCTGCTCAAGCTTTTCCCCACCTAATTTTATCATGAGTATCACACCCACTCCACTTTTCTCCAGAAGCACTCGAACTCCTCCAGTCTTCTGTCAAATGCCGAGTATTATATGAAAAGTACCTACAAGGGAAAACCTGAGAAAGGGCAAATAAAATGGAAAGGAATGTTTTGTTCCATCGTTGTGCATTCCATAGGGGAAATGTGAGAGCGGAAGTTTAAGGAAAAGAAGAGGGAGACACGTGCCTCTTTTGCAAATGCGGCTAAGCAAATGGAGGGAAAGGAAATCGAAAAAGTTTCCACAGAATCATAACCAAATCCCCCACACATATACAGTCAGAGAAACTAAATTCTGAAGGCCTCAGGTATCAAAGGCAAAAAAGGGTTCCTAAAAAAACAAAGGGATATACTGGAGAGGTCAAAAGAGAAACAGAGTGCGCGAAATCCGGCGGGGGGCTCAGACACGATAAAATATGCACAGCAAGCAGGGATAGGCTTTTAACTTTCTCCCGCATGGGGTGGAATTTCAACAACGGGCTTCCTACAATGTCAGTTCATCTTCTCCGAATTCTTCGAGAAAAAAACTCTAAAGTCCTGACTCCAGGACTTCTGAGAATACAAATATTGACCACAGTTATTTAAACTGTGACTTCAGAAGACCATCAACCGTGCTGATTACGGAACATACGTTAAATAATGTAAACTAATCATGAAAAGTGATGGGAAAGATTTGGATCGAAAATGATATGATAATGAATTATTAAAAATAAAAAACACGAGAAATAAAGGAAGTAATGCGGAAAGGCTCACTATCATTCTATCATCTCATTCACTATAGAAAACGCCAACAATTTCCAACCAAGAGCAATCTCTAAAATCATTAACAGCTCATCATGCTTCACTCCATCCGAGTGACGATTGAAACAACAATCTCTTCAGTAATTTAAAGTATTACTCATATTCAAATTTAAAAATAAAAGAAACTACTTCTATATCAGTTTTAATCATTACAAATCTAGCAGAGTCCTGACTAAACTGACGATACTTTATTTGCATGAAATTAATAGCTCAAGGATACTGCAAAAACAATGAAAAGTAGATTTAACAAAACTACTGATATCTTTGTGCCAGATCCTTTAGCGGGAGGAAAATATCTTTCATTAAAGAAAGGATATACCCTGCGAAAGAGGTATCATGATTAATACTCGACGTGTTTTTTTAATGTCTTGATCTATTAACCTTATTTGAGTAATGCTCAGTTAAGTTGGTTCCCCATCTCAGCTGAAATTTTTACAGAATGCCATCACATCTCTTTTCGTCGTTTAGGATTTGCTGTGCCGTACTTCATTTTTTCTATATAGGTTAGGGAAACAGTTAATCTTTCCGAAAGATTTCGTGCTTTCCCGGCGAATGGACTTGGTAAAGAGTTCTCGGGATCGCCACCGGGTCAGGAACTCCATATCTGCCAACGTTTCGATGTCCGACTCGGTCATCGAAACGTTGGCAGATATGGAGTTCCTGACCCGGTGGCGATCCCGAGAACTCTTTACCAGTTAATCTTTCCATTTATTAGGAAGTTATGATCTAGTGGTGTCGGTACAGAGTAAAAACAGTCTTAAGTTTTTCTTCATTTCACAACATTTTCATCCAGTTTTTGGCACAAAATATATATTATAGTCCGTAAAATCAGCGTATATTAATTTGTGTTAATATGAAAACATTATTTAGCAGTGAACTTTGGAAATTTAAGTCGCACATAGGGATATTTTTCACATCCGTTTCGAGTTTTATTCCAAAGAGATTAAAAGCAAAACTTTGCGAGAAATGATATCGGTCGATAAGCAATAGCCTTTGTAATTTGTAACTTTGAAAATAACTAAGATTGGGATTTGATTAAAAATAAATACAAGGAGGAGTAAAAGAAGAGAGTTAATAATAACTGCGTTTTTTTAATTAATTCAATCGCTTCGATACGTCAGCTGAGGCTTAGACTTTGGTAATGGCACAGCCCAGCAAAACGTTCCTCCTTCATTTACTCGGAAGTCGAATGCGGCATGTCAACTTTCACCGAGTGACAATGACAAGAAAGACGTGGCAAGGACGGTGACGAGGTCGAATGGGTTGATTAGAAAGGGAGCATCTCAAAGGTAAACATACCCTACCTCCAGCCTGCTCTCATAAAATCAGTTTACAGTCTGTTCAATATTCATATGAACCGTTTCGGATGTTTATACAGACTGAGGGCGAGAAAAGCTGCAGGCGGGAAGAAAGGTAGCGGAGAGGAACAGGCCATTAGTAATCGCCAGGTATTTCAATTGAGGGGATGAGAAGTCAAAGGGTAAAAGTGATTTTTTTCTCAACTGAGTAAGGTAAAGTTTATTGTTAGAAGAAATACACACAAACTTGGTTGCCATGGGATACAAGTGAGTCTCTGTTCTGTGCTAACATCGAGTGGAAATTCAAATGCACTACTAAGTATCTAATTGATCTCGTTCGTTTTCTATAGCTAATTCCTGTACTTAACTCTGTGTAAAAAAAGAAATCACTTGTACCCCTTAGCTTCTCACCCCCTCAATTGACAAATTCAGCCCATATAAACCTGAAAACCCTCATATCAGCCAGATCCGCGGGCCCATGATCCAGATAGATGAGAAACGTTAGATTTCAGCCCTTATTAATATCCATCGGAGTCAATTACAAAAAAAATCTTTGGAGCATGGGGCTGGCTAAAATTTAATTTCTCAACTTATTTACATCGATAACTCCTCATGAATTCGGTACGAATACATATTTAAAGAGCCATCCACTATCTAACACGAAATAGTATTTTACCAATGCACAACTGGACTTATAAATGGAGCATCATGCACAAAATTTTAATATTTTAGGTCCGAAATATAAATTCAAACCTAGTTCTTGACAGAAAAACACTTCAAATGGGCTAAATGTTGACTAAAGAGATAATTTTGAATGCAAGATTGAATATTCACCAGGAAAAAGCTGTTATCTACACATATAAGTTCTACCTTCCAAGCGGATGAGAATTGTATCACCATGAAGATGGTCCTATAAATTTTTATATTGAGTAATTAAAAATTATAACACCATGAGTAACACTTCTATTCTACTACGGGCTAAACACCTCATGCCCCTCATCCTCTCTCCATAGCCCCTCATCCTCTCTCCATAGCCCCTCATGTGCTTGACAAAGCTTCAATGCCCTTTGCAAAAATGCCCTTATCGAGACTACCTTAATCACAATAATTAAAAAATATGTGAGTATTCAAACAACGTTTTTATGGTTGATTTCCTCCTCTAACAATAATTGATATTAAACAGCTTCATTCAAAATTAAATTGAACCAGCTTCTGATTTCTCATGATAGTCTCATGTGGGAATAAACTTTTTTAAATCAATAAAACTGAGGGATTTCAATTTGATAACGAAATAAATTTTTATTCACAAGATTAATTAATTTTTAGTCATTTCTCCTTTTATATTTTTTCAATCTTATGACTATCCAAATATCTCTATTACTTCGGAGGAAATAATTGATTACAGGTACCCTACATACGTTACCATGGATGAGATGTTCAAGGCTCTGGCGCTTAACAGCAATGGGACATCCATGGAGACCACTGCGCGGGTCCCTCATTTGGCCTTAGTAGCTGCTTAGCTGTGGACTTGTTTTCGTTAGGCCATTGCTAATAGTAAATATGGGCAGTGCTCTTTGCTGCTGCCGACGCCAGAAGGAGGAGGAGACGGAGAGGGTGGTGACAGCCCTGGCTGAGGCAGTGATGGAGGGAGTTGTGGAGGGAGAGGATGAGATTTCGTTGGATGCATCCAGCGAAATCTCGGAAGGAGGTTATCTGGGAAATTTAGAAGACGAGGGAGAGGAGGAGCTTCTACCTGTCTCCCACGATGGCTTGGGGTCCCATCGCCACCTTCAGCCGCTAGTTGATGGGGGCATAAGTCTTTCGAGCCCAGCTTGCAGGCTCGAGGTGACCTCTTAGTGGAAGACATCTTTCGCGAGTGGTACCTCTGTCAGCAAGCTGTGGAGTGAGTGAGAATGAACGGGGCCAGAGGAGGGTCACGGCCCTACTCTGACCTCGGGGGTACGTGATATAGGCCTGACCGGAACCGAAGGGTACTGGAAGGGAAATTCCCCCCCACATTAAACAGGATAACGAACCGACAGCTCGGCCTCCTGGGCTTCGGAATGGAATGCGCTGAAGAAACGGCGGAACACAACAATTGTTTAGCAAAAATAAAATTGAAATCCATCCATGTATATTGATTACTCGAATAAAATATATTTTCGCCTATGTCATGTTTTCATTAATCCTTCGCCCTTAAATCCCGACGGGAGTAAATGAATATCAATATTTGAACTTCGGAAGACTGGTAAAAAGGAAGGTTTTAATGTGCCTTTTCATGCGCTTTTCTTTTGCTCACTTTACCATGGTTACCGGTGCCACGATTCACGGTTCCATTGTTATCAATTGAGAATTTTAGCCTTAACATGCATTATCGTTTACCTGATAACGTGGTTATATGGTTTGCCCGTTGATTTGTTGTAGGAAATCAATATAGGACCGCTATATGATCAAGAAAAGTGTTTCATTGATCAATAATGGGTAAGAAAACATTAAAGGTTTTTAAATAATGCTATAAATATGTTCCTAAACACAAAAAACTTACATATTTGTTAAATTTGGTTATAAAAATAATAAATGCTTGAAATTCTAAAAAATGCGCTCCATCTGATGCAATGAAGATATAAAGGTATGTCACTGCAGTAGGTGGTGAGATATTTAGGCCTTCTAGGCTGCACATTTACTATAGGGTATAACATTAACAAGTTTTCTTTTTCAGCTCACGGATTAATTGGACAATTCCGTACTTATACATTAGTTGCATCTTTTCATTAATTGAGAACCATAAAACATATTCAATGCGAAATCCAAGAATGATTTATTTGCAATTAATTTCTCCCTCTGAGTGCATGTATCTTCACGCGCAAGCGAAATATTTGCGGTGCCTGACCAATGACAACAAAGGTAGTAAGGGGAACTAAATTTCCTCGAGGAGCAGAAGTGACGCCACAAACTTTCCGAAAACTTTTCGAAGTGACTGTACGTGTCCTCTTTTGGTAAGGAGATAGTTATTGAGTCCGTTGTCGACGCCTAATGAAGTGAAAGCATTCATTTTCGTATCTACCGCGAGCAAAAGGTTGAAATTTACGCATGTGTTCGACATGCTCCAGTTTAAAATATCAGTCGTGGGTATATGACGCATGAGAAAGTATAAATATTAAAACAGAAGGGTGGTAATCATGGTGTGATAGTTTTTAAGTAACATAAAAATTTATGGGACCACCTTCATGGTGAATAAGGTGATTAATTCTCGTGCCCTCGGAAGGTCTACGTATAAGGTAGATATGTGTAGATGACAGCTTTTCCTTTTATATGTTCAGTATTGCATTAAAAGCATCTCTTTAGTGAACATTTAGCCCATCGGAAGTGGTTTTCTGTCAAGAACTACGTTTAAATTTATCTTTCGGAACTAAAATATATAACTTTTGTGTTTGCTGCTCCATTAATGAGAGTCGTTTGTTGTTAAAATGCTAATTCGTGTTAGATAGTGGATGGATCTTCTAATATGAATTCATGCCGAGTTCTTCAGGAGTTATCGATGGAAATAAGTTGTAGCATTCAGCACTCGAAATGCAAAAAATGCGATTCCTCTTTACAATTCTCAACTGTCAACACTGTTTACATCGAAATAACGTCCTTTTCTCACGTAACTTATTTTGGCAAACTTTGTGACAAACCACGTGTCATGGTCCAAGGTCGCAAACTAATTATCCACAGCGATACGGTGGCATCTCACTACAATTCATTAATGAAATTATTATAAACAGAGTCGAAAAACATTTTCATGAGGCATCCTTTTGTATTAAAAAGCAATGGAGAGTGATGTTAGGTACTGAATCAAAAAGGTTTAATTAATTAATCATAATATTTAATTTTCATTAACTAAATTGAATCGACTTTAGAATTATAAGGCAGCTAAAATGACACGCAATTCGCTAGAAGACCTCTCCCGAACAACGACGAGGTGCTTCGTGACTTTTCAGTAACCCCCTGCCAGCATTCATCATCTCGAGCAATTTACGGCCGTCACTTTGCGATACAGATGGACGTTTATTGCATCAACCAGTCATGTAGCTGCAAAGTGACAGGCTGGCGAGCGCCTTCGAATTCAAAAATAACTGTAAAACACAATGACATGACACAAACACAGTAACAAGCATTGCAACCAGAAAAAAAAGATTAGACAATACTAGTAATGAAGGATAGATGACCACGGCCAAAAATGGATCTATTTCAACCGTTTCGATGACCCTAATTCCCAATGACCCAATAATCTTTTGATTAATATAAAAATTTCGTTCTTGGCTTCAATCGCCAACTTGTTTCCGTGATTACTTTGAGAAAATTGGTCTTGTGATGGGAAAATGCCGGTATAAATCGATTTTCCGAGAAATCGGTTTTAAATCGAAATGAAAATCTCGACTTTCTAATGAGAATCGAAATTTGAACAAATAAATGGATAAATCTAAATTTGAACAAATAGATGGATAAATCGAAAAATCGACGATCTACTGATGAAACACAAACACCGTGGAAGATAGCTGCAATGTTTTTTTTATTATGCTATTTACGAGGTGAGTTTGGAAAATAAAACATGATAAATCGGTGGAAATTCATTCAAATGAAAATTTAAAAAAAAATAGTTCAAATCAATTCTTAAAAGGCCCCAAGAGAAAACAATACGAAATTGGCAAACATCCTTAATGATGTGCACATGTAAAAATATTGACAATAGTGTGATTGCACCAGCAGCATTAAATTAAGGTAATTTTCAAGCATAATCTACGAGGATGGTTATTTTGTCAACCTCCGATCGCTCATCAAAAACACCATACAAGCAACAGGGTACTGCGCAGGTAGGGCAATTGCGCGTCCTCCGAACCACACCCTCAACTCATTTCTGACCGCAAGTTGTGAGTTTAAGGTTAGTAGCATTCTCATTAACAACTCTACCTTAATTGATTCTCCCACCAAGTGTGTACTGCGGAGAGAACTCGCCGAATGGCTTCAGCATTGACATGTTTTGACCTTAATGCCGATAAAAGAGAATATTTTTAATACACTGTGTCTAGAGTGTGAAACAGCCTGAAACAATATGTCCATCCCTTTTCAAAACAGAAGAAGAGACATGCTGATTTCTGTAAATGTTCTGATCCATAACAACGCCCGTCATCTTAGGGCTGATGCAGCCCAACTGATCCTTAAGCAATTTCAATGGGACATTTTGATCAAACGCCGTGCAATTACGACATAGTTCTTTGTTACTTCCATCTTTACGCTGAAATGAAGATGTGGCTAGGAGGGAAGCGTTTTCAAACGGTCGAAGAACTTCAAGGCAGAGGAAAAATTCGTAGGAAGACATTGGCGGCAACATCCTATGAGGAAGATATAGTAAAGCTAGTCCACTGGCACGACCAATTTCTCAATAGCCGAGGCGATTATGTCAAAAGGATACGACAATTGTACTCCAAATTTATCAATGAAATAGTGTTTAATCAATCACTTCGTCTTCTGTTCCAGACCAAACGGAGGTTGAAAAAAACGGCCCTCGCAAACAGTCTCTCGTTGGGGGTAATATTGCCTTGAATGTAAAGAAACTTGTATAAATGGATGCATGAAGGAATATTACTACCATATCACTGCTTCCAATGACAGAAATTAAAGTAAATCGCTACTAGGATAATGGTAACTTGACCTGATGTAAAAATAGTCCACATCGCGAGCAATGGGTAGCAGCTTGAAAATAGAGCTCTACTATTTTAAAGTATTTAACAAGGAGCTTAATAATTTATTTCTACCTATACAATATGCGATTATCTATTTTCCACCATAAGATTAAGACATTCTAATGAGTTCGAGTAGCCAAGGTTACGATGAGTATTTAATAATTAATGTATTTCAAATGAGTTCGTGCAAGGTCAACAGACGAATTAGTATTATAATAGCTATCGGTTGTGAATTTATAATTAAAATATATTTGTTTATGCATCCTAACGAGCAGATTATTTTTATATGCAAACTAGTTAGAGAGAGAACCAGGAGTCAAACATCCTTTTATCTGCCCTGGGTACCACTGAATAAAGATATGCCTCTTGAAATAAAGTCGGAGATCTTCTTAACTTGATCAGTGCAGGGAAGCGTGGAAGAACATCATATTAACAAATTTACATCGAGAACACGAGAGGAGGCTTAAATTAGGACTTTTGCACGCAGCCTCACTTATCAAACGATACATGCCTTCTTTCAATACATTTTTATATATTGGTTATATGTTCATTTCAGAAAGTGATAATAGCAAACTAGAGAAACCAGAAGGTATATGCCAATTTGGCAAATTATCTTAGATTAAAAAAGCAAGAGAATATATGAATGCAGGAATGAATAAATATTATTTTATTCATACCGAAATGAGGAAGTAAAATAAATTGGGATTGACGAGCAGAAATGTATCTACAATACCTGAGATATACATCGCAAATTATTTCTTCGAAAAATTATGACGATTTTTGGTGTTAATAGCTTTACGAGAATAGCAAACGTTTTTGCACTAAAATACGCGCCGCAAAAATAAATCTTATGCTGGTCTCTCAAAAGAATCGAACGAATTTCATAAACGTAAACATTTTTGTTGTACTAGTATTGGAAAAAACACCATGAGAGTACACCTTCCTATCAACGAATTTCCGATAAAGTTATTGAATCGTCAATATTTGATGTATATTCTATATTCCGAAAAACACGAAGACATAGATTTCTAAAAATATTGTATAGATTTTTATAAAAAGACAAATACATACATTTATCAAAAACCAACAAATAATGAATGGGCGACCTGAGATCACAGTGCCGCGAAAAATTTTAGTATTTCATATTCATGCCAGGCGAAAAACAACATGTCAAGCTATCGCGGATGCGCCAGATATGTAGATGGGAATAAAATGAGGAAATTGGCTCGTTACTAAGCTGAGGACATTTAAGCACCATAAATGAAGAAATAGGCAGCCTAAATAGACGCTAAAAGTTTCAAACTAGGCACCAAAAATTCCAAAATGGGCTCTTAGAATAGGCGCTTAAAATATTTTTTGCATTTCGGACATTTCCATTGGTCATGGAATTGCAAAAGGTTAAGCATGTAATCACTTTTACTAGGACCCGACAAACAGAACTTAGCATACATTTACGCCTTTGGAGTTGAAATACCCATCGAGGTGGGAACTCGAACCCGTTATCCCAAGATTAGCAGCGTAAGGCCGACTTGAAACATAAAGCGACTTACTGCCACAAAGAAGCATCTGAAATTTTACATTTGTACTGAAATTCACGATAAAACGAGCGATTTCGAGTGAAAATAAATTTGTGGAATCTACTAAGTATTTATTAATACTACCATGCAGTAGCGGATCTATGGGGGAGCTTAGGCAGCTATAGCCCCCCCTTGGGTATCCAATTTAAACTAGATAGAATGGTAATTTTTTCTGACCCCCACCTAGCCCCCCCCCCCCTTGTCCCTATCCTGTATCCGCCACTGCTACCATGCACTAGTGACTGAAAGTGGTGTTGAACCAGGTTGTGCGAATGCGGGGTACAAGAAGGGGATGAGGCCCATGATGAAATTAGAGAGCCTAGCTCTCACACCAACACAATTAAACACGTAAAATAAATTTACATTTGAGAGTTATTTTGCGCCGATCAGATAAATAAAACGGGACGAATTACTATTACGAGTTACGAAACACTGCGACGAATTAACACAGCTAATAAACAACCAACATAACGAATACAGCTGTGGAGAAAATGGTAATTTCAAGGGAAAAAGTAGACGTTTGCGTGAAATCAGCTTTTCAACACCGCGTGCCTATTCTCCAGTTTCCGAATCGTCAGTTAAACGGCGGCGGATTTGAATCGTGGAAATACAGTTCAATCTCTTCACTGCTACCTTAACCTATGACTACAAGCCAAAAATCATTTGCCTTAAGAGGTTATTTATATGCAATTAAAATCAGCATATTCAATGCTTTTGAGGTCAGGAACGAATTTGCCATCGCTTACATTGTAAAGGAACACTTAAATAACAAATTTGTTTCAATAACAGAACGTCAACAATTATGGTTATTGAAAAATAAGAGTTATTGAGCTTGCAATTACATCAATAAAATTTGAATCACATTCGTATAATCCTGAAGATCATATGAATACATTAGACCAATGATAAAGCCCCCGTTCATTTGCTCTGCGAGGAAGAAAATTCTCACTGCCTCTTGTGATCTGAAAAATATGCTCCACTAATTCTAAAAGCGTCGCCGAAATACAAACAAAAACTTAATAAATAAAAGTCTCAGATACAGTTCTCACTTTCCTTTGATCTCAAATCCAACATCCCGCCTCTGCCGACTCTTTTTCGGTACTGATGAAGAGAATTTATTGTGAGTTCCCAATTTACAAAATTCATAACATATTCGGAAGATATTACGCATGCTTCAATCGAACGTTAAAAATTTCGCAGCAATGCAACCCCGAACCGAATATACATTCAACAAAAGCCTTTGATTTCCAGAAAGATAAACTACATTCTGGAAGACTGATACAACCAAAATTCCCGAATTTTTGTGAATTAAATTGTGTTGTTGTTTGCAATACCTGTTTCGTTCACCAAAAGGGAAATAAACCTATGACCTCGATATATACGTAACGTAGCAACGCAAGCTAAAATAAACACACCTCTATTAGAACGTTTACATAACTCAACGGACCATTCTTCGGCGGCGGCTGGTAACCCTAAATAACAACCAACGTCCCACAGGAGAGATAAAAACAATCCAGTAGTCAAGTGTTTCATTATAGTAAACAAAAGGGCGCCCTTATTAGGTTCATTTTCATATAAGTCCATTTACTTCAACTATTCCTTTCTCATTATAAAATTTTAAATTCCTCCAAAATCCTAGTGAAAATTGACGAGTGGTTTCAAAAATGAATTCCCCCACGCTATCGGTGAGGAAACAAAGGCTATATGTACCGACGACTACACTGTGCACCATGTCCGCTATTCAGCAGTTTACGCCATTGGATCAATTGCCAGCTACAAAAATAAACTGTCAAAGTGAAAAAATGCATTCATTTGTTTCGTGACGGTGAGTTTTTGGTATTCAGTTTGACATGAATTCCAACTTGATTGACTCTGGCCGAGATTGCAAACTGATACGAAAAATATTTTTCCTTACATTCATATGATGTCACAAAAATGTTGATTTCAATGAAAACGCTTGATGCCAATTTCACTCTAAACATCTGGTTCTTTGCTAAAATATATCATGATGTCCATGCATAACTGTTCTCATGAATGGCTAAGTTTTTTACTCAAAAAGCAACAGTATATGATTTTTTTGGCGAATCTTTGTTGGGTGTCATAATATCTACAAGAAATTAATTCATTTAGTGCACGATCACCGATGAAATTAATATTATACAGCTGCATCAGTTTTAATTCTTGTAGATATTATATTTTTTGGCAATAAGTGCCATGAGCTTACCACAAAGTTTACAGAATATGATTTTTTATCTTATTTCTCATAACATTGTTTAAGGAAAAGCTCTTTGGGGTCTAATGTTTTTTTTTTGACTCCTAAAACTTAATTTCACATGAGGATTAGAAATGTTAATTTTTCTCAGCTAGAATCCGAATTAGAATTAACCGAGAGTAAAACATTCGAACAAATGCACAGCATTTTGTGATTCTTATCAAAAAATCGTAACCTTTCATATCCTCCTTTTCTGTAAAACAATCAGCAACCCAAAATAACAATGGCGACACGGTGATAAGTTGCATAAATAGATACCATTTCCATAAGCTATTCTTTGGCACTCATATCCATTACGGCAATTCACATATTGAAATACCTAATTCACGATATATTTCATTTACCAATTATATAAAAAGTCCTCAATGTTGATACTTAAACACCTCCCGAATAATGATGAATTTTGCTGGTGGCAACAAATTATTTTTAAATTAAAAGTTCCTGGTACATGAATGAGAGGCACACTGCTCATATTTTGACCAAGGAAAATAAAATTTTCGTGAATCCTTGGGTTTCCTTTTCAGGTAGAGCCATTAAACATTTAGGATGAGGACGGCCAGGGTGATTCACATTCCCAACGACACATAAAGTTTTATGTCCCGCGATGGAAAGATAAAACATTTACCGTGAGGTAGTAAAAGTTTAGATTTAAAGGTAATAACACCTTGGGAAAAGCATGAGGATAATCCCGAGAGAAATGCCGCAGCCTCGACTATTTCATCATGAAGTTCCTAACCGTTGAAGTTCGCGAATAAATACACATAAAACTCCTGAATCAACGACAAAATCGGGAAAATGGAGGTCACAGGCTACATGAACATACACAGCATAGTTCCAAATCTTATCATTTTACATCGCTCTCTTTACTCAAAGACAACTACGGTAATAACTTTTGGAGATATTTTCCCTGGAGCAATAACATTTTAAGAGCATTTTTTATGATCACTATAAACATTTCTATTTTATCTGATTTTAATTCTATTCGTAATGTCATTTTTAGGAAAAAGAACTTTAAGTTATGTAGACAGTGTTAGATACATATAAGAGTAAACAGAAAACGTACATCTAGAGAAAATCAGGAGATATGAAAACATATGATTGGCTCATTTACTCTATAGATAATAAAAGCGCCATGATTCGATTAGGTACTTTAATACATCTTGAAATAAGTACAGTGAAAAATACGAGCAAACGTTGACTTACATAAACTGTGAGATTTAAGGAAAAATAAACTCCATTTGCTGGTTACCATAACGATAGTGTCGGAAAGCGTAGTCAACTAGATTCACTGTAAGGTAAATACCATACAGATACGCAGCCTTGGATACCCACGTATAAGATGCACTCCAACTCGTATCGCCTGACTTCGAATACTTTCAAAATATTTGACGATTACTCCGTTCTTTGACAAGCAAAAACGGATATAATAAAGCAACGAAATGAAATTCGTTGCGTTTTTATGATGAGTAAGACCCAAAATGATAATATATTTTTAATATGTATAATATACTATAATAATTCAAATATCTTACGGCGAAGAAAGAACGAAATCCGTAACATCATAAAGAAATTATACCATTATAAAGAAATATTTTTAAATAAATATTTCAAAAGGTATACGCGGCAATAGCAAAACTTAAGGAATTACGTTTATGAAATCGGTCAAAACAAAAGATAACGAATAGAATAAGTAATGCGTGCCTACGATCTGTGATCTTTCTTTAGCAAATCTAATAGAGGAAACTGAAGATTTCAAAGTTTAAAATTCCCACGCATGACAATGAGTATTCATAGTTTGTAGTATCAGTTGGACTAATTTAACATTTAAAATGCAAGGAGATTGTTTAAAAAAAATTGCTGTTCCTGAAACTTTCAGAGAATTTCAAAACCTGAATCTCAGAGACGACCATTACTTCGAAAAAAATCTGATAATCAAATTCAGCTGAAAAAAGGAAATGTGCTTTGAAAGCTAAACGTCAATTAATTCCAGATGCTATCAAGCAGACTCAAAATAAGAGCCCTCCCGTCAAAATAAGACAACAAGATTTCCGACGCTAAATTTTTGCCTTCTCGGATGAACGACTGACAGTGATGGGAGGAAAGAGAAGTATACACAATGGAAAATCCAGGAACAGAAAATATTTTAAACATAAGCAGATAACAGAGCCGGCATATTTTAGGAATCGAAGAAGAATTTCGATTAAATATATATTCATACCTTTATATAAGTGCAGTATCAATTTTTGAATAAACATGGACGTGAAGCAGAAAGGTTTGGAAACAACGGATTCGCACATTTATGAAAGACATTCTAAATACCTCATGAAACTGGACAATCACAAAAAAATATGCCTCACAAAGGCCTGGAAAGAGGAGCATAATTTTTAAGGTGCTTCCGACGCAAATACGTGACTCAAAACAAATGCTAAACAACTCTTCGGATATGTTCTGCTGCTTTTACCAATGATTTTCTTTAATGTTAAAAAGCATCATATTACGCTGTATAACAAGCGAGTTAGTTGATACACGTTTAAATCAAATAAACTAACTTCCTTGCAGTTTGAACCAAATAATATTTTAATATAAATAATATATTTTGGCTTTGGTTCTATTGATAATATGCGAACAATGGGAAACATGCATGAAATTTGTTCATCCTGGCACTTAGTCCTCATTGAATAGACAATTTTATCACAAGTCCAAATGTATAAGCAAAAACTCTCCAAGTACTCCAAAAACGTCATTCAAATGCCAATTAAAAGTTTGGGAATATCGCTTGAAGTCACAACGCCTCCTGACGTCATCGCGCGGTACACCATTCACTTCGCTAAGGGTTCGCCTTGATTGAAAGAGATTGAAGTAAATAATCATCGTCGAGCTTTTTAGTAGTTCTTGTATGGACAAATTGATTTAAGAGGGATTTAATAAGTCACAATACGACAGTTTACCTTTGTCGACTCCCTTATTGCGGCTGATCTCCTGAAAAACAGTGATTGCCCCGTCCTTACCGCAATGCGTGAAGTATAAGCAAGCAGGTAAATAATTATGCGATTGATAAAAATTATGTTACGAACTTTTTGAAATATTTATTTTTTTGCCGAGTGAGATTTAATAGCTCCATTGCTAGCTGAAAATCTAACTGATGTAGATACTATTTACTTAGTAACCTACGGTGAGGAACTTACATAGTTTTCTCCTTATCGAAGGGTTGAGAGCAAAAATGATCGTTAAAAGGTAATAAAAAAGTAGTTCATAGATACAGAAATAAGTTTCAAGTACTAATTACGTTGTATTTATTGAAATTCCTTTTTTGAAATGATACCCAAGGTAAAAACGCGTGGAAATTTTAGGTTTTGCGTTGACATGCAGCAAACGTTATTGGCATCACAATAGTAAATATTGAGCTAACCTAGTCAAAAGCCTCATATTTCTCGTATTTTTTTTATTTTTCCTCCATGGTTAAATCGTCATCAGTATTTATAGTCGTGAATAGCCGCATATATAACTATTTTTTATATTTAATCTTAGAATGGGTAGACTGATAGGTTCATTTCTATGGTGTTAAGAAGGTGAACTAAATGAAACATCCTAAATTTGGTGGCCATCCGAGAAAATCAGGCGATTCGATAAATCCCTACGATAATCTTGATGCATTAGTGTATATACGTTGAGAAATATCCCGTTGACGATGTAGATGAACAATTAGACCCCATGCGGTAGGTCATTAACCACTTTCTTCTCTTATTTTTGTCCTTTGGGACACAAGAAAAAAAACCTTCCCCGGCGAGGAAATAGATGTACTTGAGCGACGGGGCACCATACACGATTCATATGGTTTTCACAAGTTTTTCTACTGAATATTTATGCTGTAATATCTACACTTATTGCATTAAACAAATGATATAAGTGTGTAACATAGACCATAATCTGTAATCAGTTTATTTTCATTTCATCTTCCGAAACATTCCCAAACAATCCCCTTTCTTTGTTTCAACAACGTCTTGGCAACCCAACATATTCACAATCTGCGGTCTGAAGTTAAAAAAGCAATTATTTCGCC
The DNA here is from genome assembly GCF_921293095.1 of Ischnura elegans. Taxonomy (NCBI): domain Eukaryota; kingdom Metazoa; phylum Arthropoda; class Insecta; order Odonata; family Coenagrionidae; genus Ischnura; species Ischnura elegans. The sequence goes on along the minus strand of NC_060250.1, from coordinate 33,201,792 downwards.
AAATTTTCGTTCGAGCCCCTACATCTACCAATTTTCTATCCACTTCTTCGCTCTGTCATCGGTGGATACCGTGCCGTGACTTCACGCACGGACGCTCCGATGACGTTGTTTTCAAGCAGCCGATAATTTTTAAAGACTCACATCTCAATGTCAGCTAAAAAAACATTATTCATGCGTAAAATTTTCGTTGAGTATATTTGAGGGAAAGTCTTATTTTAGTAAGTGCTTTAAAAAAATCCTGCATGTTCCCCATTAAGAAATAAGTATTTTGGAGTGCGAACTTTACACTTTTTTATCATAAATCGTATGTTTCAATACATCACCAACCATTATTTTCAATCTGACCTTTATTTACAGGTTGTAAGCATAGTACATGTTTCACGCAGACAATCATCACTATGATAACGGGTATAGAAATAAACTTCAATAAAAAAAAGCCACAGAAAGCCCATGATTGGAAGACGATCGATGGAAATCAATAAAACTGATATATTTTAAATTTTTAGCGAAACTGATATTACCTTGATATCGTAGCGGAACCCCCTTAACTCTGATTGGATAAATTTCACGACCCATCAGTCTCGCGGGAGAAAACATAACAGGACAGAGGAAAGACTGAGAAAAAGGAAAATGAAATCATACGTTGCAACGCTTCCAGAAAACAATGAGTGGAGTCAAGGTTAGGAAATCAGTAGCTATAAATCATTGAAGACGCCAAAGCGATATTTCCACAGATAAACCTGTGGTTGTCACGAATTAAAAAATAGTTTACAGTAGAAGAGCATGCATTAGTATTCTACTACGGTGGATATACGGGTGCAATGGCGGTAGTGACGAGGTTTGTAGGCTTTCAACACTTCAGCGAACTAACCACCACAATTACAGATTACTCTGAGATTACAGATGACTCAGAATAAATTAATTGGCATTGCAATACATTGCATACGTTAATACCCCTAAGCAAGAGGATGATGAAAAAAAATTTTGAATTTGGGACGAATATTTTTCTCAATCAAGTATCGACGCATCTACCGTTTTAATGATCTAAAAATAATACTCATGCAATACGACAGGGTAAGGATGTGAAATTCGGCATATTTAGAGCCTCCGCGAAAGGAAATATTTATACGAGCTCAAAACAAATGTTAAAAGAGACACAAAATCGATAACTATCAATAACCATTAAGTCGTACAGTACCTACGTGATGAAAGTAACCACTGCGTGGATATGCATCGCTAACAAAAATGTCTGGAGTGAAACCGCGTCGAGTTGTCACTCTTCGCATCGTTCACAAACCTGGTCGACGTTTCGGAGGCGAGCACTCTTATCTTCTGGGCCCAGCTAACGATAAACTGATTTGATCAACTGATCGAGTTGATGTCTTGGTGGGCCCAGTGGATGGAGTGCTGCATCGCTTCCGAAACGTCGGCCAGGTATGCGAGCAATTCAACTCGACGCGGCTTCACCACGAGATAGTGCAATGATTAATTTTAGCTGCGGAAGCCCACATTCTAGAAAAATGTTTGTAATTGTTGTTGAAAAATTGATTAATCGTCTCATTCCATCTACACCATTCGGAAATTGTAAGTCACAATGATCTCCTGGCAAAACTTTGTGGCATTTTAAGTGTACCCCCCCCTCCCCCCCCCCCCCCAAAAATTTCTGTTACCCCCCCCCACAAATTCCTCCGAATTCCTCCGAACTTCCTCCGAACTTATCCGCAGAATTTCTCCTGCTAAGGAATTTTCGCGCTAAGGTTTTTCGCGCAAAGGATTTTCGCGCAAAGGCCCTTCGACTCAAAGGCTCGGAGACTCTTTAAGTCTCGCAACTCTTGTCTCCGAACTCTGTCCTTCGAACTCTGTCCTTCGACGCTGCCCTACGACGAAGCCCTCCGACGCCACCCTCCGACGCCAGCCCACCTGGAGATCAAGGCTGCTATTCTGGATGGAATAGCATTATGCTATTCTCCGATATTGCAACCGATGTTGCTATAATATAGCGTATTGCAACGCCTATGCTATTTGGTATTCAGAACGGTTGCAATTCGTGTTTTTACTACACCGGAAGACGTAATTCTCAGAATAGCATAGGCCCGTAGCAATTCACTATTCTGAACGGCGAATTGCAACCGGTAGGCTTGCTATAATATTACGCGGTCTTCGAGGCCGAGCTATTCGGTATTGCAACCCAGAAAACGTGCGCATTGCGATGTCGAATTGTTTTTCTGAGGTTAAAGTAACATAATCAAGCATTGAAAAATGGAATAATAGCCAAAAATAAAATGTTATCTGCTTTATTTTAATTAAATAATAGTAGCATAAGTGATGAATATTTAACTAGTTAAGTGAATTGGTTAGAAATTAACATTCGAGCTTAATATATGAAGCTCAAGCTTACTTCATCGACAGTACGAAAACAATAACAATTAATGCAAAGAATTACTACGATTAGCCCAAATTTTCCGTGTTTTATTCATATTTACAACTCATAATTTTATTTCAACACTTGACTTGCTACTAAAAATATCCTCAATGTAGGCTATCAGGTCGATTCTTGAAAATTTTCAAGCTTGTGTTAACACACTAACTCGCCAAATATAATAATAGTTATAGCTTTCAATGAAAACCATATATTACCATAATAATACCATATACTTTGATCAGCCGTTCATTTCCTCAATTGGACAGTATATACAAATACATGCAACGAGTCGAAATTATTTTCCCCACTATTCGCTACCTTCTACAATTAACACTTAAAATTTACAAACTTATAACACGGGCAGTCGACTTGAATTACTTGCTTGAAAACAAAGGATTTCTCCGAACACCAATAAAGTTTCCGAACAAATATGATTCGCCACAAACGTTTAATGGAATATCCATGTACATCATTAATGCAATATATATCATGTGGAATTCAATACAAATTGTTTCCTCTATAGGCAAGTAAGTTATTCACACAATTAAGTTTCAGTATATCGGCACAGTTCAGGGTCTATCAAAAATTTCAGTGAGCATATTAAAATCAGCTGATACGAAAACAATGATAACTGACACAACAGCACTTTCCACACGATTCACTATTGCTAGATTCACTTTTTCACAGCTGTTCCATCATCCTCAAATTCACCATCACCTCCCTCTGCTTTTTCCAAATCTGCAGCTGAAATATCGATACTATTCCATCGTAATACATGAAAGCACAGCTGTGACGTTGCCACCTGTACTTCAGTTCCTAAACAGAGATTGAATACTGAAATTAGGGAGTCATATAATATAAAGTTAGTGTTAAAAACGAAAGCTTCTAGTCCATACAGTAAAGCTATATCGTCACGATCAAAGCAATAAAAGTTGGTACATATTTATTTCGACATGCAACGAACAGACTTCGAAGCCTAAGACAATTACGAAGAAAATCAAACATATTTAGCTTTCAATGATTATTTCGCATAACATATATCTCACGATAAAGGACCGATCGGATATAGGTAAATGATTCAATATTTATGCCCGATAAATCATCATTATAACAGTAAAATTATGACCTAACCCACCTGTCTGAAGCCATTGTGATATTATCAAAACAACAACAATCAGCTGATTTCCCAAACGAGATTTTCAAAGCGTATTATATTAATCCACGGTTTAATATAATTTTTAAATGCAAATGAAGCAATTATTTGTAATTGCAAGTCAATATTCCATAAAATACAGAAAAATATATAAAATATCTTCTCCCTCATTGGTTGCGCAAACTGTTCAGAAAGTTTTTCATACGGGAAAGGGCGGAGCTTCCAAATAGCTCGCGCAAGAAATAGCATGATGCTATTCCGAACAAAATTATTACTACACGTCATTCAGAATACGGGGTCGTTGCAATAATGACCCGCAGAATAGCATATGCTATTTTTTGCAACGCTTATCCAGAATAGCAGCCCAAGACTTATATTGGTAGTACGGCGGAGGAATACCTACTCCTTGGCAATCAAGGGGAAGTGGGTGCTGAGGCATAAGAATGGAGTTTGGAGTGAGAAGTACTCCATTTGTCCTATCACAATTCTCTCTCCCTCCAACACCTCATCCCACTATGTCTTTCCCCTCCTTGAATTGCAATGACTTGCCTTACCAGCTATCACCCCACTTGGTTATGTCTCCAACCCAGGAGATAGAGGAGAGAAAACCCGGCGGTCTGCGGTTCTCCCCCAACCCCGGCTTGGATGACGGACGTTTTGCAGTGGTGCCAGTCAACAGGGGCGCCTACCGGCAGATTTACACCGATGCAGCTAACTTGAACAACGCCCTATTACCCCTCCACCCCTTTGCAAATTCCCTCCCCTCCACCCTGACACGGTTCGGAGGTCGGCCAGCTCTCTTCTTGCTTCGGCACTGGCGGTGGATAGATTGCTCGACTGAGATGGGTGATTTCTGCAAAATGATACAGCTTGTACTTAGTTTTTGGTAATGTTTCCTATGAGATCATTAGTTATCATCGTTGTTTTCTGTAATAATTCTGATTTTGAATATTTCTACTTCTAATAGCTATTGATTGAAAATGACTCGTAATTTTGTGACAGTTGTTTCTTTGAGTGCTAATTATTCTTGCTTGTGGAGTCTTTCCCTCAACCAGCTAGTGACAGACGATCGGAGTTCCCTGTGTCTGAGGCTTAAGTTCACAACCTGGAAGATTTAAAGACGTAACGCCACAACTTGAAAGAAAAATGATATTATTATAATTATACATGGCACTAAAATACGGCATTACGTACAAACCATGAAATCATGGATTTTTATATTCTTTCCATTAATTATTACACTCGTAAGAAAAATTTTAAGTCACAAAGAAGTCTCTTTAGACTTGAAATATAAATGAGATTACGTTATACAGCACTAAAATATGACATTACGTTCAATCTAGGAAATTATAATGAAGGATTTTTATATATTTTCCATAATGATCACACTCCTTGGATGTTCTCGAAAAGCACGGAACTCATAGGGAGAACTTCTACTCACTTGCACACAACATGCAAGATTTTAAGCGCAGCGTTGGTCTGTCATTCAGTCGCTATCTAATCGGTTGCAACCATGGTGATGCACTTGAGTAATCGGGCGCTATGCGAGGACTGTTGAGTCCATTAAGTTTACGATGCACCCACGAGGAGAAGCACTGCATTTTATGAACTAGTGATTAAGGCAGAGCCATTAGTTAATTTATTCGCATCAAGAACCTCACAAACAAATCCTGCAGGAACTAAAGTGCATAAATTATTTAGCAACGAAGACAAAGGAATGGTTTCGAGAACTAAATTCTTATTCCTGCAAAACTGGGAGAAAAGAGCACTTTGAAGAACGTATGGCAGGTAGAGTAATTCAAGGAAAAGAAACATCAGCTATCATTTCAAGACGCGGATAATAAAAAGGATGTAACTGAGAAATTACTTTTAGATAGTAGGAAATACATTGACAGTGGACTACAGGAGACCGAAACAGAAGTTCAAGAAGAAAATAGTAGAATCCTTGGCGTCTATAAAATTGAAACATTGATTCCTAGGCTCTTAAACATGGATAGTAACTTTTAATATTTGTACATGGATATTCACGTGGTGACCATTAACAATTAACGCGATATTAACGATTTGTGTAACTGGAAAATAGAAAAAGAGATGATTGTGAGAGTAAAAAATTAATGTTTGAATGAATCCGTCGCTCTGAATTGAAGCCCCACTGTAATGATGAGGGGAGATATGCCTGTTTCAATAGCTCGCGAGTCTGAGTGGCAAATGAAGATCGCGGATTACCTCCGCTGTCGGTGATCTATTCCCCATTCTCTCAAGGTTTGAGGGAATGAATGAACTCCTCAGCCATGGGCGTATTCAGTGAGGGGCAGGAGAGGGCAGCTTGCCCCCCCCCCCCTTGGAAGCAAAAATAGCAAAAATCTTTAAGGAAAATCAGGACTGGATAGAAACGAAAGTTTTCAACAAATTTTCTCTAAAACCACGAAATGATATTAGTGTGAAACATGTAGCTAATAAATCAAGCAAATACTTTTAAAAACCAATAAAGCGCTGTTACAGTTTTCTTAAAATGTTGGTTTCATTCGCCTTTTCCATGCTTAAATGTTACAATTTGAGCAACAATGGCTTGCCCCTCCCCCCCAATGGTTTTGATCCAGGGTACGCCCCTGTCCTCAGCGTTACCCATCCTTATTCCTGCTCACAACACTCGATAGGTTTACTTTTTAAAAAAACTTATAAGATTTTTCGATTTTTTGCATTATTGCAAAAATTCGAAAAGTTTAACAGTATTAATTTCTAAGGTTCGTTTGACGCAGCTCTCCACTCAATGCTCTTATCGGCCAAACTTTCAATATCTATAGAATTTTTCTGCATTACACCCGTCATCATATTTATCTCGTCCATGGCTTACCTCCACTGTTCCTCCCTTCCACCTATCCTTCAACGATTATTTTCAATATACCCTCTTGTCTCACGATGTGGTCAATTTAATTGTCCCGTCTAGTATATCCAACGATTTGATCTTTGGATTTTTCTCTTTAATAGGAAAATCCACCAAAATCATTGGCACATTAATGGCTGATGCCGGGTTTCGCTATTTAGTGGGCCCTTTCCGTTTCTATAGTGGTGAGGTGTTTACCCCGTCCCTCCCTTCAAACCCTATCCCTATCCCAGAGGCGTCGTCGTGCTCCTATCGCGGTGGCGCCTCTTTCCTTGCTCCTTCCCATCAAAACCCCTCCCCGGGAGCGCGGGCGTATAATAGGGTGGTTTCCTATTATTTTTTTATTGCCTAAATCGAAAGATTATTACTCCTGGAGTACGTATTTCACGCATTTAGATTTTTAAATGACGATATCTATTTTTCGCGATCAAATGAAAAGTGAAAATTTTCAAGCGCGCGAAAACGCGACGGGTAAGTATGAATGCCGGGAAATCTCTCCGTGTGGCGTATTTCTCGTTCCCGCTGCCGCCCTGTGAGGTGACCTTGAGGGAGGCTTGAGCGCTGATACGACGCAGGCTGCTGGCGGGTAGCTGAGTACCCTGCTAGCTGGTAGCGCTTGGCTTAAATAAGGATTATTAACACCTTATCAAACGAAGAAAACTTTCCGACCTTAGCCAGTTTTAATAAGTGATTATTAAGACATGTTTCCCTGAGCTCTGCGCCTCATGCATGCATTGGTAATCTCAGACGATATATAACTCCTATCTACTCGCATAGAAACTAGGTCCCTGTGACGTCACGTGGAGTGGCATTGCGTGGGCGCCAATCTGGCCTTTTTCAAATGAGGATAAAAATGGACCATTGCCATTCGTCTAAACCGGTATTTCTAAAACGAAATAATTTGTATATTATGAATACACTAATCGTGGGTAACGAATCGCAATCAATGCCTTTCGTTTTCTTTGATGAAGGAAACTACCCTATTCTCGGACTTGGTTCCCCGCCCCGGTGCGTTATATCTTTCAGAAGACCCACCTAGGAGTTCTTATCTCCCTGTCCCGTCTAGTAATCCAACGATTTGATTTTTGGATTTTTTTCTTTTGCAGAAAAATCTTCCAATGCCGGCGAAAATTCCGTAAACACAGATGGACACACTCGGTGTGAATCCCGTAAGCCTACACTGAATGAAGATGATTCAATAATACATCTACGGGATAAGTGTCATCTCAAGAAAATACAAATGAAAACACCAGACTCAACCGATTAGTAACCGAGTAGCATGATATGGCAAAGAAGGGATAAAAACATTTTCTTTCAATCAAGTCATTGAAAGTTGGCAACTGCTGCTTCATAAAAAAAGAAATAAAAGAACTCTGAAGACGGGAAAAAATAAGAGCGCGAAATGGGAAACTAATTATTTGAGTAATATATTTCTTTCCATTTCCTACGATAAGTATTTCTCCATGAGTGACTCTTACGGAGAGAATTTCTTTATTAAGAGCAGCTTAATTGAAATTTGATGCCATTCCATAAAATAATAATTAAAATATTTGATTTAGACTTGATATGCATAAATAAATGCTCTTCTATAAATCTACACCTGTTGATGAGGTTAATCAACAGCCTTTCGACCAACCCGCGTAGAATTCAAATTTTCACTTTTGATAACCGAAACGTAACGATTACTCGCAAGAGCTATTGAGCAGATTACCAGTAAATATAATTATTTTTTGTAAAACTTTATCGATGACAAGAGAAAATTATCAAACATAAAATAGTGAAGTGTAATTCGATTATGTTAACTTCGTTACAAAACATCACTGTAAATAGGAACTGGCTAGCAATTATATTCAGGCAGACACTGACAAATCTCTGCCACCCTATCTCTACTATCTTTCTATGAATTAATGTAACCACCTCTCGTAAGGAGTAGGCTAATGTCGACGCCGGGTTTCTCTCTTTTCGAGCGACTAACGGCGCACCTATTGAAATTTATTAGTTATTTGAAAAAAACTCTTTAAGAAGACATTCGAAAAAATAAAAAACATAAACTGTAATTAATTCTGTTTTATAAAAAGCATGTTCAAAATCGCACCATTCTTTAACGATAATCCAGCATATAAAACCCTAATATATAATAAAATAGTTTGCGCTATATAGATCCAAATGTAATATCGCAAGAACATTCACCGAGTGAAATTAATGATAATTACAATTAATCCCTACTTAAACGAAAAAAATTCAAACAAATCCAAAAAGCAGCGATATACATCGATGATCAAAATAACCAGCCCTTCAGCACTCAACCACGCACCGGACGTTTTAAGAAAGTCGCTTTTAACCATTCAAGACGCTAAGGCGTATTTTTATCCACTCCTGTGATATTTTCCAGACACCGCATCTTTTAAGGTAAAAACCGCCCAGGAGAACACGGAAATAGAGCTTTCTTTTGAAACAGATGGGTTCGTTTCACGCGCCTCTGAGCTTATTGCTTGGCGAGTGCAACCCACGATCCATCACACCACTACCACCACGTCACGACGAGAGGCTGAGCCGCCACCGCATAAATACAGGCCTGTGTTATTTCAGTGAAAAGCGACCCCGCTTAGGCAGAGCGCTCCTCCTTTGGTGTTGAGTGAATGGAACAGGATAAACAATTTGTTGAGAGCGTTTCCAAGTTGGGTGTTCAAAAAAAAACGTATTCAAACTCCGACCTCCCCTTTTGAGAACGGCAATCGAAGAGAAAGGTAAAGAAAAATAGTAGAATAGAGAAGAGAGAGACGTGGCGACTGGTTTCCGAGAAATATTTGCGTCGATAAAAAGCATCCCGTATTTGAGAAGAAATGCCATTCTACCGATGGTTACCACTCCGATAATTCGAAATGTAATTATTCAAAATAGTCCAAACTCCGGAGTTTGTTAATCTTAATTTGAAACAATAATAGCCAGTTTTATAATGTCTGGTTAGCGCTAACGGTACAACCTTCAGCTTCACCTCGAGTTTGCTATAAGTTCTGGTTAGAGTGAAGTCTGATCCTATGCCGAAGCTAATCAGAACTTTCATCCACCTCCAGTTAAATTTCAAGACTTTATCATCCAACTGTTATCGTTTACATTATAAAATCGGCCCTAAATGTATCCAATAAGGGCAGGAATCGTTATATATGCTTACAATTAGCATTATCCGCAAAGTGAATATGTATGGTAGCTGAAAGACTATTCACGCTATCGGATTTACAGTTATTTACTTGAAAAGCAAACGAAATAGGCTTCGAATATTACATGCTTGAAACATAATTTAACCAATACAAAATAGGGAAAATGTATTAATTTCTTAAGATTACCAGAATATCCGAATTCTTCTTTTCTTCATAATAATTATTCAGTAGCTGTGAGTGCAAATAATGATACTCGACAGCACTATGAAAGTCATTAAGCACGTCGGTATTGCATAGGTAATGCTCTATACCTGTTGGTAGATTATAACAAGATAAACAAATTGTGAAATCGTATCCCAATCGATTATTTAAAAAGGATAACTCAAAAAGTGAACTCCGAATTCCGCTTTGCGAACGGTTGTTGCCCCAGAATCCAAGAGACGGGTGGAGAGACATCATTGAATAGAGAGCGTTAAAACGGATTTCCGAAAAATATTTTCGTCCCGAAAAAGTATTTTAGATTCATACCGCGCGTGAGAATAACATTCCGTTACCGAACGTATTACATTGGCATTTTTGTGAAAATATGTCATTTCCAAAAATCCCGAAAAACGGCACGTAACAGTCTTTACATTGGGGGTTCCAACGAGAAATATGGTACAAACCGAACTCCCACACCTTGGATAACGACAACCTAACAAAGCGGGACTGAAGCCCGCAGCCTTTAATTTGATATGCGAGAACTTTGCTCCGTGGCCACCAAGATCGGCAATATCGGTCAAAGTTGGAAATTATTCAAACCGAGCGTAATTATTTATTATGAATTCAAAGAAAATCATCCACTAAGTGCTTGTCATAACCTTCACTTGAAAATAGTTTGAATTTCGCGCTACGCAGCTTCAACACAGATTGGGTCGGGCATGGTACCAGTCATAGAGTTTACGTGGTAATAATCAGTAGAGTAACTATGAAGGGATGAGGGAGATAGATCCCCCCCAAAGCCTCTGAGAAATTAAAAAAAAACATTTAAAAATATTGTCTAGTTTTGACGCATAGTAACTGCATTTGTTTAAATTTAAAGATCATTGATCAAAAAGATGTAATATGTACACTATAACAATCCATTTTCAGGTGTACGTCTGCGAGCGTAAAAACGTATTTCCCGGCATGTCATTTTTCAAAAAATTTTACGGGGGCAAGCCCCAGACCCCCAAAGCGGAATTCGGAGTTCACTTTTTGAGTTATCCTTTTTAGATAATCGATTGGGACACGATTTCACAATTAGTTTATCTTTTTATAATCTACCAACATGTATAGAGCATTACCTATGCAATACCGACGTGCTTAATGACTTTCATAGTGCTGTCGAGTATCATTATTTGCACTCACAGCTACTGAATAATTATTATGAAGAAAAGAAGAATTCGGATATTCTGGTAATCTTAAGAAATTAATACATTTTCCCTATTTTGTATTGGTTAAATTATGTTTCAAGCATGTAATATTCGAAGCCTATTTCGTTTGCTTTTCAAGTAAATAACTGTAAATCCGATAGCGTGAATAGTCTTTCAGCTACCATACATATTCACTTTGCGGATAATGCTAATTGTAAGCATATATAACGATTCCTGCCCTTATTGGATACATTTAGGGCCGATTTTATGATGTAAACGATAACCGTTGGATGATAAAGTCTTGAAATTTACCTGGAGGTGGATGAAAGTTCTGAGTTGCTTGGGGGGATCGCTCCTCCAGGCCCTCCCGACCACCACAAAGCATATTCCTAGTTACGCCACTGGTACTAGTATAGTGTCTGAACTTGTCTAGGAACTGCCTGATGGTACTATCTGCGTGTGTTATGGCGGATCCAGAAAAAACTCAAGGGGGGGGGAGCGCAAAAGATATCTTGAGCTACCTTTACTTTTATCGCTATAAAAAGAATTAAGTCACTGGCAAATTTTAAGAAAGTTATACTTAAACTAATAATACACAAGTACAATAAAATGCAATCTTATGATATAAAAAAGTTACAACTGTAGTTCTACTATATTCGGCAATGCGGACGATCCGGCAAGGGGGGGGGGCGCCCCCTGCGCCCCCACACGTATCCGCCACTTAGGAAACGTGATTGCGCCACCAGACATGTGCACCAAGGCGCAGTAAATCGATGAATTGCTATAACGCAGGGGCAGATCCAGGATTTCTTTCTGGGGGGGCACAAGCAAGGCCGTGTCGAGGATTTTGCTCTGGGGGGGGGGGGCACAAGGATACCTCGTAATACAAAACGAACGCAATGATAATGGAACTTTATTAAATCTTCCATATTTTTTAAGGTTCTGGGGGGGTACATGCCCCCGTGCCCCCTAGACCCGCCTATGCTAGAACACATGCTAGAATGCGTGGTTGCGAGACGGCAAAATAGCCCCTGCTCTAATATCAAGCTTACATTCTCGCAATTTCAATATGTTTTAGGTGCTAAGTTAGACATACTCATATATACGAAGGCGCAGTCAAAACTGCGTCGTGCAAAGCGGTGAATTGCCAGAGCGCATGCGAGAATGCATTAATGCGAGACTGCAAATCAGCCCCTGCTCTAATTCTGTGGTCGTATCCTCGCATTCCTATTTATTTTCAGTGCTAACCTGCGCAGTGAAATGCCCCTTATAACGGCCTTTATTTCGTTCGTGCATTCGCGCAATTCCACGCCATATTGAGAGAGAAATGCAGTTAATACCAGTGCAATGGCGTGCAGGGCCGGATTTGCCGTATAAGGCAAAATAGACTCGTACCAAGGGGCGTCGCGTCGCAGTCCAAGGGGCGCCTTCAACGGCGGCAGTTCATTCAGCTACAGCAGTACGTAATGTTTTCATTTTTGAAGTTACTCCTCTTTTTTCTTGTATGAATCAAGGCTAGACATTACTTTAGGAAAGGGTATTCATAAAGTGTTTCAGTTGCATAAAAGTAAAACTGTTTCATGTAGTTTTACTCCAAGCTGTATTTCTGTAACTGAATTGTCTATGGTTTTCCCCTGCATAAAAACTCAAGCAAAAAATTATGCTGTCAGCCATATTATATCTGTTTATTCCTTTTTTCCGAACCTTACCTCATGCGAATGGAAATGCCTCATCATAAAAATAGAGGAGGGGCGGCTCAATGGAGAGGTGCCTAAAGCGTAACTTTGGGTAAATCCGGCCCTGATAGCATGCCCGTGTACAATGGCCTTTTGACACTGAGCTAATTCCCGAGTTTCAGCTACGTCAAGTTCACACACTCGGTGATTCAATAGGATGGTCGCATTGGTTTTTCGACGGTAGAGCTCACCCCACACTTATTGATAGCCTCTAAGACCTTCTCATATATCCTAATGCGCGTGAACTTCACGCATGGAAAGTTACAATTAACGGGAACTAGGGCTGGGTAGTATTTCAAATACAAGCATTTTTAAATGCATATTTTTAATACATGTGTAATTTATATTTGGTGTTTCAAATACACGACCTAAATGTATCTTGTATTGTGTATTTCAAATACATATTTTTGGTATTTTCCCATTCTAAAATAAATAAAAAATACTTTTAAAGTAGCTCTGATAACACTTCTTTAACATCATGCTTCAGAGATCACTTCGTTTTCGTTAGAATCGTTTTCTTCACGTTTGCAACTATCCATAATATTCCAAGGCAGGTTATACGTCATACTTTTTCTAAAACCTCTTAGTTTCCACTCAAATGTACGTTTTATTTTGCACGGTATTCAAGATACAATTTTGTAGTCCATTTTTCAAATACCCAAGTCAAAGATATATTGCATTTCAATTACATTTGGGGCGGAATCTTGTATTTCAAATGCTACTCGATGGGAAACAGCGAAGGGTAGCATACATAGGTACCTGATGTAGAATGAGGCTCTGGCTCGAGTATTTCCTGGTTCAGCACAGCTTCTCCAATTGCAGCGCAATCCCTTAAATCACCGATCTCAGCAAATCTAGGTCACTGAAGTCAACTGGGACGTTATGAAGTTCTTCAGTGGCTGTCGAAAGGTACTATCTACCTAAACGGCACTTACAACATGACCCGATTTCCTTCAGTTCCGCGAGTGTCTAACACGATGCGGCACACAAAAACACATGCCATTTCCAAATCTCAATTTCCGCTTTGTTCGAGAGAACTTCTGAGCCAGTAGTTAAGCTTAATTGTAATCACGGCCTCCTTCGTCCACATACCGCTCGCCACTTCAAAAACTTGAACAAAACAATTGACTGTCAAAAAGCATCCAAAAATCCGCGTCAATTCAAACATGGGTCTTATTTGCATGGAGGTTTGGTGATAATCCTACTAAGTAGTGCTTCAGTATTGTTGGGTTTTATGGTCAATTAATTAATCAATATAGATTTTCTCAACGAGGTTTATTATTCGGTGAATAACACAATGACTATCCCGGACATTATCAGGTGCTTATTTTTCCCCCGCCTCTGGCTCGCGTCCGCCTTATATATCCTCGGCCGCCGGATACCGGAATGATAGGGAGGGAACCTTTCGAGGGAAGATGGGGAAAAACTAAGAAAGGGAAGTCAAAGATGGAATTGGATGGGTTCCCCGACATTCCCTATCCCAACAAGTCTCTTCTGCCTTTGGATTGATGCCATCGTATTCATTTTATAGTAAAGCTAATTAATCGGTAAAGACTTCTTAGAAACTTCCCTGAGAGCACACGAAAAGTTGTAGACGTATACATTTGGGATATTTCTAGTCTACAGGTAACTTAGCCGATGGAAGTTACCAGTAGACTATAAATATACGCGATGTACTACTACCGCAATTGGGATATTTCAAGTCTACTGGTAACTTAACCGATGTAAGGCTGTAGACCAAAAATATACGCGTGATGAAAAGTAAAGAAAACATTAGTTATTTCACATAAATGTCATGTCATGTATATTCATCATGACAGGTAGATTCCATAAAGTTACGCATGAAACGGCTAATATTATAAATATACGCGATGTATAATACACGAAAAATTGAAGGCGTACACATTTGGGATATTTCTAGTCTACAGGTAACTTAACCGATGGAAGGCTGTAGACCAAAAATATACGCGATGTACTACTACCGCAATTGGGATATTTCAAGTCTACTGGTAACTTAACCGATGGAAGGCTGTAGACCAAAAATATACACGATGTACTACTACCGCAATTGGGATATTTCAAGTCTACAGGTAACTTAAATGATGGAAGTTACCTGTAGACCATAAATATACGCGATGTATTCTACCAATGCCTTCTAAGCTAACGAGCCGTATGCTGGAGATGGTAACACAGTTGGTCGTCTGCACACCACGTTAGTGTATTGTTTTGATTGTTTATGAGTTACGAGCAGTTGTGAGAGCTTCGTTTGTGATACGTGTTGGTTATTTCCAATGTAAAGCAAAATCTCCGACGATAGAGGCTCAGAAGCCCTCATATTTTGTATTATTTACAATATTAATATCTGAGTAAGCGCATTAAATATAAACTGGAACAGTGGTTAAACCAAAAAGTCAGTAGCATCGTTGTAGCAGTCTGACAATGAGCCACAACCGTTCGAGGTGGATACGTTAAATGTAAGTTGATGTTATCGACGGCACGTCATCCATTTATGTAATTAGAACAATTTTGATATTTTCTAATGCCTGCTATGCTTTGACAGTCAATAATTTCATCCATTTCTTCGTAGGTACTGGTAAATTCGTCGTTAAGGACTGCTTGTGCTTGTATTATAGGGTGAACACCAGAGAATACAACTTAGTTCGCAATGCTTGGAGATTTTCGATTTTTACTAAAACATCTTTTGTGCCAAAATAGTGTTATTTTCATCGTGACAACTCTCGTTAATCTACTGCTGGCAATCACTGTGCCAGTGGTTGTAATGCACTATGACAGTTAAGTTTGACAAGGTTGAAAAACATCGGCCAAGAGTAGTATTTTCAGATTTCCATCGTGATTGAATTGTAAACAGTGCTATTACGCTATCGATAAATGGACAGTTATGTAAATGTCAGTGGCGTGTTATCCTCCGTTGTTCACCGTGGGTATGACATATCACGATCAAGCTATCAAGATCAAAGCTGTGTGTGAAGTTTATTTTTCTAGTATATCAACGAATAGCAGTGAGAAAGTCACCTATGCCACTCGAATGGGCTAATTAAGTCTCCAAATCGGTGAATATATAGTATTTTTCATCATAACGAGCTCTGTGATTGTAAGTTGTACGTGATTAATACATAGTATGGTAGTGACTTCCAGTTTTTTATGATTATATTTGCCTATTTCCCACTATGTTTTTATGGTGTATGCTAGTATATCGTTTGTGGATTTACCTATATTATTGAAATACGTTGTTGCTTGTGTGTGTTTGTGTATTGGCAGCGGAACCGATTCGCGATCTCAGAAGTGAATTGTGTGCATACACTTGCTGTGAATTCGTATTCGTCAAACCAAGGAAATGGTGAAGCTTTGTCACATTATCATGAAATAAAAGTTTCTTTCTACAATAATTTCATGTCTTGTGTTTCTTTAACTGTATATTGCTTTTCATAGATAACTGCCTAAAAGTTATTTTTCATCATTTTAGAAAGTGCTTTTCTTTTGCTCCCTGAATTGGCATTATTGCTTTCCAAACCCCGCTACATACACGGAAAGAATGCAGAGCAACCGATTATTTGTTATTTCATAGGTTCTCCTAAGTATTCGTGATGGATTTTTAGCATTTTCGGAGGGATAGGAATACCTTCTCCGCTAATGCGGCGTTCACAAATTCAACAGCACGGCTCGTAAGCAGTATTAATTAGGCATTGCATCCTATGTTAATAATAGATTTAATTGATAATTCTTCGAAGATAATCATCAAAATTGCCATAAATTCATTTCAGTTGAAAATCACACATATTGCTACAAGATTAGCAGTATAAAATGTATGTTTTTGTAAAAAAAAATACGCCTGCATTTGGTATAACCGTAGAACAAAATTATCATAAATGGGCGACATTTGCCCCTAATGTAGACCAAATATAGACGTCTACATTTGGTATAACCGCAGACCAAAATTATACCATTATAATTAATACTTAAGTTACCAGTAGACCAAAAAAGGAAGACATTTGCACCTGATGTAGACCAAACCCTGACAAAAATAAACTCCACCATGGTGGGTACAGGAAGGGTACAGGAAGGGTGGCATCCTTCGTGGTGGGTAGTTACCCTTGCACAACCCACGCCCTACCCACCATTAAGGGTAAGGGAAGGAGAGAAAAATCCTTCGTGTACCCTTCCTTGGAACTCCTTCCCTTACCATCCGTGTACCCTTCCTCTACCCACCATTAAGGGTAAGGGAAGGAGAGAAAAATCCTTCGTGTACCCTTCCTTGGAACTCCTTCCCTTATCATCCGTGTACCCTTCCTCTACCCACCATTAAGGGTAAGGGAAGGAGAGAAAAATCCTTCGTGTACCCTTCCTTGGAACTCCTTCCCTTATCATCCGTGTACCCTTCCTCTACCCACCATTAAGGGTAAGGGAAGGAGAGAAAAATCCTTAGTTTACCCTGCCTTGGGACTCCTTCCCTTATCATCCGTGTACCCTTCCTCTACCCACTATTAAGGGTAAGGGAAGGAGAGAAAAATCCTTCGTGTACCCTTCCTTGGAACTCCTTCCCTTATCATCCGTGTACCCTTCCTCTACCCACCATTAAGGGTAAGGGAAGGAGAGAAAAATCCTTCGTGTACCCTTCCTTGGAACTCCTTCCCTTATCATCCGTGTACCCTTCCTCTACCCACCATTAAGGGTAAGGGAAGGAGAGAAAAATCCTTAGTTTACCCTTCCTTGGGACTTAGCATTTATTACTGAAGAAAGCATATCCTGAAAGAGTCTCCTTAGCTACTTTCACCTGCTAAAGAGTATTGAGTTCCGTACAAGAACGTAAGCAGTCTTTGAAAGCAAAGATAGACGGGCTACACAACTAATCTTTAAAATTTCCTTAAGGAAAACAATAATATACATATTCAGGGGCGTATCCAGGGGTGGGGTCCGGAGGGTTCGGACCCTCCGCCCCCCCGAAGTATAAAAACACAATCATTTTTCTTCATAATAGAAATCAAAATATTGAAAAATAATGAATTTAAAAAATATTTCTTTGACTATTGAAGTTTTTTCGATTATGAAAAGTGTTTGAATAAGTTGAATTCCAATACTTACTATCCTGTTTTTCAAAAATTTTCCCACCTGGTTTTGGACCCCCCCCCCAAACGAAATTCCTGACTACGCCACTGTACACAATAGTTTCTGTAATTGTGTGAAAAAAGCTCATTTAGAAGTTCTTCCATTCACGTTTTAGGATGTAACCTATTTGTGTGGCTGACAATGAGACATCGCTAGAGTGATGTTCAGTATTAGAATGCCGATCTTAGTTTCTGAAACGAAATAGGTGTGGTAGAAAAAAGTCACAGCTTTCTTCCACATAGGCCCGGATGCGATTCTCATCTTAAGATTTTGTAGTATAAGTTCCGTTGAGAAACAACTTCTGTTAAGTACCTCGATAGCCGAGGTTGTTAAATCTCTAGTTCGTAATCCTGTAATACGTAGGCCCAGGGTTCAAGACCACGTGAAGGCTAATTTTTTTTATGCCCTATAACTTAAGAAATCACTGTAGCAACTCTTCCCCATTCGTTTAATTTAGTTTATTAGCGATTTTTTAAATTTTTATGTTAATTTATGGATTTTTAGTTTTTATTTTATCCTACCCTTCCTGTACCCTTCATTGAGGCTGGCGAAACCCTTCCCATACCCTCCAGGAAGGAGAGGGCGTACCCACCAATGTTCTAAAATACCCTTCGTGTACCCTTGCTGAAGGGTACAGGAAGGGTACACTTATCCTTCCTGTACCCTTCATCGAGGCTGGCCAAACCCTTCCCGTACCCTCCAGGAAGGAGAGGGCGTACCCACCAATGTTCTAAAATACCCTTCGTGTACCCTTGCTGAAGGGTACAGGAAGGGTACACCTATCCTTCCTGTACCCTCAATGGAGGGTAAACCTCTCCTTAATGGAGGAGTTTATTTTTATCAGGGAATGTAGTCGCCTACATTTGGTATACGGCAAACCATTAGGTTTGCTGTATACCACATATAGACGTCTACATCTGGTTTACATATGGTATTCTGCAAACTTTGTGCTCTCAGGGTTACACCACTCAGTGACCCAAAATTCGAAATCTTAAATATTATCGCGGATATTAACATTTTTACTGAGTACCTTGTACTGTTTCATCTACTTCATATGCCTTCTATAATACTCCATGGAACAAGTAACTTTGTACGAATATTTATGGGTACGAATTTAATTATATCAAAGATAAAATTCAACGTGAATCGTTTGGCTAAGATTTGGATTTCGCATTTCAAATACATTTTGAGCAGTATTCTGTATTTCAAATACTCCTAGGTCTCTATTTTGCCCAACCCTGATCATGAGGAAACTATAGGTATTGAGCAATATCTAATTTTAACGGGAAGTGGATGATAAGGCTTACAGGACTGTGGAAATAACGACTTTGTCATTTGCACCTCCATACTTGACGCATGCAAAATGACAATGAGTGAGAATTGGTGTTCACAGGGCATAGTCCCAATTGGTACTGAAGCAAATATTGCAAAATAGCTTACATATTCACACAAAAAAACACAGTCTCCTTCAGAACTATTTATTGCATGATAAACTAGGATTTAAAGAATGATCTTTTATTTAATTATTTCACATTATAAACATTAAAATAAAGTACATAGGAGAAAAATGACATTTAGACAATATTTTATTATAATAATATCGCAACTAAGCGGCATATCAAAAATGCCAAATTTTGGCATAAAATTAAATATGAGACCCTAAGGATAATGAAAATAGTGACTCCTTCATCATCATCACTGGTCAACAATCCTAGGATTGGTTTGATGCAGCTCTCCACTCAGTTCTCCCATCAGCTAATCTTTTCACACCTACGTATTTCTTCTCTTTCACATCTCTCTTTACTTGTTCCATATATTTTGTTCCAGGTCTTCCTTTTCCATTCTTGCCTTCCACTTGTCCTTCGACGATTGTCTTCATCAGGCCTTCATGTCTCAAGATGTGGCCTATAAGGTTGTTCCGGTTTCTTTTTAAGGTTTTCATGAGGCTTCTCTTCTCTCCTACCCTTCTTAGGACTTCCTCGTTACTAACTCGGTCGATCCATTTGATCTTCATCATTCTTCTGTAGCACCACATTTCAAAGGCCTCTATCCTTGCTTTCTCCGCTGCGGTCATTGTCCATGCCTCATTTCCATATAGGAGCATACTCCAGATGTAGGTTCTTATAAATTGTTTCTTTACTTCCATATTTAAGTTTCCCGCTGTAAGCAGGTCTCTCTTTTGGTGGAATGCTCTCTTCGCCTGGGCTATTCTGCTGATAATTTCTTTCTTGCTTCTCCCGTCACTAGTTATCTTGCTTCCCAAATAACAGAATTCATCCACCTCTATCAGTTTTTGCCTCCCTATTTTAATGTTGGTCTTGACTTCTTCTCTTCTGCTGCATTCTAAGATCTTGGTTTTCTTCGTGCTTATTTTCAGTTGACATCTACTCATTACCCTACCCATATTAACCAGAATATTTTTCAAATCCTTCTCTGTTTCTGCTATAACGGCTATATCATCGGTAAATCTTAGCATGCTAATTTTTTCTCCATGGATATTCACTCCCAATTCCTTTTCTTTGATTTCATTAATGGCTTTTTCAATGTAAACGTTGAAAATTACGGGTGACAATGTACAGCTTTGTCGCACTCCTTTCTTAATTCTTGCTTCTTCACAGCTTTATCACGGCTACTTGGTCTTTGTATAAACTGTGGATGATTCTTCTGTCATTACAAAGAACGCCAATTTCCTTTAGGATTCCAAGCATTGTGCTCCAATCCACGTTGTCAAATGCTTTCTCTAAGTACACAAACGCAACGAATGTTGGCTTGTTCTTTTCCATTCTCTTCTCTATGAGCAGTCTTAGGGCCAATATTGCTTCCCTTGTGCCTTTGTCTTTTCTGAATCCAAATTGGTCCTCATCCAAGTACTCTTCTGCTTTTCGTTCTATTCTTCTATAGATGATCCTTGTCAGTATCTTTGACGTATGTGTAATAAGGCTTATGGTCCTAAAATCTTCACACTTCTCCGCTCTTTTCTTCTTAGGAATAGGGATTATAATGTTCCTCTCGAAATCCTTTGGTATCTCACCTGTCATATACATTTCACTGATGATTTTGAATAGCTGGTTCAACGTCTTCTCTCCTGAATATTTAATTAGTTCTGCAGGAATGTCATCAATGCCAGACACTTTATTTATCCTGAGTATAGTATATAGAGTAATAGTTCTCCGTTTTTGTCCCTAAGGGTATTACATCTTACGCCCCTTTCCTTAAAGTGGTTCCTCACTATCCTATAAGCGGCCTCTACTTTTCCATGTTTAAGATTGTTTTGCACGTCTTCGCAAATGCTTTTCATCCACGTTTCTCTACCCTTCCGCGATTTACGACATATTTAGTTCCTTATTCTCTTGTAACGATTCTGTCCTTCCTCTGTTTCCGCAGCCTTGTATTTTCTTCTTTCTTCAATGAGATCTAATACTTCCTGTGTGATCCATGGTTTTTTCATAACGACTCTTCTTTTACCAAGAACTTCCTCAGCTGCCGCCTGCAGACCACTTCTAATGGTTTGCCAACTCTCTTCCACTGGTTTGTTGGTCGTATCCTCCCATATTTTATTTTCTACAGCCTCTTTAAAAGCCAGTTGATGCTGAACCTCCCTCAATTTTTCAACCTGCCATATGTTTTTCACGGCTTTCTTCAACTTTTTAAATTTAAGGTGGCATTTCATCATAACTAAGTTATGGTCACTATCGATATCTGCCCCTGGATAACTTTTGCAGTCCTTCACCTGGTTCCTGAATCTTTGTTTCACTAGAATGTAGTCGATTTGGAATCTTCTAAGGTCTCCTGGCATCTTCCACGTGTATCTTCTTCGCAGGGGGTTTTTGAATAAAGTGTTGGCAACCACTAGCCTGTGCTCCCTGCAGAATTCAAGTAGCCTTTCTCCTCTTTCATTTCGGTTTCCAAACCCATATTTCCTAGTTATTATTCCGTCTTGACCCTCGCCGACGACGGCGTTCCAGTCACCTAAAATAATAAGATTTTCTTCCCCTCTTACCTACTCCTTCATATTAGCCTCTTTAGTTATATTCACGACACTGAGAAATACCTTCTCCATTGTAACTACTTGGATGATGTTGATAAAATTACATGTTGTAAATCAACAATGCAAGTCAAAACCATAAGTGAAAACAAAGTTTGATCGGTGCTGAATTAATTAATTAAAATGAAATATTTTTAAAAGTTTTCTAGTCTGCATTTGCATAAGTATTTTCATGTCTGTTTCTTTCGTTTTAAAAAAGTTGAGATCTAAACAAAAATTACTTCATAAACAATTTTCTTTATTGCTATAATTATTCATTTCTTTAGCACCTTGGTAAATGCCTTCAGAATTTATCTCATCCTTAGCTCCTCTTGGGAGCACAGACTCATCCATCACCTCTGTCCTTAGATTCCCTTCCACAAGATATCCAAGTTTTGCCTCTTAATACTTTGCATGCCATGGGCGTAATATTACGTCCTGCTAATCCTTCTGAGGATTGCCATGGACGTAATATTACGTCTATCTATTTTATTGGCTTTGTTTGCGTGAAGCTGTAATGTTTCGCCCATGGTACTCCCCCAGTTTACTGCTTAGTGGTTCTGTTATTTCAAAAAACAACTGCTCGATGTAAAAAGAGTTCTTTTAATGTCTTGAGGATGAAAAGTCCTCTGTAGCTACCGGCACCCTTATCTGAGCCCACTTTGTGTGAAAATTCTTTGGAGGAAACAATCGTACGTGGAGGGTGCCGTGACCCTTTTTGTCATCCAGGATTTTGAATGATGCGCTTGGAACATTGCTTTTGTGTGATTTCCATGGTTTAAGTAGCTCAAATTGAGCGTAATAAAAAAATATTATGCATTTTATGGCAGTAAATCATTTGTTTCAACTTTTTTATTTTTCAAAAACAGTAGGTTTTCATTATTAAAATATGTATTTAAAAATTAGCAATAAATGTTATTCAACTCATTCATAAAGGCGAGCAAAGTCCATTTTTATTGAAATACACATCGATATAAATATATTTTTGATGCTAATGATAAAAAAAAATTACGAATTTATTAAAAATGGCTGGATTTCTCAGTAGGACTTTAAAATTAGCGGCCGGCACTCAAAGTGTTAAGATGTGAATAAAATCATCGCCCTCATTACCATTGGCACTTAGATGCCCAGAGTTCATTTCAAAGACTGGAAGGAAGAAGGCATGTGCACCTGCCAGAGAATGGGACACACTTGCCTCATCCATTAATGCATCTTCACCCAGGAGAAACAACCACCATTTTCATTTAACTGCCAATTCCCCTTTATAGTGCCCTCTTTATCATGATGGATAGAGGCACCAAATTACCACAAATAAGAAAAACAAAGTGTAAAACAATTTTTCATCATTTAATCATGATGTACACCACGTAGAAATATAATTCATAATTTTTAGGCATGCACTATAGGCTGAATTTCATATTTAAGTTAAAATATTGTTGAACTAATCTTCGCTTATTACTCATTTGCCATTGAAAAAATGTGATGCCTTTACTGATAGAGTATGATGAAATCTAGTCCTCTCAAATGAAGCACAGAGTTAGTGGATTCCTAGAAGTACAAAATCCTTAGCATTCTCCAAATCCTCTCATCCCAGTAAAAACTAAGAAATCTAATTTCCTACTAATGGGTGATGGTATTTTGACATAATAGCTAAAATATGTATTTTTCGTATGGTTAGCTAAATAATACCTAAATGTATTTGCTAATGTTCTACCAATTTCTTACATTTCATTCTGTTGAAAGAATAAATGAGCATGTAAAGCCAGTAACCATCATTTCACCAGGGAATCATATTATGTACTACTAATGATCCCAAAGATACATTCTTCGAATTTCAAATTGCTCTGGCATCAACAATATGCAGGTGCATTCTCTCCCAGTCAGGTATGGCCTGGAGAAGGGGCCTCCAATAACCCCATGCCAAACCCTCCTTTGTCACCTCTTGACTTCCGCTCCACCACCATTGCTGCATTTTGTTGTTTCCTTAATTTGCCTCCTCACCCTTCAAGATATTAGAGCCACAATCCGAGGTCCTCCTCATCAAGGGCAGCGCCATCTCCTAAGCTGAGTTGGGAAGCTTGAGTCAAGGTCATTAACTCCATAAAGGAAGGATAAAGAAGGCAGGATTTTACATTTCAGTATGCATTTCAATCACGGCCAGATTACAGGGGGGATCCAAGGTGCCCAGGCCCTGGGCCACCCTCCAAGCATGAGCCTTCCACCAACCCTGGTGAAAATAAAGTTTGCAGAAAACCGGGCAAAAAGTGTGTGCACAGTTCTATTCACACTTCTTGCACGCTCTTTTCACACTTTCAGAACACTTCTTCACTGAAAGCTTCCTGCTTTTGTATGTATCCATTCCTCTTATGTACGTTAACATCATTCCTTCAACAATTAATTTATTAAACTTTTTCTCGGCCATTGGCATTTAACCCTTTCACTGCTGTTCAATGTCCGAAAACCTTCTCCTCACATGCGGCGAAAATTTTAAAATGCGTTTCGTTGGGCCATGAAGCAGGTACTTCGAGGATGAGCGTGGTATACCCTCCATAGGGTTGCTAAACCAGAACCCTTTCCTCGACAAGCTCACCCTCGCTGGCCTGTATCTTGGATCCTCTGAGCGTGGGGCCTCCCTTCCGAAAAGTGACCGCTCTGACTGCAATTTGAAAATCAACCAATCAATCCGGTCGTCAAAAAATGATTGTTTACATCGCACTCCTGCCAATCATGCGATCAAGTACATCTTTGAACTGTGTTCCTGCGATGAAAAATAATGATTTTATTAACTTTGCTAAAAATGTGGCTGCGGACCACCAGAAAATGGCCATTTTAGGAAAGTTAACAAAATCGTTATTTCTCATTGCAGAAACACGGTTCAAAGACGTACTTGAATGCTTGATTGGTAGGAGTGTGATGCAAACAATCATTTTTTGATGATCAAATTGATTGATAGATTTTCAAAATGCAGTCGGAGCGGTCACGTTTGGGGAGGGAGGCCCCCCACTTGGAGGATGGAAAAGAGGGGCCAGCAAGGGTGAGCTCATAGAGGAAAGGGTCCTGGATTAGGGACCCTTCGAAGTGCTTCAGCGAAATCTATTCCACTGGTATTTTGCTCCCCACATCCACCCTCCCTGGTACCCTTCACTGAACATGGATATGGCAATTGGATTAACTATTTATTGCTGAGGCCAGTGAATCCCTGCTCGTTCAGCTTGGCTTCTCTTGTTACTTTAGCAGAGCTAAGCTTGAATGCATGATGCAGCATAGAGTTCAACACTTGCCACCTAGCAGTGGCACAGCTAGGAATTAAGGCTAGGGGGGGTGTTAGGTGCAACTAATACTGGGGTTCTGGGGGCTGTTGAATACCCGCCAGGTAAGCGATGGGTACGGGGGCCCTCCCCCAGAAAATGTTTAAGATAAATGGTTCAAAATAGTGAGTTTTAAGGCTTTCTTAGGGATATATTTTATAAATCCTTACACTATTGTATAAGTAATATTGATCCAATTAAGTAAAATGGATTTAACTTAAAAATTTCTCAGAGCTCTGGGGGGGGGGTTTATCCCTCAAAACCCCCCCTTGCTGTGCCACCACTACCACCTATTAACAAGGTGACACCTGACTGCAAGCAGGAAGAAAATGCCATCGGCTCCACACATAACAAAGGTTATTGGGAGACATCATGAAATGTAACTAAATACATACATAGTATATCAAAAAATGGAGAGTGAGAGGATAGATGCCCCTGCATTATTATCTCCTCAGGAGATATATATCGTGGGTAAGTTGCCACGAGGGAAAAATGTCAGGGAATGACAGCCCCAAATTTCCCCCTCATGGCTATATGGAACCCTAACCTCAAACTTCAAGGAAGGTACAGAGTTACAGTCGTAGAAGTACCCTCTCAAGTTGAACCCCAACCCAAAATACAGCACCTATACAGGTAAATCCCCCATAGCAATGTCCTGCATATGTCAATGGTTCCTGCACAACTATATGAAGCACCTTTCAATATATGTATCTACTTTAAGGGTTGCCCTTGCTCTAGTCCCACCCCTTGTAAGTGGTCATCTTCGGAGCACTGATTGCATCTCATTACATTGCCTTGGGCCGTTGTTGGTCAGCTTGCATGTTGCTAACCTATTTTCCGACCCTTATGATATTTTGTAGATGTGAATACAATGCTTACAAGAACATGAGAATAGTTGTGATATCAACATCGAAACACTGCATTAAAATAAATTCCAACTCTTACGCCTATTTTTAGAAAAGTTAGTACTAGAAGCACAACCCTGAGCTAGTGGCCTTTCATGAATGTTTAGTGGATTAAAAATATTGGTAGTGGGTCTATATAGACTTAAGAAGGTGGAAAAGTTAGATATAATATATTTACGTTAAATGAATAGGCATGCCAAACTGATTTGGTAAAACAATAATGTGCTTTGGAAAGCCAGATTAATGATTATCATTTGAATTTTTCCCCACCTACTTTTACCTTGAGTCTCACATTGCTAGCATGTGATGCTTAAAAAAACTGCATAACCTTGGTCTTCTTGTGATTGATCCTCATGCCATATTCCTTACAGAGCTTGTCTGATGCATCCACCAGAGCCTGCAGCCCCCTTGCTGACTGGTTAATCAACACATGATCATCTGCACATAACAAATATAAATATCATGCCACCCACTTTTACTCCAGCTTCCAACTCATCCCAAGTGTCTCTTTCATCTCCTCAGCATACATGTTGAAAAGCAATGGTGATGGTGGACAGCTTTGCCTCACTCCCCGTCCCATTCTTGCCCACCTAGATTCTCCGTCCGCTAACCTCACTTAGCACAGTCTGGGCCATATATATATACATATTGCAAATGAGTCGCCTTTCCCTCCAACCTACGCCTATTTTCTTGATAATATCCATTAACTTTACCCAGTCCACTCTATGAAATGCTTTTTCAAAATCCACAAAGCATGCATACACATCCTGGTCATATTCTAGGTTCTTTTCAACCGGGACTTTTTCGCATCTATCTGACTATTGCATCTCCCATTGACTTTCCTTTTCTGAAACCAAAATGATCATTGCCCAAATACTCCTCCTTGTTACCATTCATCAATTTAATATCCAGAGTACTACTTTCACACTTAAATAATAAACTTAAAATATATTTACTTAAACTTAAAATTTAATACTTAAAACTTAAAATTTAATTCTTTGTGTTCCTCAGAGCTACATCAAGTTTTGAAAGGCATGTATGTGGTAGTGAATTTGGTTTCATGCTCATGAGTTCAGAGAGTGCTCTGAACAGTTCAGCCGCCGAGAGTTGTCCGATGGCATTTAGAAGGGTTAAGATTGGGGTAGGGGGCAAGGTTGCCAGGTAAGAAAGGAAAACGTCCACGTCACATATAAACAAAAGGGTTCCGTGAAGAAAGCAGCCGGAAGGGACGACGAGCATGAAGGACCCAAAGGGAAGAATCCCCTCCCCTGCTTTGGTGATTCGAAGAAAGGGCTTGTTTTGGTCGCTCAGGCTTAATTCAGTACTTCATATGCATGCGACAACGTTGTATGACTAGGCGAGGGTGTGAGGTGCATTTAGGGGACAGCGATTGGCAGCAAACCGTGCTGGCTCAGGGTTCTGCGCCTCTCCTTTTGGACTTCCATCGGACAACTCTCCCCAGCTGGACTGTAGTACATATCCATCAGTGAACTGATGGATATGCTTTTCCTAGAATAGCATACATATACCTGGGGAACCTAGAAGTTTGTTGAAACTTTAAGTCTCAAAGAAATACTAAAAATGCATCTTTTCACTTCAATTTGGCTACGAATGCAGAGAATTAGTCAATCACTTGTGTAGGAAGGGCTAACAGCCATGGGCAAAACTTAAGTTGAGGGGGATTTATAACCTTTAAGATGGCTTTTGTTGACACATATTATCAATGTTAAACACTAACCTTCTGCTCAGGGTCAGACACAAAAGGCCCTCCTCTATCTCTCCAATCCCTCTGTCCGTTCGGCAGTAGTTAAGAAAATAATATTAGGCTTTATCGACCCCTTTACACCAAACTGTTATTGAGTGGGATGAGCAAAGATTACCTCTTTTAACCCTCGAGCAGGGGTGCTGACGTATAAAGTATGCCAATCTTCGAAAACCAAGGATTTCAATATTGTACGTACATTCTGGTACAAATTCTCGAGTTTTCAAAGCTCGAAGTTTGTAGCTAATTTATTTTTAGATCGGAAAGAGGAACCGACACCCATGGCCTATAAAGTGCGCCGCATGACCGAGCATGTACCTGGTGCTTTGCTTCTCTTGAATTGCCTCATGTAGTCTTACAATGTCATTTAGACTGCCTATAGTGTGAGTTTTAAAGCAAAAAGTACTGTAGCAAATTTTATTTTTATATCAGCAGAGGAACCTGACACCCGTGGTATATAAATTACTCCACGCGACTGGCCGTGTACCAGCTGTACCACCAGTGGCACCGACTCCATGGGGCCTGAGCCCCCTCAAAGATTCGTTTGGGGGGGCGGAGCCCCCTCAATTATTCAAGAAAATAATTTAAGTTATATTATGCTTTATGAAATCACAAAAATATATTAGTAATTTTTATTTCCCATGTTTGACGATAGTTACCTTTTAAAATAAATTCAACGCTGTGTGTTGAAACAAATAATTATAAGGTTGAGCAACTGAATTAAGTGGTGTGAATCATGGTAGTGTTTCGGTGCTACGACACACTTTGAATTTAACCTCTTTCCGGGGCAAGACCTCCAATATGGGCCCCCCCAATATTTTTTATAAGTCGGCGCCCCTGTGTACCACCTAAGTACCTTTATACCTGTATCACCTATAAATGTACAAGCTTGAACTAATTTCTACAAATAAAGATAAATTTTAACAAAAATCTAATATTATTATGTGAATGCATATGCCGTGGACAAAGTACGCCACACGCCTGGTCATGTAAAAATATTAGGTGAGCCCCCTCCAGGGTTAAAGGCTCAAGAGGGAGGGGGGGTCGTAATCTGGAAATCCATGGCTATGCCACAGTGGTGGATGGAAAAATGAGGCTGCAAGGAGTCCAAACAAATAACGACTTGCAACTTTTCATACTTGACAATAGATATTAAATCTGGTACATATGTATTATTTTTCAATCTTTAGAAAATCTGCTTTCAAAAATATTAGAAAACCAAGCGATTCGTTTCATTATCAAATGCATTAAATGCTGGCATATCACTCCTAAACACATCTCCTGGTCTCTATTCCCATTTAAAATTTAAAAAAATAGACTATCATTATATTATTCCCAGACCAAAGTGGCTAAACAGCTGCTATAATGGACAAAATCCTTTAACTCTTTCATGCCAAACTTTGACTTCTGCACATTTTCATATGCAAAAGACCTAATGTTGGGCATAGTTGACTAGGCCGAAGGGAAGTGACCGCTTAGGTAGAAATGATAGGGGGTATTCTGGCCCAACCTGATACACAGCTTAGTGAGACCTTAGTGCCAATCCTCAGCAACTGAGCCAGAACCCTTCCATTCATTTCCGATCCTCCTCACACCAGGAATCAATGGTGGACTGGTGGAATTGTTGATGATTTTTGCAAAAAAAATTGTAACATATTCCATTTTTTATATTTTGAAATAAATTATTTGTTTTCTGTGCAGAAGCGGAATCAATTTTTAAACAAAATTTTATTCACATATTAACGGACTTGAGGAGTATGAGTCTTAGTACCTTGTGTTTGCTAACTTTGCTATTTACAATGCTATAAATTCGTTAAAATAAAAAAACTCTACACTGCTGAAAAATTATTATTAACCCTTTTATAAGAAAAAATTATTGAAAATCATAGACAATATTCATTTATAAAGAGTAGTGCTTATTCAATAAGGTGACCGTGGACTCGTTCTAAGAAAGCATTGGATTGACTATTCCAGTAGCTGGGTGCTCCATTGAATGGGATACCAAATCGAAGGGAAGAGGATACCTTTACAACTTTTCCTCAAAAAAGAGTTCTGTAGAGAGGGGTTTAAAATATTTTCATTCTACTTGTAGCATGTAAAACATTTTCCTTTCGAAGGTGCTGGAGGGAAAGGGTAAAAGTAATTAAAAAAGTGTGCATTAGGAACTATCAAAACCATATCCCCTTGGCATAAAATACCCTTGCTTGGTCCCTTATAGTATCATGTGGCCATAGCATTTCCAACTGCAGGTAGTTGTGATATTGCAGATTATTTTTTTATTCACCACTAAACATAAATTCAGGGACAAAGACCAGAGCATTGTGTACAAGCTGTGCTGTATTACATCCAATGCTGTAATTCTGTGCATGTGGGTCAAATTGGATGCTCAACTAAAACAAGGGTGGTGGAGCATAAAACATGTTGGGTTAGAAGGGATCAAACTTGAAATTTTGCAAAACATTTGCTAGACTGTGCATATGTTTTTAACGTCAAGGTTCTTCATAAACAATTGTAGCGTTCACCCTGAAATTTCCACTGGGCTTGCCTTCACTGGCCGGTTCGAGTGTGACTCACACACCCATTGCCCTGCATTCCCTTCGCTGGGTGTGCAGAGCCTTGGTTCAGGAAACCACCCCTCCCCTTCCCAAATAATCCTACCCCTACCTACACACCCACCTCCCACCAAACCCCCCTCCCCTTCTGGATAGGTCGGTGGGCTGGCCGTGAGAGCCCGGGTAACCATGCGTCAGCCAGGAAGCGGGTCTGGGTGAGAGAGGCGAGCGAGCCGTGCGTGTGGGT